>NC_057352.1:51429528-51738903 GCF_016509475.1 Prionailurus bengalensis | reverse complement strand
AGGTTTTCTGGACTACACAGATTGGTCCAATCTTAAAATATGAGTCCTAAAAATAGAACCTATCCTGGCTGTACTCAAAATGAGATTTAACAATGAAAGAAGGACATCAGAGAGATGCTATGTTCCTTGCTTTGAAGATGAAGAGATCCAAAAGCCAAGAAATGACAGTGTCCTATAGAATCCTCAAAAAACAAGGAAACAGATTCTTCCCTAGGATCTCCAGAGGGAAAGCAACACCGTTAATACCTTGGTGTTAGCCTGGTTAGACCTGTTTTGGACTTCTGACCTACAAAACTATAAGATAATACATTCGTGTTGTTTTATTTTATTTTTTATTTTAGGTAAAGAGAGCAGGGGAGAAGGGAAGAGGGAGAGAGAGAGAATCGTAAGTAGGTTCCGCGCTCAGCGCAGAGCTTGACGCGGGGCTCAATCCCACAACCCTGGGATCATGACCTGAGCCAAAATCAAGAGTTGGACACTCAACCTACTAAGCCACCCAGGTGCCCCCATTTGTGTTGCGCTAAACTGCAAAGACTGTTGTGCCTTGTCACAGCGGTAAGAGGAGCTAATACATAATTATTTTGAAGATTTACAAAAACAAAACCAGCAACGTATATTGAGTCATTAATGTGTGCCACATACTTCTTCTCCATGTGCTTTCCATGTTTTAATTTTAACTCTATATTTTCAGGATCAGAGATAAGTGTCCTGTTCCAAGACGTCATAACCTGGAAGAAACATGTCTTGGATTTGATTAAGGTAATTTGAGGCTAGTTTTATTCATTTCAACATTGTTTTCCACAGAGTGATTAAAGGAAAATTTTTGAGGGATCTTGAATATACTTCCATGTTCTGTCAATATTATATTGATACTTGGGTAGTGGTGATGTCAGCAGGGGCACGTAAAGCAGATGAGGACACAAGAACTGAAAATGGCCTTCATGCACATCAAATGCTCATAGAGGATTCAGTTATCTTCATTTTGCATCTAATTTTCCTATAAATCAGGCTAAGAATATAAATAAAATTAAACAGGAAAAATTTTAGGAAAAACATGATCTCTGCTCTTTTTTTTAAGTTTATTTATTTATTTTGGGAGAGACAGAGACATTGTGAGTGGGAGAAGGGCAGAAAGAGAGAAAGAGAGAGAGAGAGAGAGAGAGAGAGAGAATCCCAAGCAGGCTCCATGCTGCCAGTGCAGAGGTCAACATGGGGTTCAAGTTCACGAAATCGTGAGATCATGACCTGAGCTGATAATAAGAGTCTGTCACTTAACAGACACTAAGTGTGTCTAAGTGGACACGGACTGAGGGGTGGGGCTAGGCCAAATGTGTGTCAGGTATATGGTAGTTTTTCCCTGACATGCCTGTGACTTCCTTTTGCAGGAGAGAAGTGAGGAGACTGATCTCCTGTGTAGTGATGAGACGTGGAGGCTGCTGGTGCAGGGTAGATGGCTCAGAAGAAGGCAGAGTCCCCCTCGAATAGAACATTTTAAGGCTAAATCTAGATTCCTCACCCACAAGAAGGCATGGTCTGATCAAGGGTGAGGCTACCATGTGCCATCCTTGGGTTGGGGAGAGGTGGGGTGAAGAGACACAATCACTAACCCAAGTGCGATCTCATGACTATTCCTGGATGTGCACTGGTTAGGGGACAGGCTGGGGCAGACCATCCACTGAGCATCTGCCCAGCCCTGACAGGAGGGCTGGGTTGGGACATTGGCTTTGCCCTGCGTGTGACCTCCACAGATCACCTGCCAGGGCATGGGCCTGTGTGACACCTGTGTGACAGAGATGTCATTGTTAGGACAGCACCTTGTTTCCTCACCAAAGTGGTGATGCCATCCTTCACTGTTTATTTGCGTCATGCTATCTTTACAGCAATAGTTGGTACCACGATAATCTTGTGCTCTACCATCACCAGTTGAAATAAGCATAAATGTGATGCTTTCATTGACATTGTAATTACCTTACCTATATAATTGCTATTAGTTCTTTTTTTTATTGCTATTAGTTCTTCTGCAAACATGAAGATGCTCCTATAAACAGGTTTAGATAAGCCATACTCTACATGTTTTTGAGAGATGTGAATGAAATGTAACCTTTTTTATAATGTAATGTCAACAACTGCTGCCATTTTGTTCCTCACATATAAGAATCATAGTAATTAGCTTAAGTACATGAACAAAAATAACACTAGAGCCACATGCATTATGTGCTGGGCACTGCTCCATGCCCTCTATATGTTTTAATAATTTAATAATTATGTAATTGCTCATAACCATCTTGGAAGTCAAAATTATTCCTGTTTTAAATAGAAAGCTGCGAGGGACGGAAGTGATAAATGTTCTGCTCTGTGGATTCACAATCAGGATGAACATTTCCTGGATTCGATCCTAGGGTAGTCTGAGGTCTAGCTCCTTTCTCTTTGGCAATGTTCCTCATAGAAACTTGTTACAAGCCTCTAGTGTCTGAGTTTCATCCTTACTGTACTGATGTCATGGCGGTGGTGGTGTTGGCAAGGTCAGCTGACGATACGCACTTCCACGAACACACACAGGTCAGTGAGTCTGTGTGGGGGCACCAATGAGGCGGGATTCCCCAGCAGAGCCATCCTCGTGTGGGATAGTTGACTCATGCCAATTGCTTTGTCCTTCACGAATCCCTATGGTTGCTTCCCATCCGTGTGTCTGGTAACACGGAATCCCTCACATCAGACGTCCTGCCTTCTGAGCTGCCCCCAGAACACTGGGCTTGTGGATTCATTACCCTTGGGTGTTCTGAGCCTCTGGGATGGATCCCTGTGAACCATGGAATGTCCTTTCATGGAGGTATCTGGACACACTGTGTAGGCTCTAATGTTGTATCATGCTTTCCCTCAAAGTTGCCTGCATAGCAGAGAACTGAACTTTAATATTTGTCATATGGGGTTCTGGGGGGGGGGGGAGGTCCTTTTCTGAGCAAAACCAAAGCTTCCTAAAGGTAGGATTAAACTATCTCATGAGCAGTCCCCAGGGCTGCACCTGCAGCGAATGTCACTGTTGCGAGCTCCTTCACCTTGTTTCCTGGCCTCTCACTCCTTTCTGATCCTATCACTATTCTCTGTACCTCTGTCCTCCACTCCTTCTCTCCTTGTTCCGTTCTACCTCACTACCCCATCTCTCTCCTCTGTGGCTTCACTACAGCCCCATTTCTTTTTCTCACATGCCCCCATTCACTTCTCTTGTCTAATCGGGGTGGACTCTAGTAACGGAGAGCAGAGGGGACCTGACACTGCTGGACATTGAACTCTGTAGACAGATTGTAAAACTAATGTGAGTTGCTGCTTTCCTGAATTCCTGTCCTGTCCCATGGGGCATATTTGCCTGAAAACATTGAGTTCATTCACTTGACCTTGACCGGCTCCGGCCTGCCCTTCCTATTTGGTCACTGTGACTAGAATCACATAAACAAGAGCCTCCTGCATTTCACTCACCTCACCCAACTGATGAGCCGTCTTACTCCGTAGGCTCAACAAACCGCCCAGGCCATCCAGGCTCCCTAACGCTGTAAGATTCCCAGGCACACCAGTCATGCCAAACACTCCATTCTTTCTTCCCGTCAATTCCCTCCAAACCCTCAAAACTCACCAAGTGCATGATTTTGGATCAGTGCTTGGGCACTTGTTTTTTTCTGCTTCTTGACTTACATCTTAGTGAAACAGATGTGTACATTTTGTTACAACTCACAAAGGTGTACGCACACAGTGTTCATGCATTGTGTCATTAAGTTTATGCATTAACATAATATAATAAGTAAAAAGTTGACAAACCTCCTCTGTGTTTCTTCATTCCATTTGATTTCACCACTTTGTGTTCTCTTTCATCTGCAAGTCACACTCTTGATCCTGGTTTTTCTCCATGTCGAGTACAGCCTGTGTCTTTACGCCACCAAAAGTATAAAACCTGGAGGTAGACAAGTGCCAGGTCCAGAGTGCTCTAGGTTAAGAAAAGTTCTTATATCTCGTGAATCTCCCTTAAAGTCTGTGGAAGGCATGAGCCATCTGGGGTAGAGAGACAGGGAGAACACAGCCTGTCTGGAGGGTTGAGTGATAGGTCTGGCCCCTGATCCCCACAAGGTCTTGGTCAAACACAGGAGATGGACTGGAGATGTGAGTTTAGTTTAAGGAGTAGGTCCATGCTTCATGGATGCCACTGGCAGCTTGACCCTTTTTCTCTGATGAGCTTGTAAGCCTGGCTCCCGGTCCAAGGCAGGAACAGGGCAATAGTTCACGGGGTAGTGGACAGGCTTGTGGAAAGGGCATGATGCACAGGGAACGCTTCCTATGTTGTCCGTGACATCCCCCTGTCTAGAATTTTATTTTCCCCTGAAGATTAATGGCCCAGTATCCCTCTTCCTGGTCTCCTGTTTTCAGGGGGCTTTTGGGGAACTACACTGCTTGAGGCAGGAAGCACCTACTGTGGGTGCTCAGGAGTTATGACAGACTAGATGAACTGGTCCAGGCCCAGACAATCAAACTTACCTCCTCTAAAATCCCCTGGGGACTTTGAGAGGACAAAGGGTACACCTAATCAAATAGATTTGTTTCTGATATGCATGATCTCCTGCTGTGTGCAGAGGAGGTCATGGGGAATGGTTATAGCCTGGGGTCACAATCCAAGTGAAGGACCCTGGAGGGCAACAGGGGCATTGGTGCCTGGCCTTCCTATGTCCTCTGGCCAAATGCCTGTTCATCTCTGGGTCTTCCCAGGACTGAGGAAAAGCTGAAGATTTGGCTACAAATTAATGTGTATCCAGCATTTATGAAGGTATGCTGATTGCTTTCTGACCTGTAATTGCCCACTCATTAAGTCTTTGACTAGATAGGGACATTTCCTTGCTTGACGTGTGCTCTCCTGTGACTCTTGCATACAGGATCTCCAATGCTCAAGGATACATAAGACTTTTTGGAGGGTCCACAAACTGTAGTACAGACCAGATGAACGGGTTGAGGTCTTGAAGCCATGGGTAAGAGGAAGCCAGATTCTCTGTTCATTCCCTGAGGAAGCATGGACCGGCTTTGGTAATGTCTTGGGCATGGCCAATCTTGTAGTTTGGGATGAGAGCCATAAGCATTGACCACTGACTTGTGTGTGACCTTCCAGTGAGGGCCTGACAGGTCTTGAACATTTTTAGGATGGGGATGAGGCCATTAATGTTGCATACGATTGGCTCAGTCTAGGACCTGGGAGTTATGCTGCGTCTCTATAATGATTCTTCTAGGGTTGTATTTACTTTTCTGAGAACCAGGAAAGGTTCTTTACTTTTTAAGATTCATACAACTAAGTTGGGCACACCCAGATAATCCGGAACACTCTCCCCAACTCAGTGTCCTTACATTTAACCAAATCAGCAAAATTCCTTTTGCTATGTAAGGTACCACATTCACAAGTTCTTCACAAGTACATCTTTGGGGGAGCCATTATTCTGCCTACCTTCTATGAATTGAATCATGCCCTCCATAATTCATATGTTGAAGCCCTAACCCCTAATGTGATGCTATTTGGATATAGGGCCATTGGGCCATTAGAAGGTTGTGAGAGGGGGTCCTCATGATGGGATTAATGGCCTTATGAGAAGAGACCTGAGAAGTTACTTTCTTTTTCTTTCTACCACCTGAGGATATGGCAAGAAGGCAGTGGTCTGCACACCAGGAAGTGGATTCTCACCAGATACCAAGGCTGTGGCCACTTTGATTTTGGACTTCCCAGCCTGCAGAACTGTGAGAAATAAACTGGGTCTGTTGTTTAAGTGCCCAGTCTATGATATTTTATTATAGCAGCTTGAATTGACCCAAACACTCCCATAGTCCTCAATCCCATGCCACACTCCTATCTTTTTACAGGTGATCAAGGCTACTGAAGGGGTATTTGAGTTCATTTATCTGACTTCTAAGGACAACAGTGTTTACATTCAGAAGTGGACACCTCGGAAGAAATTCTTCATCTAGGGTGAGTTGATCACTCTCCAGACTCCTACCCCTAACCCTTGGCATGTGTTCCTCCAAAGTGGACCATTCATCTTCCCAGGCTAAGAGGTCACCCTCTCTGCACATTATTCTTCATGAGGCACCCAGGACACTGCACTCCCAGGACTGGTCAACCATGCCCCATTCTATACCTGCCCCAGGGTCCCCTGAGCCTCTGGAATAGACTATTTGTGGACCACAGTGTGTTCTTTTCTGTGGATACCTGCATGCACTTAGGTCACCCTCAGGCTCTGACTTCTTTTCCTATGAGTGCTTCTGAATCATAAGAAATTAAAACTGAAGGCAAGCCACAGGAATTACTAGGGAGAAGATTTTTAGTTGGAAGCGCTAACAAGGCAAACCACAGATCTACAAAAGAGGAGGCAGCTATGTTATTTATTTATTTATTTATTTATTTATTTATTTATTTATTTAAGTTTATTTTTACTTATTTTGAAAGAGAGAGATGGACAGCAAGCGGGTGAGGGGCAGAGAGAGAAGGAGACAGAATCCCAAGCAAGCTCCATGCTATCAGCACAGAGGGCTCGAACTCACAAACCGTGAGATCATGACCTGAGCTGAAATCAGGAGTCGGATGCTTAACCGACTGAGCCACCGGATGCCCCGCAACTATGCTATTTTAGACTATATTGGGAATATTTTGACTATTATTTGACATGGTTCCTTTTAAAATCTTCCCTTTTAGTAAGTGGCCCACCCATTTGGTTTGGGAACACACACTCTGGCCTACTGCCATGGGCTGTAGTTCAGCTATGAACTTAGCTTTCAAAGCCTTTGCAATGTGATTCTGACTTCTTTCACTTGTGTGCTACCCAGAGGCCAATTGTGAAACCTGTTTGGTATTCTATACAGTAGTCGATTTCTCAGACATTTTGCTGTGTTGGCTCTGGTCATTTTCATACATGCATCTCTTAGGAGTTTGCCAAGACATCGTATACAAATTTAGTGAATCCCTTTCTCTGGCTCCATCGTTTCCATAAACAATGCTTATACGCTCTAGCTGGAATAGGGTAAAGTGCCATCTTGTTATTGAGGGGAAGTAACAAGGGTGTAGGGATGGAATGCCAAGCTCTAGGAAACAAGATGACAACAGTCACACACACACTGAGGGGGAAACAGACTTTTTGTCCAGGCAAGTCACTAAGCAAACAAATAAAAATCCAGCCACCACAACCACTCACAAGGTGGGAACAGAATCCAAAGTTGGTACAATGTACTACCTAAATTGCCAATTTTTCAGTAATACATGCAATGAAATAGGAAAGTATGCCTTTCACACAGGAAAAAAAATCTGTCAGCAGGCATACTGAGGGGGCTGAGATGTTGGACTGAGCAGAAAAGGACTTCAAAACAGGTATTATAAATATGTGATTAAAATGAAAAGAAAGCATATGTAAAGATAATTACATGACTCATAAAATAGATAATATGAATACACAAGTTGAGGTTATGAATACAAACCAATGAGAATATCAGGAGTTTTAAAAGTATAATAACTCATACGGATAAGAGAGTTTCCATGACAGGTTTCAGCTAGAAGTAGGAGGAATCTATAAAACTGAAGACAGATCAATTAAGAGTATCCAGTTGATGGACAGAAAGATAAAAGAATGAAGTACGATGCACAAATCTTAAGATACCCTTGGGGAGCCATTAAATATATTGCATTAAACACATAACCTTAGTTCTAGAAAGAGAACAAAGAAAGAGGCAGAAAAATTTAATGGCTGAAAGCTCCTCAAATTTGAGGAAATGTATTCATGTGTGCACTTAAGAAGGTCAACAAATCCATAACAGCTTAGACACAAACATATCTGACCCTGGAATCTGTGGACTAGATGCACCTAGTCTAGGCCACTGTTCTACAGCGTCTCCCCTTTGGCAGTCTCAGCTGAGATGCACCACAAAGTTTTGGCAGGGCCTTCAAGCTCCTGGGAGGATGTACAGTCAACTGAAGTTCATTTTCATCTTTTGGGGCATAACCATGAGTAAAATACAGGCTAATGATGGGTTCACAGGGCAACTGGAATAATTCTTCTTAGTTTCCTTTACATTGGTCGCTAACTCCACCTGCCCGTGGGCTCCTTTGTTTTATTTTATTTATTCTTTTAGAGACTTTTGATTCTATTTGTTTATTAATTTTTTTTTATTTTAGAGAGATAGAGAGGAGAGGGAGAGAATCTGAAGCAGGCTTCACGCTTAGCATGGAGCCCGATGTGGGGCTGGATCCCAAGACCCTGGGATCATGACCTGAGCGGAAATCAAGAGTCAGATGCTCAACCGAGTGAGCCACCCAGCCGCCCCTACAATTTTGTTTTTTAAAGTATGACTTTTTAAATAAACTTTTAGGGGTACCTGGATGATTCAGTTGGTGGAGAATATGCCTCTTGATCTTGGGGTTGTAAGTTTGAGCTCTGCATTGGGTGTGGAGATTACTTTAAAATAAAATCTTTTGAAAAAATAAATAAATGAACTTTTAACTTGGAATAATTTTAGACTTACAGAAAAGCTGGAAGTTAAGTATGGAGGGTTCCTGTATACCTTTCATTCAGTTTCTTCAGGGTTAACATCTTACATAACCTTGGTGCACCTGTCAAAACAATGAAATTAACATTGGTACAATACTGTGAGCTAACCTAACTTTATTCCCATGTACACAGTCTTGCCACCCATAGCCTTTTTCACTTCCCTGATCAGATCCAGGAGTCTCTATTTGCCTTCTTTAGCTTTTTACAATATGTGACAGTTTTCACTCTTTCCTAGTTTTTCATGATCTTGATAATTTTGAAGAATACAAGTCAGGTATTTTGTAAAATGTCTCTCACTGTTGGTTTGTATGATGTTTTCTCTTGGTTAGATTTGGATTATAGGTTTTTTAGATGAATATATCACAGAAATGGATTGCCCTCTCATTGCATCATATCAAGTGATACCACTACGAGTTATCCCTGGTTATATTCACCTTGATCCCCTGGTTAAGAAGGTGTCTTCCAGGTTTCTCCACTCTAAAGTCACTACTTTTACCTTTTCGTATGTTATTTGGAAGTAAGTGAGTCACTGAATCCAGCCTGCACCCAAAGAGGAGGGAAGTGAAGTTTTGCAGGGGTTTCCACAATTTGCCCCTTCTCTTCACTGATTTCTTTATTCAATATTTTATCTACCACCATCTGGTAAAAGATACTTACTTTATTCTTTTGGGGTGTAAGCCTATACGACCAACATATATTTTGGGCAAATTGCCCCAGCTTTAGCCATTGTGATGTCCTTCAGATCCAGTGTACAACATGATGAACTTTGGTTAATAATACCGTATTGTATACTTGAAATTTGCCGAGAGAGTAGATATTAGGTGTTCTCACCACACACACACTCACACACACATGCACACAAAGTCACTAAGTGACAGATTTGTTAATTTAGCTTGACTCTGGTCATCATTTCACAATGTATACCATACATCAAATTATTACATTATATACCTTAAATATACATAGTGTTAAAATCAATTGTACCTTAATGAAGCTAGAAAAAAAAAATCTTTGGTTTATGGCATGAGATGATGCCCCAGGGCCACTGTGCATTTTCATTTCTTCAGCTCTGGGATCAACTGTTTCTCTAAGGTCCTGCACTTTTATCACATCCTACCAAATTCTTTCCTAACACAAAGCCTTGCGAGTGCTTCCCATGAAGTCAATAACTAAGAGAAAGTCATAATACATCCTAGCCAGGGACATATTGAGCCTGCTAGCAAAACAGGGGCAATATTTCAATAGAATAGTGGAATCTAGCTGTCATGTACTCGCAAGAGCCTGGAGGTGGACATGGGACAAGAATCTGTGATTGGTGGCCAAATGGTATTGAAGATTAAATTTGGAGACAGGACTTAACATCACCATGTTGTACACTGGATCCTGTGAACTTATTCATCTCATTTAAAGTTTGTACCCTTCAGCCAACCTCCTTTCTTTTCCACCCCTCACCCCCACCAGTAACCATGCCCTGGAAGGATGTACAGTTTTTAAATAAGTAAATAAAAGTTACAGATATACCAAAAGGACACGGGAGTCAATCTGAAGGAAATCACAATGGCTAAAGCTGGGGCAATTTGCCCAAATGGCAGGAACTGAATTAGATGGTGGGAACATGTTTCTAGGATGGTTTCTAGAAGTGGGGAATGATGAAAGCCCTTGGTGGAGAACAGCCAGAATTGGTATGGCAGACAGCAGAAGTAGGCACATTCGAGGGGGTAAACTGTGTAAGACCAGGTAGTTTTCTGGCACCTGAGGGGTGTTAGCAGGCCTGGTAGTGTTTTGAACCACTCTTACTACTTTTCGGACCTACTCCCTTGTGCTGACTTCCAAGTTAGATGAAACAGAGATGAACAACCTTCGTCAGTCCTTCAGATAAACCACCAGACAGGTTTGAGCGCGCGCGCACACACACACACACACACACACACACACTCACACTAATTTGCCACTAAAGTCTATTCTGTTCCTTCCTGATTCAGGGAGCAGGGTGCCTCTCTGGAAATGCAGGTTGCTATTGCTTTAAAACCACCTTATAGCTGGGAATGGGGGGAATAAAGGCAAATAAAATCACCACAGAACTTTTCTACTGTGTTGAAGTCATATTGTTTTCTTGATTCAGCATTTGCTTGGCTGCTGTCAGTTGTTGATTGTTTCGCAGAGTTCTGATAAAGTTGGTTCTGACATTTTCTGCTTGTTTTTTGATGTGTCTCGGGGGGAGATGAGAGCTTGCAGCTGCCTACTCTGCCATTCTGATGACATTACTTCTCTGGATATTGGTTTTTAAATACCATACTCTGATTTTAAAAATATGGGCTTTGCAAACGGGTACAGAAGTCAACCTGAAATTGCTCCCCATAGGCAAAGCTAGAACAATTTGAGCAAATACATAAATAATATGAGGACTGGATTATAACCCCCAAAACAAAATAAATCTCCATGAGTCCATAATAATGTCAAATAACTAACGAAATACATAGATGGGGGTGGGGAAGGGGAGCAGATCTCCCTTACAGAGCAATTTGAATTAATTCCAATTACTCTCCCTGCCCTGGAATGTGGGCTGGACTTAGTGACTCACTTCCAAATGAAAAGGTATGGAAGGGGAACAAAAAAAGTGGCTTTACAGTGGAGAGACCTGGTAAGTCACCACTTTAACCAAGTGATAAAGGTTAACATCGCCAGTATCATGTGTATATAATGTACCCCTGATACGATTAGATGAGAAGGGCGATTCTTCTTTGTGGTAATTTTCTCCACAAAAACCATAATTTCAGTCTAATAATAAGAATACAGGAGACCAACAAAAATTGGGGGACATTGTACAAAATAGGTGAGCAACACTCTTTCAAGTTTTCTAAGTTAACGGAAAACAAAGAAGGATCAAGAAACTGTCACAGATCAGTGACTGAGGAGATACAGTGACTGAGGGCTGTGATATTCTGGATTAGATTCTTGTATGGAAAAACCACATTTGTGGAGAAACTGATGGAATCTGAATAGAGTCTGCCATTGAGTTAATAGCATTGTGTCCATGTTGATTTTTTAGTTCTGACCGGCGTCCCCTGGTGATGTAAGATGTTCTCATTAGGCAAGAACTAGGTGAAGGGTATGAAAAAAAATTCTACGTACCATCTTAGAACCTTTTATGCAAATGTAAATTTATTCTATGATAAAAAATCGAATAGAACAAAAAATAGAGGATACACTTTTGTGGAAGGACTCTGAACAAGTTTGGAGATGACAAATTATGCTAAAAGGAGAAATTCCATCAATTCTCCAAAACACTAATTTTTCAGACCTCACTTATTCTGTAAATTCTCTACAATTCTACCCTGGGTCTGCATCTTCCAGTGTTTTCATCTTACAGTGTTTATGGTATTTGGTTTTATTTTGGGAAACATGTTTTACTTTAAAGTAGTCAGATTGATTAATAATGGCCTCCACATTTTGTGCCTTCTGTATCTTGGAATCCTAAAGATAGTCTCCTTTGTGTTATCATAAAAGTTTAAAACTTTTGTGTTACGGGAACTAGAATATTCTCCCTTTCCTCACCTAATGATTCTTGGTTGAGCAAATTACGTAGGGAAGTTTCAGGATATGTCAGCTGGACTTTGACCCCAGGCTTCTCTGGATCTATTTCTTTTTTGTACGCTTTGTTTTACTTTGGATGGAGTGAGGCGTCTGATGTTAGAGAACCCCAGACACAATGGATCTTTCCTTTCATTCAAGTTAATTTTGTGTCTTTTGAGAATGTTTACAGTTCATATATACTTTAGAACTTCTAATTTGTTGATAGTTTTTAACCGTTTTGAAAATTACATGCACATTTTATTGCTAAACCACACTGAAGGTAAATCACAGAAATCAGTATGTTTCACCCCTGAATACATGCATCTCCTAAGAACTAGGATATTTTACACAGCCAAGAAACTCACATGGGCTAGATAAACTTACCTAATATATATTAAATTTTGAAACATTTTTTAATCATTCAACTAACGTAAGGTTCCACGTTCTTGGGCCTCTAGAACCCACATTATAGACAACTCTGTCTAAACATCATTTATCCTACAGACTGTGTACCATAGACAAAATAGATTCCACATCTCAGATATTTCAATATCCTATTCTAGACATTATTTCTAGAGACTCCATTGCTAAGTCCAGAAAAAAAAAATCCGTTTCTGGTGCCATTTCAATCACTCAGCTCTCAGCCACATTCACTTACCCCACGGACATTTGCTACTGAACCCACAGACACTAATCACTGACCCCATACAAGTCCATCAGTGTCTCCATATACCACCATAATGAATCTCCAAAGTCCCATCACCTATTTCACAAACTAAATTCTACAACCCACTGTTCCAGTGAGATTTGTGGGCAAGTCCCCAGGTGGGGCAAGAAAGAAGAGAGGCACCAAAGACCCCATCTTTGCTCACATAAAGATTGTTGTCCTTCTCAAAAATGACCAGCAGATGGCAGAAAAATCCATGTTTTGGATATGTAGACTCCTGCTCCAAACGTTACGGAGCTTTGAGATAGGGGTTTTTTGTGTGTTTGTTTTCTGTTTTTGTTTGTTTTTTGTTTTTGTGTTTGTGTTTGAGACCAGCTAATCTGCCTGGTGAATAATGAGAATTAAAGATCATTGTGATATCAGAAAATTCTCCATCAAAACATTTTCTTCTCAGCCCATTGCAGCCCACCAGTGTCACTGATAACACTCCAGTGTCACCGATCCCAATCTGTACCTATCTGAAGATTCTTGTGGTTCGTGTCACCCTTCTCTTCATTAAAACCCATTAGGAGGCAATAACTACATTGAGAACTATTTATGAAAGTCTTGAATGTAGTATTTCATGTTTCCTACTAGAGTTTTCGGCATTGCCATAGAGATTATTTGTTAATCCAAAGTGATGAATCTGTAATGGCCAGAGTGGTGTATATAACATATTTGGATGAAGCTAAGAGTTCATCTGCCTCTTAAATTAGGTTGGTGGAGGCTGCCCTATACTTTTTGTAATAATAATAATAAGAGCCGATGTTTGTTCAGCACTTACTATGTGCTAGGCACTGTACCAACCACTTTACATAGTAGGCAGATTGAATCTTCACATTAACCCCACAAAGCGATGACTATTAAACATTTTTTACAAAGTATACAGATGCCCAGAGAATTCAAGTAATGTGTTTCAAGGCCCTACAGTTAGAAAAATGCTCAGGACCGCATCTTTGCATCTATTCACACCATATGCAATGAATACTATGGTGGTAGCATTGTTGGGGCTTTATGGATTCAAAAGAAGTTCTTGTTCTCTTGCCCCTGCAACCCATGTGTTGGAATCTTCTCATTACAGGATCTGGGAACCAGTTTTAGTTGTGTTACCCTGGGTAAGTATGACCATTAATTAGCTCTTCAGGGGGCATTGTGACAATATCTAGGCTGATGTGAGCGGAATATTTTAAACCAGGACTGTCCCACTGGCTCCAGGTTACACGACTCCCTTTAGGGCAGTGGAATGTTTAAATTACACATCCCAGCTATTGGCAGGGATCAGTTCAAGTCTATCTTCTTTTCCTTCAGGCAAAACATCACTCCGTTCTTCAACTTGCTGTGTTTCTCTGGTGGTATAGCTTGACGCTCAAGAGCTCTGAGCAGCAGCTCTGCATCAGCACCCCAGGGCTGTTGTGAGACATGTGGTGTGCAGTGTCACAGTCCTGTGCCTAGAAAGCAGTTTCCCTATTCGTCCCATCTCCTACAACTCACTACAGTAGTTGGGATTCTGGGTTGAAAGTAAGAGAAATCAACTCTAAGGCACTCATTTAAAAGGGAGTTAAGAGGGGCACCTGGGTGGCTCAGTTGGTTAAGCAACCAACCGACTTCAGCTCAGGTCATGATCTCGTGCTCTGTGAGTTCGAGCCCTGTGTCGGGCTCTGTGCTGACAGCTCAGAGCCTGGAGCCTGTTTCAGATTCTGTGTCTCCCTCTCTCTCTGACCCTCCCCCCATTCATGCTCTGTCTCTCTCTGTCTCAAAAATAAATAAACGTTAAAAAAATTTAAAAAAATAAATAAAAGGGAGTTAAGAAAGGGTTGCTCTTCTTTCTCTATCAGGAACTTCTCCCTCACCCACATGGCTCTTTTGGTCATGACCATCTTTCCCTGGACACAGAGTAGAAGTCTTGGGTCAACCCAGTCCAATCAGAGTACCCCAGCTCAGACCACACTTATTGGGGAATGAAGGGTACATGGCCCAGTGAGAGTTCTCCTTGGATTTTTATGCCCGAGAAGAGAAAAAGCTGGTTATTTTCTGTGGGGTTTCTGAGTTGGCAGATGAGAACCTGTCTGAGGAAGGATGCCAGAAGAGTCTCGCAGATTCATGAGGGGGAGAGACGGACTAAAAGTCCTACGGGTATTGAGTCCTAGCATCAAGCTAGGCCTGAAGCCAGGGGCAGTTCTTTGTTTCCTAATTAGGAGAGCTCATAGATCTCCCTCTTATGCTGAAGTGACTTTGAGCTAGTTTTCTGTCACTTATAACCTAACATACTGGTTTGTATGCCTCAATCCACAACGGGCTCTGTGGGTTCCTTCAGGCCCTATTTAATCATTTCCTTAATGGATGATTATTTTATTTGTAAGATCTTTATTTTTTTAAGTTTGTTTATTTTGAGAGAGAGAGGGTGCAAGTAGGGGAGGGGAAGAGAGAGAGAGAGAGAGAGAGAGAGAGAGAGAATCCTAAGCAGCCTCCGTGCTGTCAGTGAACTGTGAGATTGTGACCTGAGCCAAACCCAAGAGTTGGAGGCTTAAGCAACTTGTAAAGCCACTTGTAAAGATCTTTAAAGGAGAGCATCTCACTAATCAGCAACAGAGCCCTAGAATGTCACCATTCATCATTCTTCAAACTAGCCTCAATATCTGGTGCTGGCTTTAGCATCATTTGGTGTCGCATTATAAATGAATTCATAGGTTTAGGGATATTATCTTGTTATTGTCCGTTTTCTCTTGGGCGAAAAATTTAAGGTCAAAATCATTAAGTAATTTTTGTAAAGGCAAATTGCTGAACTTGAGGAGAAAATCCACTAAAACTTTTCAACTTTAATATTAGGCATTCCTAAAACCTAAATATGGAACCAAGGGATAATTACGTTTGCACAAAAATTTGGCATCAAGAGCACGAGTTAAATCACACACAGATCACTTAAATTAGCACAAATGGTCTATCCTCATCATCTGTTTGCCAGCTCACTTCCCTGACAAGCAATGATGGTCTCAACCAAATACTGTAGAGACTCCTAAACTCCCCTCAGCTTGCAAAACCAAAAACTGAATTCAGAGTATGTGAAAGAGAGATGTTGTAAACATGCTTATAACAAGATCTGGAAATTACTAAGTATGCTATTTTTCAACATATATGTGCTAAGCATCATGAAGGCCAGGATACCTCCATCTTCTGTCATTAACAATATGAATTGGTTATCTCCAAGGGAAGTATTCAATTTGAGTCACTTTTCAGGAAACATCTCGAAAGACTGGAAGGTAAGAGCTTATATGCCAGTAGTCACATTTTGAGATTGTTTGCATTGTGTTAGTGGGCCCTAGATAGATGTGAAAGTCCAACAGAAAAAGAGGACAAAACTGAATGGTCAGCATTTCATTTTGTTGCATTATTTTAAAGTTAGTGGTTATACAAAACCAAGAGCACACTGTATACACAATATGTTAGCCAACTTGACAACAAACTATATTAAAAAATAAATAAAAAAATAAAGTTAGTGGTTATAGATTCAGTCATACAAATTTAGTATAACAGAGGTTTACAAAGGAATTGTAATTTAAATACAATGCATTATGCGACATATGTAAGTAAATTGCACTTTGAAAAGAGAAAAGGTGTTTTTTAAAATGTACTCAGAGGTGGGGTATGATTTTCATTGTATATGATATTGCTATAAATGATATCTGCTGATATTAGCCTTGATCACCTGGTTAAGATGGTTTCTTCAGTGTTTTTCTACTAGAAAATCACTATTTTCTCCTTTCCATATTCTATTCTCTGGGACATGGTAAGTCCTCTCCATACTTAAGAAAAAGGAAATGAATTTCCCACCTCCTAGAAGGCACATATCTACACATGCTATTTGAATTGTTTTTAACTTTTATTTATTTTTGGGAGACACAGAGAGACAGAGCATGAGAAGGGGAGGGGCAGAGAGAGAGAGGGAGACACAGAATCTGAAGCAGGCTCCAGGCTCTGAGCTGTCAGCACAGAGACCGACATGGGGCTCGAACCCATGAACTGTGAGATCATGACCTGAGCTGAAGTTGGACGCTTAACTGAATGAGCCACCAGGCTCCCTTGCAATTCTTCTGTAAGGAAGATTTGTCTCTTCTCCTCATTTATTTAATATTTTGTTTTTATTGGCACAGAATGATGGATATTTATTTTATTCTTTGAGTTATAATTTAATATTATGTATTTGTTAGGAAAATTGTCCCGTATTTTAATTGTTGCAGTTGTTAAACATTTTGCTTGGAAAATTGTTCCAGCCATGGCTATTGGGAGTTTTTTCATATTGATTCATGTGTCTTTTTAATATACATGGGATCATCTTGTGTTTTAACTGCCCTTGCCCTGTATACAGCCCTTTTCCAAAAGAGTTCTGATTTCTTTTATTAGATAATGGTGTTTAGAAACCAAGATCTGGGCACTAGGTGTGCTCATTGTTATCAGGGTGTCAATGCCTCTAGGTCTGCTTAGGAGACAGAGCCAGTAAACAAACAAACTAATTTTATAAATAATACAAACACATATTTATATATGCATATTTATTTATATATACATACATATGCTAACCTTTGTATATAAGCATACCTATTTGTGCATCTGTGCATCTGAATATATATTAAAATAAACATGAATTCATACTGCACTCATATATCTCTGACCACAGATACAATGTGGTCTTTCTCCCCCTTGCTTATGCAGGGGTATTGGATGAGTTCATGGGTGGTACTGAGAGGACATGATAGGGCATAGGAACAAGCAATTGATCCTTGACCCATTTGGCACCTTCTCCTGATGCCAAAGCCTGGGCATGTGGCTAAAATCAGGGTGGGGTGCCCAAGTGGCTCAGTGGGTTAAGCGTCCGACTTCAGCCTAGGTCATGATCTCACTGTTCCCGAGTTCAAGCCCTGTGTTGGGCTCTGTGCGGATAGCTTAGAGCCTGGAGCCTGTTTCAGATTTTGTGTCTCCTCCTCTCTCTCTGCTCCTCCCCCACTCACGCTCTGTCTCTCTCTCTCTCTCTCTCAAAAGTAAACATTAAAATAAATAAATAGGGGCGCCTGGGTGGCTTGGTTGGTTAAGCGTCCGACTTCGGCTCAGGTCATGATCTCACGGTCCGTGAGTTCGAGCCCCGTGTCCGGCTCTGTGCTGACAGCTCAGAGCCTGGAGCCTGTTTCAGATTCTGTGTCTCCCTCTGTCTCTGCTCCTCCCCTGTTCATGCTCTGTCTCTCTCTGTCTCAAAAATAAATAAACGTTAAAAAAAATAAAAAATAAATAAATATCAGGGCTCATGGCCTAAAAAAGATTAAATGTTATATATTAGAGGCATGGCAATAGGCTCCTGATTGGCAAGTAAGGTCCAGCCAAGTGTCTGCCTGAACTTGGGTATTTGTAGAGAATGGAGAGAGAGTGGTCATTGTAAGCTGAGGATGTAGGGACATGGCTATGTACAAGAAAATTCATTGCCGACTTTGAAGGACATTGGGGGAAAGTGAATATAGGGACTAATCTCTGAGCAATTTTGTGACATCTTACAGAGTTCTTTCATATTCCAGGACCTTTCCAGGGCCAAAGAAGTAGTCACAAGAAAATATTGGTTTCCTTTTAGGAAATGAGGGTGATTTCAGTACATTGTTAATTTGCATTATGATAACATTAAAACCATGATTAATACTACACTGGTGAATCTTGTTGTTCCTTTTTAATCTATATGAAACTAGGATAGTTGTGATGTGCCATTGATATCATTTTTTGCTTTTACATTAACAATATGACTGAAATTAATACTGCAATTAGGAATGAAGAGATAGTTCAAAACTAGGAGAATAAATTCATATTTTTATGAGTATGGTGAGGCTTGAAAGAGGTAGATCCTTGGGGTGCCTGGGTGGCTCAGTTAGTTGAGTGTCCAATTTTGGCTCAGGTCATGATCTCATGGTTGGTGGGTTTGAGTCCCACACTGGGCTTTGCGCTGACAGTGTGGAGCCTGCTTCAGATTCCCTGTCTCCCCCTCTCTCTCTGCTCTTCCCCCAATCACACTCTCTCTCAAAAATAAATAAACATTAAAAAGAGGGGTAGATAATTATTTATTAAAGTAGTGTTCATTATTGCTAGTGTGAGTAATAATAACTGCTAACCATGAAGTATACAATACAAGTCCAATTGATTGAGTGCTTACTTGGTATCAGGTAATACTTCAAGTACATTTCATGTTTTTAACATTTAATCTTAGCAGTGTTCCTGTATGAAAAGTTCTGTAATTATTTACATTTAACAGTTGAGGATTCTAAGGAGTGAGTTGTTGAACGAGCTGTCCTGAGGTCCTACAGCCAGAAATTAATGCAATTTGGATTTTAACCCAAGTACCTTGAGTCCAGGTACTATTAAGTTAAAATTTGTCTCTCATGGTGGTTAAAGGAATACTTACCACAAACCACTAATATTATTTATCCACATTCTGTAATATTATGTTATATCAGTAAAGACAGAAGAACTGTATGAAAGTCTTTTCCTAAATTTATTGGTATCCAGGCTCCTACCTGGCTCCCAACTTCCTGGTGGTCTCTGTATCCTCCTGGCTATCATGGCCATGCCTGGGCAAGTCTACTCTTGTACGCTATTATACCACTGGATTGTTTACTTAGAAGTTGGTGAGTCTGTAAAGAATGCAGAGTCCCTGCCTATGGTATTTCACCATTTGGTTGTAAGGGGTAAGAATTCTCCCTGCTGTGGTGGTTGAGTGGGGGATAGGGCATGTGGGTGCCATGGGGCTACACATTTTGTCTTTCTGAGACTTGGCTGGAGACACATAAATACATAACCACGAGAGGGCCCATGTATACTCTTTTCCAACCTCTCAATCAAGATGGCTTTATTCTAGGGCCTCACCATTTCAATAGGAAAATGCAACTCTATGAAATCACATCACCCTACCAGCTCCTCTCCATACACATCTCCCTATGAGAACAGAGGATTCTCCATCCTGCTGTGAGAGCATGTGCAGTATGTGGGGGTCAGACAGGTCCTGGTCAGATACCAACACTGCAGCCTCCCATCCCACACGTATTCCTGAGTCTGCATCATTTTTCCTCTTTCCTCCACAGATGATCAAGTCTCCTGAGGAGAAATTTCAATATACCTACACATCTGATGAGAAAAAGTACCATGGTGAAAAAATACATTCATGAGTGAGTATTTTCTAGCAAAAAAATACTCCATTTAGAATGAGCTCATATACCCCAGCACTTTGTTTTCTCTGACCGCCAACATGAACCCTCAATTTTGGCCAACAGACCAGAAACACAGTCATTGTCTCTCCTTAATAATTTAGGACATTGTGCTCCCAGGACTGCCCATCCAGGGCTGATCTGCTTCCTTGCCCAGGGTATCCTGAAGCCCCAGGGCTGGATTCACTCAAACTACAGAGGGAACACAGTGTGCTGACACTCCAAGTTTGACTTCTTTCTTCATGAGCGGCTTTGAGTAACAATAAATTAAAATTGAATAGATGTAGCATGCAATATGGGAATGTACAACTAGGAGCAGAAAGAAAGCATCTTGGTGTCTACAAGGCAGAAGCTAATTCTACCATGAGTGATCCACCAAATGTTCTTTCAGCCCAGGAGCTATTGCTTTCTCTCTCCAGCTGTACCTTGCTCCATCTCCCTCTTCATTTTTTTTTTTTTGTTCTCCTTCTATCTTCATTGCCTTTACTTATTCCTTGTTTTCTTTCTGTTTTTGCCCATTCTTTATATTTGGTGTACCTCTTTGTCTTCTCTTTTCCCTATCATCATTACCTGCACCAAGCCTTTTTCTTTACTCGTAAAATTTGACCCCCTGATGGACAAAGACAGACCCAGAGTTGTTAATAGATGGGCTGGCTTAGTGTGTTGAAACAAGGTGAAAATGGATGGCTACCATATGATATGCTAACTCAAGGGTGAATTTCAAACAAAGAGATGAGGGAAAAATTCTCCCAATTCAGAGAGGACAAGGAAGTGCTCCTGGTCATATTGTTTCTGTGGAAAGAGAAGTGACCTGAAGTTAAAAAATACCTGCATTAGTTTTCTAGGACTACCATAGTGAAGTAACACAGACTGGGTGGTTTAAACAACATAAATTTATTTTCTCACAACTATGGAGGCAAGCTGTGAGTAGTGTTGGTTTCTTTTGGGGCTTGTCTCCCTGGCTTGTACATGGCTGTCTTTTCCTGTGTCTTCACATGGCCCTTCCTCTGTGTGTCTGTGTCCTAATCTCTTTTTATAAGGATGCCAGTCATATTGGATTAGTGACCCAATGACCCCTAGTGACCTCCTTTTATTTAATTATGCCTTTAATGACCCTCTCTCTAACTACAGTAATGTTCTGAGGTACTGGGGGTTAGGACATCAACATATAAATTTTGGGAGCACAATTCAGCCTATAATAATAAATGGACACATGGGCAGTGGCAAATGAATGTTCCGGTCCATTTCCATCAGCAGCTAATTGCAGATGGTGTCACATGGAGGGGAGGCTCCACCTAGCCAACCCATGGAATCACAAGAAGTAATAAAATGATGGCTACTGATGTAATCAAATTTATAATGGAAATGGACACACAATGCAACTTGCACATTTCAATCACACAGTCTAAAGAATTTTTGTGAATAAATACACTAGGTAACAGTATCTTAATCAAGAGACAGAAAAACAGCATAAATACTCCAAGTCTCTCATACATGTTTGGAGCTAATCATTCCCTTAGGCCAGACAAACATTGACCTATTTCTATAAATGTAATTTTGGATGTTCTAGAATTTAACATAAATAGACTAGTTCAGTGCAATCTCTTTTATAAATGGTTTCTTCCTCTCAGGACAATGCTTATAAAATGCATCCACGTGGTCATCTATACTGGTAGTTCGTTCCTTTTCTTGGTGGTTACTATTACATTGTATGAATAAACCAAAATTTGTTTATTCATTCAATTACTGATGACAGATGTTTATTTCCCAGGATTTTTGCCATTATGAATAAAGCTATTATATACATTCATTACAAGTCTCCTTATTTTAAAAGAAGTTCTCTGTTTTCATTATTTGTATAAATAATACGTTTGTAATCTGTTGATCCTATGATAATTGTATCATTAACTTCATAAGAAAATGTTGAATGTTTTCCAAGTTGGTTGCAATATTTTATAATCCCAAGAACAAACTGGAAGAATTCCAGTTACTTCAAATCCCTGTCAACACTTGGTATTGTCATTCTTTTAAATTTTAGCCATTGTAGTGAATATGAAGTTGTATCTTATAGAGGCTTTATTTGTGTTTTTCCAATAATATTTTTAGGGACTATTGGCCATTCCTGTATCATGTTGTTTTTAATATTTTTTTAATGTTTATTAGTTTTTGAGAAAGAAAGAGAGAGAGAGCATACTTACCGGCAGGAGAGTGTCAAAAAGAGGAAGACAGAGAATCCAAAGCAGGCTCTGTGCAATGAGCACAGAGCCTGATGCAGGGCTCAAACCCACCAACTGTGAGATCATGACCTGAACCAAAATCAAGAGTTGGCCGTTTAACTCACTGAGCATCCCATGTATCATGTTTTATGAAGTGTCTATTCAGACATTTTGCTCATTTTTATTGTTATTTTTCCTTTTGAGTAGCAAGAGGTTTTTTTTCTTTTAATATATTCTGGATATAGCATGTTTGTCAGATATATGTGTTTTGCATTTAACTCCCCTCTCTGGGGCTCATTCTCTTATTTTTGGAATTGCAGCTTTTGAAGAATGAAAGTTTTAAATTTTAATGAGGCACAATTTATCAGTTTGTCTTTTATACTTTCTGGTTTTTGTGCCCCATGTAAGAAACTATTCCCTATGCAACTGATAAATTTCATTTCATTTAGTCTCTCAGCAGATAAAGCTTCCTAGGAAATATATGTCACCTACATATACACAAATATTTATAAACATTTTTGTGACTGTGTGTGTGTGTGTGTGTGTGCGCGCACATGTGTGTGTGGCCTGATAGGCACAGAAAACCTTCCTGTTCCCGTTTGGTTCCCTAAGTCTGTGCCATTTTTTCCACAGTCTTCTTTTTCTAGAATTCTCTTCTGATTCCAAGGTCACTGGTTGAACTCCAGGGAGAGCGAGATCGCAGACAATTGGTGCGTGGATTTGGCAGCCTCTTCTGTGCCTATTAACCATAACCATGTCTACTTACATTCTTGACCTTCTGCCAGGAGATATATGTTTCTCTGAGAGTTTTAAATGGGAAGACCTGCTCACTGGAAGGTTGAAATTGGGGGTCGGGATCAATTAGGTTGGGATTGTAGATGTAGAAATATCAGGCGGTGTCTTTATTCCTGGCAATGCATGTAAGTTCACCCAGATTTCTGAGTCTGCACCATGTCCCCTAGAGCCTCCTTTCCCAGAATGGACCCAGGTGTGTTTGGGACCCTTTGGGGCCTTAGGGTAGAAACTGTGTGCATGTGAGTTTGAATGAGTGGATTTATGTTAAAAACTACATAAACCTGGTACTATATTGGTAAATTTATTTTACAGGGGTATATGTTGAAACTACTTTACATATATACTAGGTTCGAACAAATAATAAAATAAAAGTCAAGTTTCCTATTGTCAGAAAAAAAAAGGTACAAATAATCAATAGGTGAGAGCTATAATGAGCCCTATATTATTCTGTAGTTGGCATTAGTATGAAACTCAGGTTTATTTTAATATATTGAGAGAAAGGGTCATAGTTATAACCATGTGGATATACTTAAATTCATATGCATACATATGTTTCCTAGTTCTGTCTACTGAGAAGGCCTGGAAGCAGTGACACCCCAGTAGCCATGACGAACCCGTGTCCAGATACGATTTTCTAAATTCCATTGTTCAACTAAAAACCAATGGGACATGGCGAAGAGTATAAAAAGGAAAAACGGTGCCTTTCCAGTGGAGAAACTTGGCGGACCCCACCCTAACCAAGTGATCATTGTTAACACTATCAGTGATGTAGTATCAAGGCTAGGTATTTGTGATACAGTGCAATGAGAGTATTTCCTCTTTGTGCTATTCTTGAAAATCGACAGCCCCAGTCTGATCATGAAAATACATCAGACACATCCAAATTGAGGGAGTCTCCAGAACACCAGTACACTGTAAAACTGCCAGGTCACTGAAAATGAAGTTCCTTTAAGAAGTTGTCACAGACCAGGGGTGCCTGGGTGGCTCAGTCATTTAAGCGTCCGACTCTTATTTTGGCTCGGGATGTGATCTCATGGTTCATGAGTTTGAGCCCCCATCTGTCAGCGCAGAGCCTGCCTGGGATTCTGTCTCTCTCTCTCTCTCAAAAACAAATAAATAAACTTCAAGAAATAAAAAAAAAAAAAAAAAGTTGTCACAGACCAGACTAATTTCTTCAGTATCCTGGATTAGATTCTGGCACAAAAAAGAGGGAAAAGTGGTAGAAATCTGAATAAAGTGTCATTTAGTTAATAGTATTGTACTCATGTTAATGTCTTAGCTTTAACAAATATACCAGTGTTGCATAAGATGTTACCATTAGAGCACCTAGGTAAAGAATATGTATGAATTCTTTGTACTATCTTGGTACCTTCCTCTGTAAATCCAAAATGATCCCAAAATTTAAAATAATTAACAAAATAAAATTAGATTAATAAAATACATAATTAAATTAAATACTTAATAATACAGAGAAGACACTCTTTTTGGAAGGACTCTGGGAAATTTTTAAGTTCATAAATTATGTTCAAAGGGAAACTTCAACCAATTCCCCAAAACATTCTTCAGACCTAATTTTTATCATAAAGCTGTAAATCCTTTCCAATTCCAATCTATGTCTGTATCTTATATTTTTATAGTGTTTATGGTACTTTGGTTTATTTGGGGAAAGATATTTTATTTTAGAGTAGTGGAATTTATCAACATTTTCCTTCATATATTTTGGAACTTTTGTGATTTGAAGTCCTAAAAATATTGCCCTTTGTGTTCTTATAAAAGTTTAAAAGTCTTTTATTTTCAGAATTTTAATATGACAAGGAACAATGTTTATATTTGCAAGTGAGTCTTAATTCTGTGGGAACAAGGAATATCCTTTCTCCTGTGATTTATGGTTCTGCAAATCATCTGGGGAAAGGTTAAGGGTGTGTCAGATGGAGTGTGACCTTGGTCAGATTGGATCTGGATCTGTCCCTTTGTTTGGACCCAGGGCTCTTGCTTTGAGAGGATGAGGAAATATCAGGAATTGTGGAATAAGAAGGATTAGAGTCTGGCATGAGGTTGCTGGATGAAGAAGAAATAAAAGATAATTGATGAACAGAGAAGATAAAGGGAATTTGTCATCAGGGTGGTTTATCAACTTGGGATTTGTTTTTGTAAGTTTTATTGATGCATACACTACTTACAGAAAGTAAACAAAACTTAAGTGTACAATTCAGTGGAGGTGTACAAAACTAACTCAGTTCTGTTAACAGCAGCCAGACCAGGAGACAGAATATTAAACTCTATTATATGATTCCGGGCCTAGTGAACAGAGGTCGCTGGAGCCGAGGTTTGGTACGGATAGTTCATCTGGATGCGGGTCCATTCACAGTACCCATTCATGGAGGGCACACACATGGAGAACAAGGAATGGTTTCCTTCCCATACCTTGTAGTTACAGTCTTTTTGTTTCCACACACACTCTCCAAAGTCAGGTTGAGGGCAGGAACGCCAGCAGTGGAGGCAGGGCTGAACCTAGGTGTGGAGGGAGATACAGAACTGCCCACTTCCTGTTCATACACTCCATCCTGGACCGACAAGAGCAACAAGGGTCTGTCAACAAGGAGAGGCTAAAGGGAGCAGTGAGGAGGGAAAGGACAGAAAGGAAACAGTGGGAAGAGGTCAGGGAATGGAAGGAAGGTGAAAGAGCAAGGGTCATCCAGAGGGAGACAGCAGGGAGGAAGATCTGGGAACAAGGACATGGGACAAGAGCAGTGCCTGGGCTGCAGAGAAAAATCACCATACTCACTTGACATTTGCATCCTGTTCTGTATGCTGCCTCAAAACCTAGCCTCTGCTCTCTGGTGAGCCGGTACCAGAAATAGACCAGATGGCATCTTGTGAAGCGCAATGTGCCCCCCCTCAGATAGCCTGCAGTGATGGGGGAGCATGGCCTGAGTTAGTATACCATGTATGCATATCCCCTGGGAAGTCAGACCAGAGGGTCTAGAACCCCCGAGGCTGGTACAGAGTCAGCCATGAATGAGGGTCCAGCATTGCCCCAGGAAGAGTCTGTCAGATCATGACAATGGGGCCCTTGGTCCTTGGTGGGGTTAGTTGCAGAAGTCAGGTGGTCCTTTTAGGAGGAGGTAGCAAGGTTGAGGGGCTGTATGTGGACAGGGATGCTCACCTGCAATAAGTAATAGTGATTGTTGAGTGGTCCTCAGCCTATAACTACAGTCTTTCCAACTGATGGGTGAGTAGATCTCGTGGATTGTTGGGATGCCTCTGGGAGCCTTGAGTACCTGCAATAGGAGGGAAAGAGTGACTAGGACCTTAGGTTTACATAGAAGTTGCTAGGCTCCAGAAACCATCCAAATCTCTCAGCAAGAGCAGATAATCTTGCTTATTTTGAGGAAAGGAGGTAAGAAGAAAGGAGGTACTGAGTTTACCTTAATGACATTGACTCTGAAACCTTGTTTTGTCACGGTGTTGTTTCCTGGTCCTTGTATATCAGCTAATATGACTGGGAGGAGGAAGAAATGTGTCAGGGGCCCATAGCTTCATTGCTCTAGGATTCCCACATCCAAAGTCTCATGAAGGCATTGATCAGATCACCCACCTCTGAGCTCCCCCACCTCTGCATTTCTACACCCTATGGTGAGAGCTCCTTGGGGGAGACTTCTCTAAGGTGTCCCCTTAGACTCACCGACATCTGATGTGCAGTAATATGTCTGAGGGTGCTGAATTTTACAATCACAAGCATTGCAAGGTGTTGACAGGGCCAGGAGCAAAGGAAAGATTACCAAGAATGAAGGATCCATGATTGGGCCCTAGGGAACACAGGGCATAAATTACAGCATGAACTTCTAGCCCAGCTCCTCCATCCACCTCTAGACAGAAACTGGGATAACTTCGGATGACTGTTTATCTCCCTTAATGTTTAAGGGCCTGAGAAAGATTGGATCTAGCTCCTGGATGCATGAAGTCTATGTTCTACGTCTAAAATGCCTTACCTCTGTCAGTCTGAGCCAAGGTGTCCCGCGGCTTCTGCAGAACACCTAGCACCAGGAAGGATGAATAGCCCTCTGCATTTCCTTTTCGCCCTAGAGCATATCCACTGGGGAGGTACAATTTGATAAGTGGGTGTATTAGCTGGAATCATTTTTCTCTCATCTGCATTTCCTTTCATCCTTCAGGCATATCAACCAGGCAGGTACTGTGTGATTATTGCACGCACTGTCACTTGGAATCTCTCTGTATGGTTATTCAAAGAGCCACCAAATTGATCCATTCCTGGTCAGTATTTTGGGCTGAGCTGTGTCCCTCTAAAATTCCCATGTTGAAGTCATAACCCCCAGTCCCTCAGAATGTGACTGTATTTGCAGATAGGGTCTTTAAAGAGGGAGTTAAGGTAAAATGAGGTCATTAGGGTGGACCCTAATCTGATATGACTTTTATCATATCAGATCATACTTTTATGAGAGGACATTAGGACACAGACACACATAGAAGGAATGCCATGTGAACATAAAAAAAGAAGGTGGCAATCTATAAATTAAGGACATACTCTCAGAATAAGACAACCTTGCTGAAACCTTGATCTTGGACTTCTAGGCTCCAGAACTGTGAGGAAATAAGTTCCTGTTGTCTAAGCCACTCAGTCTATGGTGCTTTCTTATGGCAGCCCTAGAAAACCAACAGACACCTTTGTTTTATTTTTAAATATATTTAGGACCATGGGGTGCTTGGGTGGCTCGGTTGGTTAAGCATTCGACTTTGGCTCAGGTCATGATCTCATGGTTTGTGGGTTCAAGCCCTGCGTTGGGCTCTGTGCTGACAGCTCAGAGCCTGGAGCCTGCTTCGGATTCTGTGTCTCCCTCTCTCTCTGCCCCTCCCCTGCTCACACTCTGTCTCTCTCTCTCTCTCTCTCAAAAATGAATAAACGTGTAAATAAAAAAAAAAAGAAAAGTATTTAGGACCTTTATACAATTTAAATTTGCATTAGGATTTTAAGAAAACAAAGTCACCTGCAATACCAAACCTACCAAACAAAACTTATTCACTCATTCAATTTCGACTCCTTTCCCGCAGCTCTCTTCTCTGCTACTTGCCCTACACCCCCCACCATGATTCAATTTACTATGTTGTGGTTTATCCTCCTGTTGCTCCTTTAATGGAAATACCTATAGGCACAGACACAAGGGGTGCCTGGTGGGCTCAGTCAGTAGAGCACATGAGGCTTGGTCTCTGGATTGTGAGTTCAAGCCCCACACTGGGTGTGGAGCCTACTTAAAATAAAAAGTTAAAAGAAAAAGCACAGACATAAGCACATCCATTGTGGTGCACTAAATATAGCTTTGGTCATCTTGCCATTTTTATTTTAGGGCATACCTCATGATACTCCTCATTCTTTATACAGTTGTATAGTACTCTGTGTTGATAGGCCCTGGATTATCCAACCATTTCCTAATAATTGGTTCTTTCAACTGTTTTCTGTGGGAATACATCTTTTTGGAGCACCTGGGTGGCTCAGTGGGTTGAGTGTTTGACTCATGATTTCAGCTTGGGTCATGAACCCAGGGTCGTGGGATTGAGCCCCGTGTTGGGCTCCACGCTGAGTGTGGAGCCTGCTTGGGATTCTCCCCCTCTGCCTCTCTCCCTGAGTTGCACTCTCTCTCTAAAATAAAGATCAGAAAAAAAATTTAAAAAAAAATACATGCATCTTTTCTTGTATTTAACAAGGTGTCTTTATTTTTTAAGCATATTTTTATATTTTTTTATTTTAACCACTCAGTGCTCACCATGACAAGGGCTCTACTTATTCCCCATCTCCTATTTCACCTGGAATCCCTCCACCCCCGCTCTGGCAACCATCAGTTTGTTCCCTACCGTTCGGAGTCTGGTTCTTGGTTGTTTCTGTCTCTTTTTATCCCTTTGCTCATTTGTTTAGTTTCTTAAATTCCACATATGAGTGAAATCATATGGTATTTGACTTTCTCTGACTTATTTCACTTAGTATTATAGTCTACCTCCATCCATGTTGTTGCAAATGACAAGATTTCATTCTTTTTTATGGGTGAATAATATACATGCTACATCTTCTTTATCCATTAATCTATCAGTGAACACTTGGGCTGCTTCCATATCTTGGCTATATGAATAATGCTGCTATAAATGTAGGGGTGCAGGTATCCCTTTGAATCAGTGCTTTTGTATTCTTTGGGTACCCAGTAGTGTGACGGCTCATTTGTAGGGTAGTTCTATTTTTAAATTTTTGATGAACTTTCATATTATCTTCCACAGTGGTTGCACCAGTTTGCACTCCCACCGACAGTGCAAGAAGCTTCCCCCTTCTCCACATCCTCAACAACACCTGTTTCCTGTGTTGTTGATTTTAGCATCCTGACAGGTGTGAGGTGATACCTCATTGGAGTTTTGATTTACGTTTCCCTGATGATAAGTGGTGATGAGCACTTTTTCATGTGTCTGTTGGCCATATGTAGGTCTTCTTTGGAGAAAAGTTTGTTCATGTCTTCTGCCTATATTTAATTGGGTTATTTGATTTTTGGGTGTTGAGTTTTAGAAGTTCTTTATATATTTTGGATACTAACCCTTTATCAGATATGCCATTTACAAATATCTTATTCCATTCCATAGGTTGCCTTTTAGCTTTGCTGATTTGATGTAGTCCCAATAGTTTATTTTTTCTTTTGTTTCCCTTGCTTCAAAAGGCATATCTAGAAAGAAGGTCCTGTGGCCAATGCCAGAGAAATTAACTGCTGTGCTCTCTCTAAGATTTTTATGGTATCTGGTCTCACATTTAGGTTTTTCATCCATTTTGAATTGATTTTTGTGTATGGTGTAATAAAGTAGTCTAGTTTCATTCTTTTGCGTTTTGCTGTCCAGTTTTCCCAACACTATTTGTTGAAGAGACTATCTTTTCCCCATTTGATATTCTTTCTTGCTTTGTCGAAGATTAATTGACCATATAATTGTGGGTTTATTTCTGGATTTTTCTATTCTGTTGACTTATGTTCTATTTTTGTGCCAGTATCATCTGTTTTGATTACTACAGCTCTGTAGTATAACCTGAAGTCTGGAATTGTGATGCCTCCAGCTTTGCTCTTCCTTTTCAAGACAGCTTTGTCTATTCGGGGTCTTTTGCCGTTCCATACAAATTTTAGGATTGTTTGTTCCAGTTTTGTGAAAAATGCTGTTGGTTACTTGATAGGGATTGCATTAAATGTGTAGATTGCTTTGGGTAGTATAGACATAGATATATGTCTTTACAAGTGACTTCTAGAAATACGGTTGGAGTAAGAGCCATTGGCATTGTTTTTCTGTGACTTGTCCATATCTTGTCCTATTTTTTCTACAGGGTTATTGACTGTTTCTCTATTTTTAGAAACTATATATTAAAAACATTAACTCTCCATGGTATAATTGTAATTATTTTTCTCATATAACATTTTACTAATCTTGAGTTAAAAAATATATAATCAGTTTAACAATATTTTGATTAACTGCACCTGGAACTTGAATCATAGTTAGCAAATGCTTCCACTACTAACAAGTATTAGAGGATTTTACCATGATTCTTTCCATAATTTCACTTTTTATATTTAGATCTCTAACCAATTTGGGATTTCTTTTAGTATCAGTATGATTCATGAGCACAATTTTATTTTTGCCATATGGATATCCAATTAACCCAATACCTCTATTACAAAGCTCTCTTTTTCCATACTTAACTGAGATATCACCTTTAGCATATACTAAATTTGCAGATGTATTTGAGACTATATAATGATTTTCTATTTAATTTGTCTATTTGTGCATTCCTTCATCAGTATCACATTAGATTTTAAAACATAATTGAATATGTCCTAGATATTTTAATATTTTTCTAGAGGGGAATTTCTCTTTTTCGTTTTTGGCTTTTTCCAACTGCTGGTTGCCCCCAGTTTTGGTCTCATGGCGCCTTTCCATCTTCCAAGCCAGCGATGGCTGGCCGAGTGTTTCTCACATCACAGTGTACGACATTGACTCTTCTGCCGTCTTTTCTCACATTTAAAGGATCTTTGTGATTGCACTGGCTCCACTCTGGTAAGCCATGATAATCTATTTTTTAAAACCTTTTAAATGTTTATTTATTCTTTAAGAGAAAGAGAGAATGAGAAAGAGAGAAAGAGAGAGAGAAAATGAGCAGGGGGGTGGGGGCAGAGAGGGAGACAAAGAATCTGAAGCAGGCTCCAGGCTCCGAGCTGTCAGCACAGACTCCGATGCGGGGCTCGAACCCACAAACAGTGAGATCATGGCCTGAGCCGAAGTCAGCCGCTTTAACCAAGTGAGCCACCCAGGTGCCCCCATGATAATCTATTTTTAAGTGACCTGATTACAAACTTGATTCCATTTGTAACATTAATATACATAATGTTATTTAATATGACATTTATAGGTTCCAAGGATCAGTATCTGGTTATCTTTGGAGGGGCATTATTTTGACTACCATAGCGGTCTCTCAGTCTCTCTCTGTCTCTCTCTCTCTTACACACACACACACATTTTTCCTATCCAGGGATATGGAGCTCCACCAGACACATTATGAGAGCTCCACCAGACACACCATCCCTTTTACATTTTGTGAGGCTCTTCATTGGAATTATCTCGAGGCAAACAGAACTACATTGATGCATTTCAAGTTAACTGTTTTATTTTTCAATAAATTTTAAATAAATGGTTTTATTTTATTGCATAAGATATTCGCTGTTTTCTTTTAGTCTGGCTTTTTTTCCTTACAGTGTCTTCTAAATAATACACATATTTTCCTTTAATTAAGAAAAAGTTGTTTTCTAAACCTTTCATGTTTTTGTCGTTGTTGTTATAATATAGGAATTCTTTGCCTATGTCAAGGTTGTAAAAATGTTTTGTTTTCTTCTAGAAGTTGTAGGCATAAACTTTTGGCCTTACGTTTAAGATCCATTTCAAGTCAATGTTTGTGTGTGGTCTGGGGACAGAATAAAAGTTAATTATTTTCCATATAACATCAATTGTTCTGGCATAATTTCTTGAAAAGACCAATTTTCTCCATTATATTACCCTAACCTCTTTGTTGAAAATCAACTCACCCTACATGTGTGAGTTTGTTTCTGGATATTTTCCTCTACTACCTATATAAGTATTCTCATGCTAATACCACATTTTGTTACTGTAGCTTTATGATATACTTGAAATTTTGTAGTGTTATTCTTTTAGATGTATTCTTTTTTTTTTTTTTTTAACCCATCTTGGCTATTTCCATTGCATACAGAGCCTGCAGCATATACAATTTAGATACTGCTTGTCAAAAATGCCTGCTAGGCTTTTGACTGGAATTGATTTGAATCTAGAGATTATTTTAAGGAAAACTGATACCAATATTGAGCCTTTCAAACCATGAGCATTTTATCTCTATTTATTATACCATTTAAAATTTCTCTCTGCAGTTTTGTATTTAGTGTTATGAGTCTGGCACATATTTTGTTAAATTTGTTCTTAACTATTTCTTATTTTTATGCTGTTGAGTAGGTATTGATTTTTATTAAAAAAATTTTTTTAATGTTTATTTTTGAAGGAGAGACAGAGTGTGAGTGGGGGAGGGGCAGAGAGAGAGACACACACACACACACAGAATCTGAAGTAGGCTCCAGGCTCCAAGCTGTCAGCACAGAGCCCGACGCGGGGCTCCATCTCGTCAACTGCGAGATCATGACTGGAGCTGAAGTCAGACGCTCAAGCTCAACTGACTGAGCCACCCAGGCGCCCCAATTTTTAATTTCAATTTGTAATTGTTCCTGTCGTATACAAATGAGTACGAGTGAATTTTCTACATTGTTCTTGTCCCTGTGACTTAGTCAAGTTCACGTATTGGTTATAGTAGCTTTTCTTTAGATTTCTTAAGAAATTTTACATACAAGATTTTGCCATCCATGAATAACAACTGTTTTTCTTATTATTTTCCAATCATTATGACTTTTATTCCTTTGAATTGCCTTATATACTGACTAGAACTTTTGTTACAATAAAGAATAGTAGGGTTGAATAATGGCGGGCATAAGAGCAGAAATCTTTACCGTGCTGCCTATCTTAAGGAGAAATCATTCAGTCTTTCACTATTAAGTATGATGTTGGTTGTAAAGTGTTATTATACGTTCTTTAATATGTTAACAAATATTCTCTCCTATTGCTATGTTTCTGAGAGATATTATCAAAAATAACTGTTGGGGGGTGCCTGGGTGGCTCAGTTGGTTAAGCATCTGACTCTTGGTTTTCGGCTCAGGTCATGATCTCATGGTTCATGAGTTCGAGCCCTGCATCAGGCACTGTGCTGGTGGCTTGGGGCCTGCTTGGGATTCTCTGTCTCCCTCCCTATCTGCCCGTCCTCTGCTTCCACTCTGTCTCTCTCTCAAAAAATTGAATTTTTCTAGATTTTTTTTTCTGCATCTACATACATAATTAAATTGATCCTCTTTAACCATTTATTTGGTTAATGTAGTAAACTGCATTATTTGGTTTTTGGAAAGATCAATCAACTTTCAGTCACATTGCTGGATTTAATTTGCTAATATTTTCTTGTGGAATTTATATGTATGTTCCTGAAGAATATCGATATTAGAGGGTGTGTGTGTGTGTGTGTGTGGGTGTATGTATTTTCTTGTGTTCAGTGTCATAATAATTTTTCACTGATAAAATAACCTAAGAAAAGACATTTCTCTTCTTTTTTCTTAGAGTTTGTGAATGAATGTATTATTTCTGCCTTAAAAGTTTGTTAGATTAAGTGGTGAAGCAAAGTTTATTTGGATGGTAAGAAAATTTCAGTGAACAAAGTCAATTTCCTTGACTGATGCAGCGGTAATTAAATTTCCAATTATTCTTGTGTGTATTTTGGAAATCTTTATCTTTCATGGAATTTGTCCAATTCACCTACACTTTCAAATTTATTAGCATAAAGTTCTTTATAATATTCCCTAATTTTATTTTTATGTGTGATATATCCGTCGTGATGTTCTTTTATCATTCCAGATAATGGTAATCTGCGCATTTTCCCATTTTTCCTTGATTAATACACCCCTTGAGTCGTCAATTTGATTGCCCTTTTCAAAAGACAACCTTTTTTGGTTTAATCGCTATTCTCTATTTTCCTATTGATTCCCATTCGTTTTCTGAAAGAAGGTAAGAAGAGACCCTATTTCTGATTTTCCATATCCTAGAAGCAGTACTCCTTCTTGCCTGGTCAGTGTATATATAAGACCTGGCAGATGGGGATGGGGAGAAGGGCTTTCATAGTAACAGAGAGAACAGTAGCATTAACAGGCATTTACTGAGCACTCACTATGTTACCTGCCAATGACTAATATTAATAAGGGAAGGCTATCTTTCTGCTTCTTCAACTTTGTAGCATCATTCATTTCTCATTATGGCAATGTGAGATTGTCCAGTATTGCAAGTATTACTGTTGACTCACCTAATAAGCCTTGGTCTTTGATTACCTCACAAGCAGAGCAAGTATTGCCCAACCAGAGAATATCATTGCTTGTTTCCATTTCCCATGTATCTGGGATCAAAAACGAACAGGGACGTTGGCTAGGCAATACACACCAACTTGTCGCTGTGGAGTCTAATGTTTCACCCACTAGTTTGAGTATCAAAAAAACAGTCTTAGTCTCACCATGAAATTGCTATATGATAAGGAACTCTTTTGATTCAGTTCTTTTCTAAAAAATTGAGAATGATGTGCTAAATGTTTTTTGGCTCTTACAGGGGAGAAGTCTGTTTTATAGCTATTATAGAGAGAAATTAAATTATAGTCCGTAAAACTGGTTTTGAACAGCTAAGTTCAACTTTGAGTTGGGACACTCAGAGTTTAACCATTTTTCAATATTTCACCTAAAGAAGAACAACTGGTCTTGAGTCAAGGCAAAAATACTAATTAATACATTAAAAGGTGGAGAGTTTTATGATGTTTAAAATGAGTGACAAAGAAAGTTCGGTAGAATGATTAAAAGAAAACTATGAGGGAGAGATGAAGAAGGATGTTTTGAATTATTTTTTTTTGTTTTTAGTTTTACATTTGCTTCATTGACTATAAGAATAGTGTCCATACATCATTCTTTGATTCAGGATTACTTATGGAGCCCCTAATATAAGTCAATCCCTAAGGAAACAGGAGACAAGAACAGTCTAATTTTCCAAGTTAATAAAAAGGTGTGTTGGTGGAGGTAGGTGGCCGGGAAACGTATCATAATAGGGTGACAAGTGCATTAGGACACATAAGAGACACCTTATATGGTCTTGGGGGTAGGATAGAGCATGGGAGGAATTTATTATAAGCTTGAAATAGGGAAACATGCAAAAATAGTAAGAGAACAGGAGTTTTAATAGTTAATCACTACAAATACGTGAAATCAGCTCTACAACAGAAGATAAAATTACCTTGCTGGTGACAAGGGACTAGTCTCCCCATTGCTGCTTTATGTATTGAGAAGATAAAAAGAGTAAATGAAAAAAAATTAAGGTCTTGTTTTTTTAATAAAACCTTTTTCTTAAATTATGAAAGACATGAAAAGGACATCAAAGACATAGAAAGTGAAGATTTTGTGGGTCAAGATACCAGGGACACAGTGACCATAACAACCAAGAACAAGTTTAAATAATTCTTAAGAATAATTAACGTCTGAGGGCACCTGGGTGGCTCATTCAGCTGAGCAACTGACTCTTGATTTCTGCTCAGGTCATGATCTCAAAGTCATGGGATTGAGCCCCACATGAGACTCTGGGCTGAGTGTGGAATCTGCCTGAGATTCTCTCTCTCTCTCTCTCTCTCTCTCTCTCTCTCTTGCTCCCTCTGCCCCTCTCCCCTGCTCATACTGTCTCCATGCTCTCTCACTCACTCTCAAAAAAAAAAAAAATAATAATGTCCAAAACTTAAATGAAAAGATGACAATGTGTCCTTTTTAAAGTCATAGGTCATCGTTAAAAGGCCTCATCCAAGGATTATTCAATTATTTAAGAGGACCCATCTGTGTTTGATTTTGTTCTTTACTACTTGATGGGAGCATTGATAACATCATTTAATATGTTCACTTTTAGATTTCTATCTCACCAGAAATCTACACTCCAAAAGGTTTCAGTTTATGGTCCTAAAGAGCATTAGCCAGTTTTATATCTATTAACAAATTCATTTCACCATTCATCTGACTCTTTACATTTCTGTTCCTTGAATTCTGCTTTGAAACAGGTATATCATCTGATTGATTGCTTCATTTCTTAACAAACTTAATTAAACTGTTGGCATATCCTTATCATATGTTTATGTAAGTTGTGTTTTTAACTTTTTGAAATTATCCCTCAACAAAAGGCATTACTCTATAAGTAAAGTCCAACAGGAAATGCTGAGATTATTAGACGTGATTTAATAATAGACAACTCACAATCCCTCTGTTAGAGCAATCTAAAAGTCTACTTTGCTCTTGGCTTAAAGACTGGATCAAAAATCTAAAGTTCCCAGTGGGCTCCACACCAAAGATGAGGACCTAGAAATTAAATGGCCCACCACTGGGGTGCCTGTGTGGCTCAATCAGTTAAGCGTCCAACTTCAGCTCAGGTCATGATCTCACTGTTCGTGGGTTTGAGCTCTGTGATGGGCTCTGTGCTGACAGCTCAGAGCCTGGAGCCTGCTTCGGATTCTGTGTCTCCCTCTCTCTCTGCACCTCCCCTACTCGCACTGTCTCTCTCTCTCTCAAAAATAAATAAACATTAAAAAAAATTTTTTTAATAAATAAATGGCCCACCGTCACATCAAAATAAAATCTTATTGCTGAGTGAAAAGTTCATGATTTTGTCCTAGCACTCTTTGTATATGTATACACAAACAGATTTGAAATGATAATTACCATATCTCAGAGCAGAAAGGTAAGAGATGATAAGGTGCTTTCATTTCCCACTTGGTACAACTGTATCATTTAAATATTTGAAAATGAGCATCTATTAGCTTTAATAAAACATAAATTAAAACAACAAAAATATCCCATACTGAAAAATGGCAATTTCGTATTATTTGTATTAATCATTCCTACTGTAATGCTTTGAAATCAACATGGGTAATTTGGAAAGGAGTATTCCACTTAAATTTTTTCTTCCATTGGTTGAATACTGAAAATCCTATAACAATACCACTGCGAGGAGTACCCTCCCCGCCCCCCAGCACTGGCAACAATCATAATTCACTGAACCAATACTGTGTATCATGTATAGGAGACATCTGATATATACTATCTCATTTAATCCTCAGCACTCCTTTGGAATGGCTATCACTATCCTATTTTAGAGATAAGTTACAAAGAAGCTTAGAAAGCCTGAAGCATTTAGTCAAGCCGAACTGGAATGTGCACCTCCAGACTTCATGAAGCCTCATCCACTATTCCACGCCACCTCTGCTCTATTCTAGTGCCCATATTAAAATGCAAGAGCAGGAGCAACCTCCAGAACTGCCTGCCCAGAATACAAGGTCACAACCTGGTCACCAAGACTCAGAAGGCGTCCACTGCATAATGGTGACGGGTGGGTGCTTCTGTTTGCACAGGTCCCTGGATCCCAGATCTGATTCCCTGTGGAAGTAATGAAGCCGGTGAGCATCATCATTATTCAGAGAATTAGAAAACAAGAAGGAGCACAAAATCATTTCCAAGTCACCTGCTGCCAGTTAAATAAGATTTGAATGGATTTTCTAATGTTTCAAAGTACTTCCTTGCAGATGACTAAGACATTCATAAAACCAGCCATGAGAGTTCTATTCCCTGTAAGAGTAAACAGTTATGATAGAGGAGTAACTGCCTACACCCAGAGAGCCTTTTAAGAGGAGACTGATAAGAGTTTATATATCTCAGACAGAGAGAAAGGGCCCCTTTGATCATTCTCCTGCAAATCCCCAAAAGCTGACAGAAAGCTGCTTTAGGTTGTGCCATATTTTCTTTTTAAAATGCATATGGAACAACTAGCTTAGAAGTAACACTTTCCTTTTGAAGATATTTTTTTCTTAAATTGGAAACAATTATGGGAGTTAGACTCTTCCTCTTTTTTAAATAGAAATTTTCATTGTAACTTTTTCTCTGAAAAACTCCTTTGGAGGTAAAGGCAACAAAACCATGCAGTTAGCTTCTGGATTTGTTTATCAGAATGGCTCAAAATTCCCCCCTTTTTTTTCCCTCTGTCTTGTATGTAATCAGAAAACGAGGCACAAAACATCACCACCAGCTGCCTTATTTCCTATTCCTTGGATTTCAATAGAGACAGACCAAATGGTCTCCTGACTTAGCTGAAGGAGATAGAACGATGCAGTTAGGGACCCTTTATTTATTTTTTTTTTATTTTTGAGGGGGAGGGAGAGAGGGAGAGAGGAGGAAGGGAGAGATAGAACACGACTGGGGAGGGGCAGAGAGAAAAGGAAAGAGACAATCTCAAGCAGGTCTGCACTGTCAGCACGGAGACCCATGTGGGGCTTGAACTCAAACTGTGAGCTCATGACCTGAGCTGGAATCACAAGTCAGACGTTTAACTGACTGAGCCACCCAGGTGACCCAGGGACACCCCCTCCCCCCCCTTTTTTTTAACTTCCTGTGACCTTTTTCTCCAAGAAAAATGCCTTTCTGGTACCCTCTACTTCTCTGGTCACTGTGATGGGTCTCCAGTTTTCAGGTGAGATGGGGTCCCTTATTACTTGCTTCACTCCAGTGCTCTCATTACTTGAAACAGTGATAGAATTCTGCACAACACAGTGGCATTATCAAATTAGGCAGGGAGGCATGAGCACCTTCTTCCAGCTCCTCTCCCAGTCTAGAATGTCCTACTCCCTTTCTTCCATTACATCTTCCAAGTACAGCTTTAGCATTACCTCTTCCACGGACGCACCATCATTCCCACTGGCAGGCATCACAGAACTTTTTGGAATTCCTAATAAACGTAATGATCATCAGGCTCACAGAAGACATTGGGACCTAACTGTTCTGTAATTATTTTTGGATAATTTAGCTTTAATTTATTTCTTCATTAATTGAGCACATATTCCTTGGGGCCTTCTAGGGGTTAGATGGCACAGTCCATGCCCTCAAGGACCTGCCAGTTTCCTGGTGATGGTAGACAAGTCAACACCTTTGAGGCTCAGTTGGATAGTTATCCTCAAATTCAAATTGTTCTAAACTGAACTTCGTCCCCTTCCTCCAAACTCATTTCTTCTCCTAGTTACAGCAATAGCAGTCAGGCCCAAAGTGACTTAGGTCGTCCCCTTGAGGTCACACTTGCCTCTGCCTTCTCCCCCATGCTCAGGTCCAATTTTTAACAGCCAAGTAAGCACCCCCTGGAACTCATGGGCACTTGTGGTCCTTCACTGTCCCTTCTGCCTGAATATTTTCCTTTAGTCTGGTAAAGTTGGAAGGAAAGAGTCTATGAGGACTAATGCAAAATGGACACTTTGCATGGGGTTGATAGGAGTTATAAATTATTATTGTTGGTGTCATTATTACTTCAAAGGGGAAAAAACCCAATTCAACCTGGCTTAAATAATAAATGAGCTTTGTTGGCTAACTGAAGAGAAAGGAGAGACTAGCTTCGGGTCAGACTTGGTCCAGGGCTCCAATGATCTGGTCAGGATTCCAGTTCCTTCTCCATTTCTTGCTCTTCTTTGTTGGGGCTCACAAGTTTCTAGCAGTCTCTTTCCTCTGATTCCAAGACGGCTTCAGCAGTTTCTTTGGGTATATATGTCCTGCTTATGTCCGGAAGGGATCAGAGAGAGTCCATTTCTCATAAGTTCCTCCAGAAATCTCATTGACTTGGGTTGGTTCCTATGTCCACCTCTGAACCAACCACTATGGCCAGGAGAAGGATCATTGAGAGTGGCCTAAGCCAAAAAAGATCCACTCTGGCCTTGGAAGTGAAGTCAAGACTACTCACGTCATAGCAGGGAGTACTTTTCCGAAGAAAATTCAGGGTGCTGCAGCTGGCAGGAGATGGGAGTACTAAGGAAGTGATACACAAACGTCCTTTCTAGGGCCCAAAGAATGCTTTGATGGCAAAATGCAGGTTTGGATGCGATAATGGCAGCAATGGGAAGCCAGTGGGATCTTCATGTAGTTGGTTATTTTCAGATTCCTCTTTCTTGTTTTTTTTCTTAATGTTTATATTTGAGAAAGAGAGAGGGAGGGAGGGAGGGAGGGAGGGAGGGGGCGAGAGAGAGAGAGAGAGAGAGAGAGAGAGAGAGAGAGAGAGAGAGAGAAAGGGGCAGAGAGACGGAGACAGAGAATCCCAAGTAGGCTCCATGCTGACAGCAGCGAGCCCTAAGTCTCTCAAACTTAACAAACTGTGAGATCACAACCTGAGCTGAAATCTGATGCTAAACTGACTGAGCCACCCAAGGACCCCATCCGGTCTCTTAATTATTGAATAGAATAACGATGAAGGGGAAAGGAGAGACTTTGGAAGTTGGTAGAATGTTACAAAACGTATGGTAGTCATTTTTGGAAGGGATTAAGCCAGTGCTATGTCTTGGCAAATGGAAAAGTCTAGGTTAAATAAATCCAACAAATGAATAAACATGTATTATTGGTGTGATCAGCCTTTCTAGCATTCATCAAAAAATATCTGAATATTAAAAACAAGCCACCTACTCAGTGCTCTTTGCATTCTACAGACTTTAGAGTAAATGAATCAATAGTTAAGAGGCTTTACACAGAAATTAAGAAGGAGGAGCTTCTCCAAGAGGAAGATGATGCCAGAAACTTTATACCTACCCACCTTATTACTGAGTTGTCCTAAGGAATGCTAAATTAGTTAACTGTCTAAATGTTATACTTTCTCCTCAGCTTAGTTTTATTAATGAAGTATAGATAAGCTTCTTTAAACAAATATTTGCAATCTGAGAGACACTGGAACACCAAAATATCAGAGCTAGCAGGAATCCATAGTGTGACCCATCTGATAGATGAGAAGGTGGGTTGGGAGAGGGAAGTGGCAAGCCTGAGGCCACCCAAAGAACAGGTGGCTAAGGTACTGCTCTGGAGACAGCCAGTGTGGAGCTCTAACCTCCCTGAAGATCTAGGCCTTTGTGTTTCTTTCCATCTCATACGGGATCTCAGTCCCTGGAAAGTGCAAGCCAAAGATGATGCCCAGGAGCTGTTACTTACGTAGCTTTATTAAAGTATATAACTGATACACAAAACCTGCACATATTTAATGTGTAAGATTAAATGAGTTTGGGCATATATGTACACCTGTGAAATCATGATTCCGCTTATATAAGGTACGTAAAACAGTCAAACTCCTAGAAGCCAGTCAGGTTCTTGTGCACTGTCCAGGGTGGGACAATGCCTTCTTAGCTCACTTAAAGGCAGTTGTCCTCAAAAGTTGACCGCTAGATGGCAGAAAAAATCCATGTACCTGATAGGGAGGCACCTGTTCCTCAGATTTTGGAGCTCTGAGTATCTCTGAGGAGACAAGCTCATCTGCCTGGTGAGTCTGGAGAATTAGGCATCAGCCTACCACCATGTCAGTTCTGCAAGTCTGCATCTCTCTCAAGAGTCCATTGGTTAATTGCATCTTTCTTTGCAATAAAATATATTAGAAGGAAATGATCTAGTTGGAAAACTATTTTTGAAAAGGTTTAAATGACCATTAGGTAGTATTTCATATTTCTGAACTAGAATTTTCTACATTACAGAAGAGATTATTTGACAACCCAGAGAGATGAATCTCTAACTGCTAAAGTGGCATCTGAAATATTTTTAGACAAAGGGGAGGGAGGTCATCAGCCTCTGGAGTAAAGTCAACGGAGGCAGCCAGATACTTCTAGCAATAATAATAAAAGGCTCATCTTTGTTCAACACCTACCATGTGCCAGGAACTGTGCAAAGCAATTTATATTGGTAAATTTACTTAATATTCACAACAATCGTGAAGTAATGCATATTAAATCTGTTTTACAGAAAAGTATACAGAGGTCCAGAGTTTAATTAATTTGCTCAAGGTCATATAATCAGGAAAATGTGACTTAAAAAATGTATATAGACTGCACAGAACTAACAACATGGTGCTTGATGTCAGCATTGTTAGGGCCTTATGAATCCAGATGAAAAGTAATTGTCCCTTTGGGCCTGGGACTCACGTACGAAGAACATCTCATTACTGGAACATTGGAAAAAGTGGATCTGGAAAACAGTTTTAGCTGTGTTACTCTGAGTAAGGATGAGCAGAAGTTCTTAAGGGAGCATTGTAATATACCTAGGCTGCCGTTAGCAGAGTGTTTTAGACTAGGACCAGTCTGCTGGCTCCAGGTCGCATGGCCTTCTGCACAGCGGAGTAGTCAAGTCACACATCTTGGCTTCTTGGAGCAGCCAGCTCAATCTGTCTTCCATTTCCTCCACCGGCAAAGCACATCCAGCCTGACGTACTTCTCTGGTGTGTAACTTGATGTTCAGGAATTTTGTGGAACACGTCAGCACCCGTGGGACAGAGTAAGCTTTGTCGGGGGTGTGGCGTCCTGTGCCTAGAAAACCACCTCTCGGCTCACTTGGCCATGTCCTGACACTCACTGCGGTTGTTAGGATTCTTGGTACAAAGTAAAAGAACCCAGCTCCAGACAGCTCATTAAAAAGGTGGCTATGAAATAAATTTAAATATACCTCATAGTACATAGAATGGAAAGCGGCTAGACTTCAGGTTGAGATTAGAAACTGGAAAGATCCTGAGATCTTCTCCCTTCACCTCCTGTCCCCACCTATACTTCTCTGTACATCTTCATTATTCTTGGTTCTTAGCCCTGAACTTTTCCTGCTGCTTAGTAAAAATCCTGGCCATCCACGGCTCTGAAATCCCCATGGTATGTGTTCTGCCACACAAGAAAATCTGACTTCCAAGTTTCTCACAAAAATATATGATTCTGAGACATTCTGGGACAATATTGTGCAAAGACCTTAATTCTTCTGGCTCAGGCCGTAACAGGCTTTAGAAGCTTTTTGCTTTGCTTTTCCATCATGATGGGGGCTGTTCTTGCTCACTTTCAGATAAGGCTGTATCAGCTCTGCTAATATAACCTGTTAATTTCAAAGGACTTTGTAAGTTGGCTGTGATTCAGATTCTCAGAATTGGGAAAATCTGTGTCTTTTGAGATAGGAGAGTTCTTTTCTTTCTCCTTTTAACTTTTGTTTTTTCCCCTAAAATATCAGAATGCAATTTTTCCAGGTGCCACGTGGCTCCTCCACAACATACAGACTGCGGTAGTTGTTTTTAACGAACGTTATCACCAGCCGTTCAGCCGTGGCAACTTTTGTTTCAGTGTTGTTGTTGTTGTTGCTTTTAACTTTGGGAGGTGACAGAGAACTCCTTGTAAGATGCACACACCGAATGTCACCGTCTGCATCACTGATATTCTCCCGGGTACCAGGAACTCGGCACTGCAGAGGGCGCCAGCACTCATCCTGTCTCTAAGTGTGCACACACAGGGAAAGCCTTAGGTAAAACTGGCAAGTGTCAACAGGCGTCACTATGTTTGCACCCCAGTTCTCTCCTGTATTGCCCCCTTTCCCCGGCAAGACCACCCTGGTGTGATGAGATGTGGGTATGTGGAACTTGTCTGGTTGCCTAAGAATTGCTAAATGGGATCCAAAGCTGAAGGAAGAGGCATCAGAGCTCAAACAACTGGGGACAGATCCCAGATCCCAAGAGAAGTCTCCAAGCTGCCTCTGCTGCCTCAGTGTCATCCCTCACCCTTTCCTGCCAAGCTTATACAAACAGAAGATTTGGAAGAGGAGGGTGGGCTGTACTGTGGCTCTTCCCACCATGATTTTCCACCTATGTTCTAGCCTTTTAGAGATTCTCCAAGACCATCCTTTATGAAGGACACAGGCCTTGGGAAAACAGATAAGCATTCTTTTTCCCCAGCTCTGTATGTCTGCACATACAGGAAGACGGCCTGTGTCAACAGGGAGCAGGAAGGAAAGAAGACAGAGTGCAGTGGAACCCAGTTACCTTGGAGGGTCAAGGTCATGAGAGTGACCCATGGGTCAAGAAAAGTCTACTAAGGGTCTTGACCTTAAAACCAATAGTTATTATGAATTCTTTCTCATGCCACAGGCAAAAGTCAGTTTCAGGTAGATTACACATCTAAATATGAGAGAGAAAACAAAGATGATTCCCATCTATGATTTATAACATCCCCACGACCTTGTGGCCGGCAACAATTTCTTCCACCGTACACACTCACATGTACTGTAGCAATGCTATTTAGTGCCAGGTGTTTTATAAAGTTTATGTTCTACTCACACAATTCTATGAGGTAGGAGTAACTTTCCACTTCTGTCTGGGAAAACACAATTCCATATCTGACTGGTTGCAAACCTGACAGGCACGCGTTGAGAAGTCTGCTTGGAGTTCTCATCCGAGCGCTCATCTCAGCCCACAAGTTGGCTGCAATGACATTTCTAGTTAAATCAGGACTCCTTTTCATACAGAAGTGTTAGATATTGCAAATTGAGAGAAAACAAATCTAATATTCATTAAACACCTATCATGTCAAGGACTAAACTAGCTCATCTATATGCTTATTTTGCTCAATCCTTACAACAGCCCTATGAGGCAAATATAATTATGCCCATTTTTACAGTTAATAGAACTGATACAGAAGTCAAACATCCTCCCCCCAGGTCACAAAGCTAGAAACCTGGGTAAGAGCCAGGACTGGATCAAGATAGTCATCTACGTTTACTACCCATGACATGAAAAGGGTAGGGGTTATCTGGCTTAGAAACTTTTCAGAGCATACGCTATTCACCTTTGGCCTCCACTATGGGATACTCTTCGTTTCCTTTCCATGGAACCAAAGGGATTCCATGTTCTTCCTTTTCAATGGCCAGTCAAGGGGTTATTTTCCAATTATACTGAAAGATCTTTGGGGCTAGATTCACTTGGATTTTGGAAATTTGTCCTTAATGATTTTAAATGGCAAGTTCAGTTATATAGGACCATGGATGTTCTATGCTTGATATTTCAGGGCAGTGATCCATGCTTCCTTTAAAAAGGAAACTTAAAAGAGATTTAAATTTTCAATTTTATCGGATTCATAGAATGGGAAAAAAATATATGGAAAGGTACTATGGGGCACAGAATTTTTTTTTTGTTGTCATTTCAGGAAAGTTTTCTTTATTGTCCAAAAGTTTGTTTTTAAATAAAAGTTCAGAGGCAGAGACACTATCACTGATGAAGATCATTTATCTCACTCTTTGATTCAAACCTTTGTATTTCTGGCCTTCCCCTATTTTTCTCCAAGATTATAAGCTTTTCCTGTGAAATCTGTTTTCCACTCAGCTTTCCTCCAACCTCCCCACACTCCCTACCCGGTAAGCACTGGAGACTCAAGAAACAGATGGTACACTTGGCCTGAAGATGAGGGGGCCATGTGAAAGTTGTGAGAAGGAAATGAGTTTGTCCCTTCTCGCCCTCCTGTCATCAGGAATTGGGCAGTGACTGCCATGTCTGTGGAAAAGTCTCACATATGGTATCACAAACTAACCTCAGCATGATGCTGGAACCGTAGGTGGAACCAGAAATGTCCATCCTTCGAGGTGATAAAGCCGTCTGTGACTTTCCTAGGAAATAATCATATGTGATAGTTGGATAAACCCATCCATGACATTTTTAGGAAATAACCATATAACCTTATCTTGTATTTCAAATTACTTTAGGTATTTGGTAAAAAAATCATGAGTTTGTGCCACTCCTCTGAGAAGTGGGTTTATCCTGGTTGGAGAGTCAGAGAATAATAAGGTTACATAGTTGCCAAAATAATTTACTTAGAAGGATAGCATCTGGTCATGAGAAGTTTAGAAACTTGGATTGAAGGTTTGGGGATGGCGGTAACCTATAGAAGGAGGAAGGTTCTTTCAACTTTAGCTTAGGTCAGGGAGAAACACGGCAGGACAGACCTAGCAGCAAAGTTATGTTCAGATCGTACTTGGAAGGAAGGCAGCTGATGCCTGACAGAATGCCTGAAGGGGACAGTGTCCCTGGATGGAGAAACTCCACAGAGCAGGACCAGGCAGAATATGCCAAGTCTGTGGTGTCTGTGCCATAGAGGACAATGGCTTCCTAACACCAGACACTTTATTCTGATGAGTTGAGAACTGGAGTTAAATTTTAAGAAGTAGTACCTAACATACCACTTGTTGATTTAATGCACGTCTCCTTGAGGAAGGGTCTGTCTCTTTAACTCTTGTTTCATGTTATTTAAGGGTTAACCTAAAAACAAAGTTATGTTTGGTTAAACAGCTTTATTTTTTAACTAAACTGCATTTTATTAAATGGCAAAAACAACAGCAAAGAAACGGGAAGATGTGGGGAGCCTGGGTGGCTCAGGTGGTTAAACATCTGACTCTTGGTTTTGGCTCAGGTCATGATCTCACAGTTCGTGACTTTGAGCCCATGTCGGGCTCCACACCGACAGCGCGGAGCCTGCTTGAGACTCTCTCTTTCTCTGCCCCTCCCCCACTCACATGCGCACACTGTCCCTCTCAGAATAAACATAAAACAAAAGCAAAAAAAGAAACAGGAAGATCTGATGGAATTAACTATGGTTTGAAGTCAGACATTGCTGGTCTTCGAAATCTTGATCTGCCACTTCTTAGCTGGGTGACTGTAGTTAGAGCACCTACTTAGTTTTCAGCATTCTTGTTTTTAAAACTGGGATAATGGTATGTTTTAGTGTTGCTGCGAAAAACGAGTCAAATAATAAATGCAAAACCCTAGTTTAGTGCTTGAAACTTAGTATGCAACTGATAAACAATTCTGGTAAAAGAACATTATGTCAGTCTCTTCGTTATGCACATCAAAGGAGTTATATTTACCCCTAAACCCTTCTTCCCTAGCTGGCACCAACCTTTCTAACAAACATGGAAAATACAGGTATAGGGTTCATGAAGAAACAATTTCTTGATAACTTATTTTGCAAATGCAAGGTATTTTAGTAATGGCAAATCCACGGCTCACAGCTGCAAAACTTACATGAAGTTTCTCCTCTTCCCATCGTAAAATGCTCCAGAGATTTGCACTGGGTGACTATTAGAATTAAGGAAAGACCATGACCAAGTCTTTAAAACCCCCAAATAAGAGGACAATTGGGTACACTTTGGGAAGAAAGGAAGCATTCCTTTACCTTGGTTAAGTAGATGAAGCCACCAGTACTCTACCTGAATGACAAACATAGTTGAAGTCGCACATGCAGGTCATGAGGAAATAGTTGCTCCTCAGCGGTTAAAATCTAGCAGGTATTTAAAGAACATTTGGAGATGTGTAGCTTTCGGCCCAACTTCAAAATGGTTTCACAGGGGACAGCTTGAGCGAGAACTGACGATAGTAGTGTTTAAAAAGTGAAGGGATCGGGGAGATCCAGGCCTTCTCATTCCTTTCAACTCCCATTTCCCAGAGCTCAGCAGCCCCCAGCATGAAGGTGAGGTCTGCAAGAACTGGTGGGAATCAGCTTCATGATCAAAGGAGCCAGCCAAGGAGCAGCACAATGGTGGTTTTGTACGAAGACAAAGCAGATGGCTGTGTTTCAACCAATTTACCTCTTTATTCCATCCTATTAATATTTGCAGCCAGGGATAAAGGTTCTTAAATACTTTTTGCAGCATTTCACTGTTTTGCTGAATTAGAATAACAACATAGAGGGCTGTGGCTGCAAGGAATGGAAAATGATTCTGCGCAGCTTAAATGCAGAAGTTATTTCAAGTCTTATTGGGTAGCTCATCAGATTGAAAGAAGAATTGAAAATCAATCAGCACAGTATCAAGGTAGGTCTAAGAACCCCGTAGCAGGAGTGATCAGTCAGTCTCTGTGGAGACTGATATACAAATGGCTTAGATCTACCTCCACTCCCATGATAGGTCATTCTTCTTGAGACTCAAGTCCTGGGAAAGGGAGTTGAATTATCCTGAATGTCCAGTGGGGAGGGGAAGAGTACAGGGCACTGTGATTGATACAACGAAAGATGTTGATCAGTTTTGCAAAGAAAAACCAAAATAATATTACTCAAAGAACTCTGGAAGTATTCTGGGCAGGCAAAGCCTGTCTCTACAAGACACATCATTCTGGCAGGTAATGATTTTACCTGGAGTAAAGCTTTCCCAGTAAATCAGGTGCTAATGATGAGTGAAGTATAACAGGAGCTAATTATCTGACCGACACCTCACTCCTATTAGAGCTCAGGAATAGCGGGCACTTTGGCATAGATGATTTTACAATAAGTAAGAGGGAAGAGAAAGAAAGAAGAGGAAGGGGGGGGAAAGGGAAGAAGGAGAAAGACCCAGTGGCTCACAAGAAGCCATGATAACCCAATGAGGGCTTGGGGGTGGTGGTGGAATAAATATCTTCAGCCCTTCCATCTTCCCTGTGTGCAACATGCTTCACATAGTTCTGTCATCATGTCACAAGGCACCTGAAGAAAGGGCAGGTAGAGCCTATTCCCAGAAAGAATATCTTTCTCCTAGATCAGCACTGCCTACAAGAAATATAATGCCAACCACGTAAGTAATTTTAAACTTTTTAGTAAGGCACACTACAGGTAAAAATTAACAGGTGAAATTACTTTTAATAATATATTTTGATTCATTATATACAAAATATTATCAGGCAAACATATAATCAATGAAAAAAATGAATGAGATATGTGACCTTCTTTTCACACTAAATCTTTGAAATCCAGGGTGTAGTTTACGCTGACAGCACATCTCAGCTGGGACTGGCCACCCTCCAACAGCCACATGTGGTCAGTGGCTACCATATTGGACAATGGATGCTTAGAAAATTCTGGCATTCTGGCTTTGCTTTGCAACATCGAAGTAACTGAACAATTATTGTATGATTATACAATTGTATCTGGGGTATGTGTGAGGGTGGGGTGTTTTGGTTTTCTTTCATTTTAAGCAAAAGTAAAGGGAAACACACTTTATTTCCATTCCATGTTTCCCAAGCTAGGACATTGTTTCTGTTCAGATTCACAGTTGCCATTTTTTTTTTCCTAATCCTGTTCTGGGAGGAAGCCAATGTTCTGTGAAACTTCAACAACGGTTTCTTGGGAGACAAAAGAGAAGACTCCCATACAGATGAGGAACATGAGGCCAAGGGAGACCAAATAACTTGCCCAAAGATTGCAGGCTGCATGGTTGCAGAGCTGGGATCGGAGCCCCCATGCACGGCGCTCCCATCTGTGGGTGCAGAGCTGCCTCCTCCGCGGTGTGTCCCTGACCTTTGTCCTGCATCAGACCCACTGGTGTCTGGCCCAGCGACTTCTCCAAGTCCTCATTCCCGTGCTATCGCCTCTGGTGTGTGGCTTACTGCTCCCTGGTTTTCCAGGTGAGGATGGAGGTGGTCAGAAGGATAAGTGCCCTGCTCTGTGAGGGTGAGGAATGGACTACGGGGAAGAGAAAGCCGCCTCTGAGTCCTTCCTGTTCAGAACACTTATTCTACGCTCTACAAAGGCAGACTCAGTTGTCTAATGACTCTGCGTTTGATGATGCACACTTTTAAAGCTTCATTCTTTTGGGTACAGGGAGGCCATTTGAAGGGCATAGGAGGGCTTGGCTCCATTAGTAGTACTCTTCCAAGTCATAGGCTGGTGTGGGTCACTTGTAGTTTTTTTAAATTGTAGCTTTTTTTCTGATTACGACAATAGTACATGATTAATGGAGAAAATGTGGGGAAAAATAGGTCTGCATCAAAACACAAGTAAATAAAAATCACCTGTATTCCTAGAAGGCGGGGAAAGAAAGGCTCAAAATGTTGAATTCTGATGTTTCCTTCTGATATTTTTCAAAAATATGAATATGACATGTATACAGTTTGCAGTTTTAGCGAGATTGCACCGTACGATTTGTTTTTTAACCTAGTTTTGCCCTTTGCTTCATTGAGGCCTGTGGGTAGATTGCGGTTTCTAGTCATTTTCCTGGGCTGCCAGAATTGCTTTATACAAGTCCTTTCTCACTGGCCTAATGACCTAGCTGAGGCTGGACCCAGTTCCCCAGGTCTCTACGGATGGAAAGCTTCGATCAGCTACTCTGACTCCTGCTGGATTCCCAGGACTGAGGATTCCAATAGGTTAATTTCTCAAAATATACAAAAACTTGCTTTGGCCTGCTGGACAGCTCCAAATATAGCCGGAAGCGTGTCGAAGACTTCCGTGGGTTTGGAAGAAGGGTGTTTACCAGCTTGGGGCTTGGAAGGGTGTGTGGAAAGGGATACAATACAATAAGTAGAACACAGGTGAATAAATGTGAATTCTCAGCCCGGTCTGTGATGGGCAGGCATGGTTACATGAAACCTAGGACGCTGCCACGTGGCCAGCTCATGCTTGGTTCCCTCCACCCCAACACACACCTGAGCAGTCCCAAGGGAAGGCTTAGCTTTCCCCTCTTTGGGGATGTAGGACCTAGATGGGCCCTGAGAAGAGGAGATGGTTGTCTAGGTGGTACGTGTGAAGGCAGGGGACCAGCGATGCTGATGCGTGTCTGCCCCATGACTTCATGTTCCCGTTCATCAGGTACATTTGGCTAGAACGATGGGTTCCTCTTCCGTTGAGGGAGTGAACTTTTGTTTCCTTTTCCTAAGAATCAGGAAGCAATCGATTATCTTTCACAGTAACAAGCAGCAAGAAGCAGTCAAAATTTCTTTTCCTGGTTTTTTCATGGATACATTTGTTGACCAACTCCCTGAATTCATCATAACATGTGCTGGTAACTGCATGGGAAAAGCAAGGAGAGAGAGATTTTTCCACCTGTGAACAATGAATAATGGCATTTGTTTTTCCTTTACTTAAAAAAATAAAACGTACTGTCTACAAATACTGAAGATGACAGGAGTATACGCACAGATAATTATATGAATTTAGCGATCCATTTGTCTAGGGAAATCAGCTTTGTTTCAAAGAAGATTAAAGAACAGTGCTCTCTCAGAGTACTTTTCTCTGCTGATCACCTTCTGATTGTTGACAGGGAGGTTTGCCAATTTCTTTTTCCCAGAAACTTTGTGCTCATGTCAGGATTCTCTCCAGCAGTGTTCCTGCAGAGGTATTGATTGTTCTTTCCCGGAGTAAAAGAACAGCCAAGCCCACCTTCAGCGAGGCCACTCTGGCTCTAGAATGATCAAACATTCTGCCATTTACACACTATGTAGCTCTGGGCAAGTCACACCAGCTTCAGGAGCCAGACTCCTCACCTGCGAGACGGGGATGAGTCTGTCTCCCTCACTGGGGTGTGGTGTGGACACAAGGAGGCGTGACTGAATGCTGAGAAAATGCACGGCTGATAAAAGCAACAGTGTTATTGTCCTCCTCTCCCTCAGAACCGAAGGACAATGCCAACCCCTGCCATTTACTGAGCATGTGAGTGTACTGGGTATCTAACCGGTATGTTCTTGTTTAATCCTTGGGACATCGAAACAATGTGATGAAGTGAGTATTACAAACTCACTTTGCAGATGAGAAAAACGATTGATTTAGGGATTCTTTTCATTATAAAGGAAAGAGCCAGAATGTGAGGCCAGAGGAGTGAAACTTCAGAAGGGATCATCGCCAGCACTTACCAGGGTTCTTCCTTACAGGGGATCTTGCTGCCTGATACATCCCCAACAAGCTGGCGTGTGTGTGTTTGTGTGTGTGCGTATCTTACCACGTGGGAATAAACTAGGAGTAAATGTTAGGCACACAAAAATACACTTTCCCCAGAAGGAGACACTGCCCGTTTCTCTCATCTCTGCACTCCTGAGTGGGTGGAAACCAAGCACTGTCCCAGGTCCCCTTTGGCATGGGGGAAGGCTCCCGTTCAGAGCACCCTTGGCCACGCAGAGGCAACCGACCACTCAGTCCCTCGATACAGACTCAGAAGCTTACTGGAGAGGCTGCGTCACCCCTGCAAGCAGCATCTACCCCTGTGCGCACCTAGAGGGGCGGTGAGCTAGGCCTGGGAGACAGTCCTTCTCCACCTTCCCAACATATGCTACCAGTCAGCTGCCCCCGCTTCTGAAAAGAGCCTATTTATTTTCATTACTAATATATGGCTCTCCCCCCTGCCACAACATTGCTCTGTGAACCTTTCCTCTGAATCCCCGAATTCCTTCTTGGGCTATGTTCTGTGCTAGAAGCTTGGCAATTCAGCGGTGACCGGGACAGGCTATGTGAGGAGTGTCATACTCTCTGATCAGGACAACAGACATCAGGCAAAATATCCTGAATTAGTATTTGCAGGAGATCCATGTGCAGGTACAAGAAGTGCAGAATGCTTTGCAAACATACGACTGGGGGCCTCTGAAATCCTCAGTCTCAGGTCCTCACCATTAAAATTGGTAGTAAAATTTCTTCTCATGCTGATAATAGCAGATTTTCTGAGAGTCAAATTATAAAGTGCTTTGTCACTTTTAAATGTCTTATGTTATTTTTCTGCTTTTTAATAGGATTATGAGGATACCTAAATTATAAGGAAGCATATTACCATTACTGATTATAAAATAATCTTAATCACATTTAATATTTTTCCTACCTTCTCTACAGACGAAGTAATTCCACTTCCCAAACCTTCTTTGAGATAACATATTCTAATCCTTCGTACAGATGTGGATAGAGCCCTTCCTGGACAAAACTGCTAGCTGTGGGGGTCATAGGCAATGAGGGCCAAAGGGGATAGGAGATCGCTCAAGAGAACATGCCTTGAATGTCTACCATATGTGAGCATCTCACAGCTGCTTTACAAGATGGGTGTTCTTTTTCCAGTTTTCTGAGAAGGAAGCAGTTTTTAGGGTTTTCATTGAACTTGTCAAGGCCACTCAGCAGGTGGGTGGTGCAGTCATCAGCATCTGAAGCCTGTGCTCTCCCATCAAGCCAACAAGCATCCCAGGAACATTAACTTTGTAGCCTTTCTGCCCCCTTGGAGGTGCTTACTGAGCGGCACTTTTCTGGTTTAAAAAAAAAGGAAGTGGATGGACATTCACTGAAAGTGTTTTTGACTTAGCTGGGAGCTCCCCATCCCAGTGCTGAGCTCCTGGAAAATGGAAACTCCCTTTTGTGTTTGGTTTTTGATACTATGAAGCTTCTAGAAGGTATGCAATACAAAAATTTAAACTGAACCAAATGACCCCTTTCAATGTCATCTCTATTATAAAAAATGACTCAGAAATGGCACTGGCTCCCTTTGGCAGTATTTCAGATGGAGCGAAAAGTCTAGAGAAGCAATTAATGGTGTGCATTCTTGAGTCTGTGGGGGCACCCTCAGATCTGGCTCCCCACTCCACTGACTCATAATTCTTGCTGAGGCTTGAGTTCTTTTCTGGAAGGCACTTCTCCAAGTTCCACATCTGGCCCTGCTCTAATTCTTGGTGACCACAATGAGGCCCGTGCTCTGTAGCCTGCCAGGGTACAGGGTAATATTTCCCATTTGCTTTCTCTCCTCAGAAAAACTATTCAATGCAGAGAATTAAACAATGTGGCAGACACGAGCATTTTTTTTTTTTTTCTTAGCAGCAAAGTCTGGGATATATGCCCTTCAACAGCAATTAGGTTTCTTGTTCACTTCAATCTCCTGTATTATCTTACACCTTGGCATGATTTCTGATGTGACATTTTCCTGTATAGACGCAAGGTAAGACACTGACACTCACTTTGCATTTGACAGGAAGTTGTTAAGGCAGCACTCACAGTTTGGAAGATATAGGAAAATAAGTCATCTTTGCATGACTTATTCCCAAAGCCCATTATAACAAAAAGCCCCTGATAATTCCAGTTCATATTAAATTTTTGCCATTCAGAGAAAGAACAATTTGGGCAAATAAGTGCTCATTAAAATTTATTTAGAGGGAGTATTTTCCATTAGGGTATTTCATTATTTAAGAAGAAAATAGAAGCCTATGTAGTAATGCATAACTCTCACACCAACATGGCATTTCAGATAAATTACATTTGGATAAAGACGAACGTGTTTGGGTTTGGAAGGCTGATTGATTCTAGCAGGTACTGTAGTTGCATAATTATAAGCCATGTTGAAAGAAGTTACTAAAAAACAAGGATGAACCCAAAGAAATCCACCAACAAGCCAATACAAAATTATTCCATGCTGGCCTAATTTTTGTTCCTTTGGGAACTGAGGTTTGGGGCGCCCATATGGAAGGAGCAGGCCTGTGTGCATTCCTGAGACTGGGTGGTTAAAGGGTTAGAGAGGCAGTTTAAGGAGTCAACAGGGAATAGTAGGCAGTCTCAAGAATACAGACCCTACCTCATGGCATCACATTTCATTTTTTTTTTTTAATTTTTTTTTTTTTAACGTTTATTTATTTTTGAGACAGAGAGAGACAGAGCATGAATGCGGGAGGGTCAGAGAGAGAGGGAGACACAGAATCTGAAACAGGCTCCAGGCTCCGAGCTGTCAGCACAGAGCCCGACGCGGGGCTTGAACTCACAGACGTGAGATCATGACCTGGGCCGAAGTCGGACGCTCAACCGACTGAGCCACCCAGGCGCCCCACATTTCATTTTTTTTTTAAGGCAAAGGAAAGATGACTTGGCCAGATCTGGGGTTGGGCCCACCAGGGAGCAGCCGTGAAATTTAGGTAATCACACATCTGTCTTAAAGAGCTGCATTTTCCATTCATAACTGGCTTAGTAACTTTTTTAACACAGACTCACAGTAAGTTCTCAGGATGCCACTTTTTGCCTCAAGGCCCTCTGCCCAGACACCTCGGATGATTAAGCTTTCTCTCTAAATAGGTTCTAGTACCAATTCCAATGTGTGTATGTGGTGGGGGCGGGGGGGGGGTGCTTCCCACACCAACAAGCAATTCTCAGGATACCAGCAGATTGTCCTACAATTCAACTCAATTCCGACACCATCTACCTGGAGACGGCATCAGATTCCACAGGTTAGAGGCTCAGTCCTACAAGACTGTCCCCAGCCCCCACCCCAGCCCCATTTACATGCCAGTTGCAAGCCCAGGCTATTATTTGCACTTCTCACTGATTGGCTATACACTGGAAGTTCCCAAGAGCCTCTACAGTTGATTAATTTGTTAGAGTGGCTAAAAGAACTCAGGAGAAATATTTTACTTCCTGGATTACTGGTTTATTATAAAAATATAGAGCTAATAAGGAATAGCCAGACAGAAGACATGCAGAGGGTGAGGGGTGGGAACCGGGTAGGGAGCTGCAATGCCCTTTCCAGGGGCGCCACCCTCCCAGCACCTCCACGTATTCACCCCCCTGGAAGCAATGTGAACCCTGCTGTGCTGGGTTTTTATGGAGGCTTCATTCCATAGGCATGACAGATTAAAATCGCTGGCCAATGGAGATTGATTCAAACCCTGGCCCCTCTCTTCGCCTTGGAGGTCCGGGGCGCCAGGTCCTGAAAGTTTCAACCCTCAAATCATGTGGTTGGTTCTCCTGGCAACCAGTTCCCCATCCTCAGGTTACCTAAGGACATTCCAAAAGTCACCTTGGTAACAAAATGAAAGACACCTCTGTCACCCTCTGCACAAGAAATTCCAAGGGTTTTAACAGCTGTGAGCCAGGAATAGTCTGATAACCAAATATATTTCTTGCTGTCCATCACAATATCACACTCTCCATCTCCTACTCAGGTTTTCTTCAATGAGCCCCCTTTCTGCCTCCCCATCTTCCTCAAGTGGCATCCTCTGCACATAGTTGCCATGGTTACTTGTCTTTCTGTTGTTCCTACTACTGGAATCCAACAAGTTTCACAAACCCTCACCTCACCTCTCAGAGGGTACATTTACTTTATTTACCAGTTCCAACTTGTACCCCTTCCTCACTCCTCAGCCTGAATGACTACATCCTGCTGAGCCAGAAGAGTGAGCGAGCACAGCACAGGTAGGGAGAGCTCCACATGATCACCCACGGCTTTGGTACCTGGGCCAAGGAAGTCCATTACCTACTTTAAGCCTCAATTTCAACATTTAAGAAATGGGCATAAAACATCCATTTCAGGGAAATTCTGGAGATAAAATGATATAATGTACAGGAAAAGGCAAGCAGGTTGTTACTGATTCAACAAACATTCATTAATCAAGCAACATTTTATGTGCTGTGAGCTACACAGTGTTTCCTGGTCCTTGTTTTCGTGATCCTTGTCATCTGCTGTCTGGAATGTGGTTGGCAGTCAATTAATAACTGAGGGTAACACTACCAAAAAAACAAACATTTTCTTTATTCTAGGTTATTAAATTAAATGCTTAACTTCTGCTTTACTCAGCCCTGTATATGATCAACATTTATTTAATATTCTAAGCAGGTTGCCTGCCACAGCTTAAAACTTTTGAATGCCAAGGGCCAAATCAGATTCTTATCTCATACAAAGAAGCACTTGGTAAATCTTCTGATGGATTTCAACCTTCTGTCATTTAGCATATATTAGGAGTAAGTCTCCTACATCCCATTCATCAAGTGATGTCCAACATGATTAAGATGTGAAATATGTGCTTACCCAACTGAAAGAGACAGTTGCTAGTAAGTTAAAAATCGGTATCATTCTTCTCCATGTTTCCCAAACTCAGTAATTGCTGGCTAACTTGAACTTCAAGGATAATTGCCAGGAATTAGAAGACCTGTAAGGTAAAATGAATTTTAGTTCTAGACAGACCACCAGTATTTTCCTTTTTCTTGTCCTACATTTTAAAAAATATCATTTATCATGTTTACTTGAGCAGCTCTGATTCCTCAGGGAAACAAAACTGATAGTAAGCTATAGAGATACAGTTTCCAGAAGTATCAAAATAAAGCAGGAAAGAGGAAATCAAGATATTTAATTTTTCCCAAGATATTTCTGGAAAACCTGGAGCTCTAAATCCCATGCTCTTAGTTGATTATTCTTTGTATACGTACATTGCCATCCTAGCGAGGGCCCACTTTGCATTCTCATGTTCTTTCACTGGTGTCAGACTTGAGTGGGGATAATGGGGATAATGCAGGACCTGTCTGGCAGTGAAGGTCAGGGACATGTTTTCAGTCATGGAACTAAGAAATGCTCGGACTTGCTGACATCTATATCTTCACGTACCTAAACTCTCCTAACCAATATATGTTTAGTTTTAATTTTAAAGCCTTAACTTCAGAACTCAGAGTTTTTAAAAATTTTTAAATTTACGTATTTATTTTGAGAGAGAGAGTGCCTGCATGAGTCAGGGAGGGGCATAAAGACAGGGAGAGAGAGAATCTCAAGCAGACTCTGTGCTGTCAGTGCACGACCCAACATGGAGATCAATCCCACAAACTGTGAGATGAGAACCTGAGCTGAAATCTAGAGACAAGACACTTAACTGACAGACCACCCAGGTGTCCCTCAGACTGAGTTTTAGTCTCACATGAGATGCTCATTAAAGTCAAGAGTTATTTATTTATTTTATCCTTATGCAATGGTTATTATCAATTAAACGGTAGTGGTCAAGTTAAACAGCTTTGTTCCCCTACCAACAATTGTGTATACTTCAAATTCATTTACATAATGAATACAAAATTTAACTGTTTATAGTTTATAGGGGCCAGATAAAGAAAGAATATTATGATTACTATTTTTAAAGTACATGATCAACCAGGACATTCAGTTGAGATCCCATAAAGTCAATGCCATGTGGGCAAAGACATTATGCGTTAGGACAAAACTGTTGTACATCCAACCTAACGAAACCTAAAAGTGGGCCTCACCAGAAACAAAGTGATCTGTTGGTATTTTAACTGCGCTTAAGACAAAAGCCAACACTCTTTAGGAGAAGATAACATAATATGCAGTCTCATTCACAGTGTCCAGCATGCAATAAAAAAGTAACCACACATGGTAAGAAGTGTCCAGTTATAAATAGAATAGTCAATAGAAACAGACCTAGAGGTGATCCCAAGTTGGCAGGCAAGGGCTTTAAAAAAGTGGGTAATGTATAAAAAATAAAATGAATGTAACATTGAATATTTCAATAAAAAATTGTGATCTATAAAAGTAATCAATGTCCTAGAAACGATAAAATACAGTATTTGAAGTAAGGAACTCTTTGAATGGATTTAACAGTAAAATGAACACAACAGAAGACAGGATTAATAAATCTGAAGAAATATCAAAGCAGAGGTCAATGTACATGAAGCATGAAGAATGAAGAAAAACAACAAAAAAACCCAGAAATAAACAAAAAGAAAATGTAGGACACTGTCAACAAGTCTAAAATATGTGTCATTGGAAAACCAGAAAGAGAGAAGATGTACAGAAATTATATTTCAAGAAATAAGAGAGCCAAGACTTCCAAACCTGATGACAGACACTACTCCATTGACCAAGAACTTCAATTAACACTAAGCCAAAGAGCTACAGAAAACACCACACTCAGGTACATTACATTTAAACTGCCAAACACCAAAGATAAAGAGAAAACCTTAAGGGTAGTTGAGCTATGTGTGCATTTTGTTGTTGCCATGGTAACCTTTAATAGCAGAGCTAGGTGTACATTTTTTTGTTGCTATGGTTACGTTTGTCCCATAGGGGAAGAGGAAATGGGTAGGGATTTATGCCTTTTGTACCACCCCATCCTCCATCTTTCTTGTAAGCACCCAGTGACGTCCACGAAGAATAACCTGTGAGTTGGTACAAAATCTCTTTGTGTCTGAGAACCTCAGGAGTTCTATACTCTCACACTTGCCCATGCTTGGTCTTTAGCAACTCATTAACACTTTTTTTGCTGAAATATGACCCAGTTGCTTGTCTTGGTGAATAAATTAGGATGGTCTCCTTATTCAAGGCATAGTTGTGTTTGTGTCAAGTTTTCTCTGACTGTGGGAAGCCCAACCTATGATGGGGGAAGGAATATTTGGTCAACCTTGTCCATGGAATTAGTTCTATTGGTCTAAGTTCACTTTCTGCATCCAGACCAATGCATGGTAACTATTGCATTTGGATGGTTCCTTTTCTGGGAGCAAAGGGCTGTGGGTCCAAGCTGTTGATACATTTCTAAAACTATGTATTTATTTTGTGATTTATGAAATCTTATAGTCTTTGAGATGAAGTGTGATAATCTATTAATTCCCTTTGGAACTTCATAATATGTGGATACATGAAGAGCAGAAGGAATCTTCCTAGACCCTTGACAGACACAAGTGCTTTCAGCATGAACTGCTCACAACTACAACTCACACTGGCTGACGCATGACAACTGGACTTTCTGGTGGAAGTGCACTTGTAAGATTTGAGGTCCAAACTTTAGAATCATTAATTTAAAAAGATCGAAAAGGGGAAGGCACTTATTATGGGGGAGGAGGGATCCCTTTTACCATGATACCAGACTTGCTGATGTCTTATTTAATAGCCATTACCCCCCATAGCTTTTTTTCCTTTTATGGTGAGGTTCTTCCTTAAGCCTGTCATGATACTAATTCCCTTGGTCAAGGGCTGGTTTAGGAAGGGACATGGGAAAAATTATGACCAGGTGATGTGTGTTTATGGGTATGGATGAGAAGAGTGCTGGGTGGTTTGCTAATTTTGTTGTTGTTGTTTGTTTGTTTTTGTGGAGACACTGTGAAAGTATACCTTCTTCTTTCATTGGATTTTTTTTTTTTAATGACACCTGGGGTGACAGCATCCAACTTATGTCCTAGTAGAGTAGAAAGAGAGAAAGAACATAACTCCTTGACAATGACGGTGAGACACTGAAATACAAATTAAGCAGTCATATAAAAATCTAAGCAATATACATAAATCATGGAATGACAGTATTGATAACTTGAGAAGTATATACCAGCACTCTAATTTTAATAAGTACCTTATTTTCTCTAATAATAAAATGAAAATACCTCCTCAGTGAAAAAATAAATGTAATACAAAAGGCTATAAACTTAAACATGGACCTTTCTCTGTACCACATTCTCCCTCTCGGGGGCCGTCCAGCTCCTCAGAAGTAACCATGGCCTTTGTTCAATATCCTTCTCATTCCTTTACCTTGTATTTGAGCCCTAACAAAAGGCTTAGACATACACATACAGTTTCATTTCACAAAATGGAATCAAGGCACACGCATGTATCTTCATAGTGATTGTTTACTTATTAGGCTATATTTCTGATTCACCACATACACTGTATATTTATGTACATAAAAAAGCAATTCAGTAAGACTCTGGGAAGAGGATTTGCTGCACCGGTGGCTATGCCTATTTAAATTTTGGCTGATGCTACCACACTGCTATCTAAACCAGTGTTAGCAGGTTATGCTCTCACCAGAAGCGTGGGAGAGAAAGCAATTTTATATTTTATGGAAAACTTTGGAGAACAGATGACAATCAAACAGAGAAGTTGTTTTCTGATAGGTATCAGATTTTTATTTTCTACACCCAATTCCCCTTCTAGAAATTAATCTTACAGAAATAATTACACAACAAGATCTGTCATAAGGATGGCAAATACAGTGATGCTTGCATCTTGAATTGGAGACCACTAAATGTCTGGCAATAGGCAATTTGTTAAATAAATTATGATATGAAAGACTGTGTGCTTGAGAGATTTAATATGTCCCATAACCACCCAGCTCAGGGAATATTTGTTCTAAGAACATAAGCCCTAAAATCTAATGCTCTTATTTCCAGCTGTCTGTGGACGCTTCCATGAACATTTAACCCACAGGTAAGGGATCTAGCAAATGAAGCAGCAGAAAACAGGATTTCAAATTGATATTCCCAAATGGTTCCTCATATATTGTTTTAAAAAGACAAAAACCCTAAAAACTATTTGACCTCGGGATTTAAAAGGTGAGTATCAAAATCAACCAATAAAAACGAGGAAGATAAATGAACTCAGATCAAAGATATGAAAAGTTTTAGTAGAAGTGAAAGCAGAAATGTTTGGTAGTATATGTGACACTGTAACACACTTCCAGTTCTACTCAATATTCATTCCTGTCCTCTCATGCAGGGATAGAACTTTGTTTTTTTTTTGTTTTATTTTGTTTTTTTTATGAAAATCTACAAAGGCTGCATTCCTAGCGCTCCTTGCATCATGCTGTGGCTCTATGAAGAAGTTCTGGCAGATATATACACAAAAGTATGGTCAGCAACTTCTGGGAAGGTGAAGAAAGGGGGCTGAATCATCGGCAAAGTGGTCCTCTTATCTGCCTGTCTTCTACTTGCTGCTGTCCAGAAACGTGACTCTGATCATTAGAGCTCCAACAGTTATCGTGAATAATAAGGATCATAAGGATGGAAGCCAGGTGTTGGGAATGCGAGCATGAAGACAAGTCTGGGTCCTTGATGATACCAAGGTTCTGACACAATGGATCTCTTTTCCATGAAAGGAGAGTGAACTTTTAAGATACTGTTCCTTAACTTGTTGTAATATGCTACACGTTCTATGTTGCATGATACAAAATACACATTTTGTTCTTTAAGAATACAATAAAAGGGAAATCCCTGGCAATCCTAACAGACAGACATAGAAAATGAATATACAAGGTTAATAATGAGATACAGTCTTCAAATACAGTAAAGCTTAAAGATGTATATTAAAGCATTGGTACAAACTTACCATAATAAATACGGACAACCAAAGAGAAACAGGTAACTTGTTACCAAAACATAAAATACCTCATTTGACCCAAAAGGAGACAGAAAATTTGAACAGTCCAGGGGTGCCTGGGTTGCTCAGTCAGTTGAGCACTGGACTCCTGACTTCAGGTTTGGTTAAAGTCATGATCCAAAGATTGTGGGATTGCACTCCACGTCAATCCACTCCCAGTGTGGAGCCTGCTTGAGATTCTTTCTCTCTCTCTCTCTCTCTCTCACCTCCTCTCACCTCTCACTCCCTCTCTTTCTCAAAAATAAAAAAAAGATAATTTGAATAGTCCAATAATCCTAGCCAAATCTGGTGGCAAATTTAGGTGGTTTTACTGCCGAGTTTAATCTAAATTCACACATGATGTAATTCCTACGTTATTCTAAACAACTGTAGTCCACAGAGAAAGATTAAAGATCCCTAATTCATAGTTATCAAGTATTGTAAAGATAGCACACAAGAGAAAATATGAATTCCAATTACAAACATAGAAGCAACTATTTCAAATAAATTATTAGAAGTCTGAATCCAGCTATTCATTTATAAAATTATGATATAAACAAATGGGATTAATTTCAGTAATGTAAGAACTTCAGAAATAGGAACTTTATCAACGTATTTCATTACAACAAACTAAAGGGTAACAATAGATGTTGAAAGCTATTTAATAAATTATAGAGCTACTGTGAATAACTACAGGGAGAGTAGAAGGAAACCACTTAAATGCTATTTACTGAAAAGAGCAAACAATATTTTGAAGGGTGTAATATTAAGACCATTTACCATTAAAAACTGGAATTAGTACTGATCACTTCTCGTATTCACTCATTGAATCTTCCCATTGGCCTTCTGAGGAGGACCATTAATGTCCCCAGTTTAAAGACAGACAAAGCGAGGCGTAAAGTGGTTAAGGTAACTTACTCAAGCCAGCTAGCAGCGAGGCAGGATCTGTACTCACGCAATCTGGTTCCACAGTCCCCCCCCCCCCCCCCCCCCGCATTCAAGATGGTTTATTCCTTTTCCTGCCCACTCAGGCCCGCCTCCCCGGCCGCCGGCCTCGGCTTCTGCGCCAGCACCTTCACTCCGGAGCCCGAGGAGTCACTGTGCCACCCATTGCACCACTACGTGGCGGCGGGCCTGCAGGCTTCCCCTCATTCCCGGCGTCCACGTGTCCTTCCGAATCAGCTTCCGCCCGCGCTCCAGGGTGACCCCTAGGCCCACTGCATTCTGCATGACGTCGGAGCACGCCGTCCCGCGCTACGGCTCTCAAGCGCTGACGGGCCACCGGCGCATGCGCAGCTCTCACAGCTCAGCGAGCCCTGTGTGGTGCATGGAGCCATCGAGCGGCGTGCGGAGCATGCACGTCAGGTCTGACATGCGCAGTGGTTTTCCTCTTTTACTCCTCCGCAGTCTGCGGAGGCTTCTCAGGCTCGAGGGCTGAGGTCTTTGGGGGAGCAGTGACGGGACTCTGAAGCTGGGAAACGCGTTGTGCTTGTCCTTGCTTGGGGGTTGAGCATCATCTGGGCAGCTCCTGCAGGCGGGCTTCTGCAGGAAGGGGTTGGACGAAGGCTACCTCCCATCAGGGAAGCCGGCACCTGCTCCTGTGTCGCAGGCCGCGCGGCAGCCCTTTCTGTTGCTTACAACTGGCTCCCCGCTGCTCTCGTGGGCCTGCAGCTGCCAGCGATCTCCTCCGGGCTGGTGCAGAATGTGCTCCAGGATAGCCTCGCGCTCGTGCGGGCAGCTTTTGGCTCGACAACAGGGTGGTGGCAAGGTCGCAGAGTTGCAGCCGCAGTCGAAATTGTAGACTTCAGTCCGTCTCTGTTAGAAGGTCTGGGTCCCGAGGCTTGAGGCCGCTGTGTCCCTCTCAAGGTAAGTATAGACGGGGCCTGCAAGGCCGTTTTTGCTGTGCGGGGCCATCCTCACGATTCCTTGTTTTTTTTTTTTTTTTTTTTTTTTTTTTTTTTTTGTTTTGTTTTTCCCCCGGCTTCTTCACCTGTTCCCCTACAACGGAAAGGCACCAGAGAATTTTGTCTCCTATTAATTTAGCTAGCTTTCTTTGGATTGGCGTTTTCATACTGCATCTTGTTCCATCTTTTTACTTTTAACTTATCTGTTCTTTATACTGAAAGGTGGTATTTTGTGGATGACAAATAGTTCTTGCTTTTTCTCCTGTTTGACCATCTCTGTCTTTTGCTTTCAGTGCTTAGACAATTAACAGTTAATGTTACTTTTAGTATGGGGGGATTTAAATTTCCCATCTTGCTACAAGTTTTCTGTTAGTTCCATCTGTTCTTGGATCCTTTCTCTCCCCCTTTTCTACCTGCCTTTGGGCTGGTACAGTTGTTTTTATTAATTATTTTTTAATCCCTGTGTCCTGATAAGCTCACCATGTATCCAGATGAGCAAAGCCTTGTCCTTATAAAATAATTGTTTTTCTAGATATGCAAACTGTTTGCCTGGATAGAATGAATTGCAAGAATTTCCTAAAGATAATAGTGAAATATTGTTATTATTAATATAATTAATATGTTACTGTTAGGCTGCAGTCCTTTTGCGTGGGCCTCTCCTGGAGCAAATAGTTACATTTTGTTGACTCAGGTCACCTTCTCTCTCAGCCCAAATAGCTAAGTTTAACATACCCACAGGGTAGGCAAATGGATAAAGTGTGACATTGTTACACACTTGAGTATTATACAGGAGTGAAAATTAATGTAGCATTATGAATTAACATGAAAATGATGAATCTCAAAAGCTGAAAAAAGCAAGTTGTTAATGAATCCATACTGTAAGAAATCACTGATGTGAATTCAAGAACACATAAGTGACAGAACTACAAATATAAACAGAGGAATGGTGAAAACAAAATTCAGAATAGTCACGCACCCTTTCTTTCACAAGAGGAAGATGGCATCAGGAAGTGTCACAGTGAAAGCTTAAATAGTATTGCCGTTTGTTGACATGAGTGGACTATTCATGGTTCTTCAATTAAAACGTGTTTAAACAAGTATAAAGTATATATTTTTTAATTTAAAACATATTAACATAAGGGTTCCTTGTTGGCTAAGTCGGCTAAGCGTCCAACTTCAGCTCGGGTGATGATCTCACGGCTCGAGAGTTCGAGTCCTGCATCGGGCTCTGTGCTCACAGCTCAGAGCCTGGAGCCTGCTTCAGATTCTGTGTCTCCATCTCTCTCTGCCCCTCTCCTGCTGGCAATCTGTCTCTCTCTTTCTCAAAAATAAACATTAAAAAATTTAAAAATAAAAATATTCATTAATATAAAAAGGCAAAATGCTAAATGTGTATAGTGCTCAAAACATACTTCATTACTCTCTTCCCTTTTCCAATCAAGTATCACCTGGCATTCAGTCACCAGTAAATCAGGGCATTTCCAAATTGCCTTCACACCCAGTTTTGTCTCTGCAAAATAAGGAGAAACATTTTACGATCACTAAAGTTCCTTACAGATTTTATAACTACATTTGTACCTGCCAAGAAAGTCCCCAAAACCAAAAAGCAAAAGTAGAGTCTATCAGTTACTTATTTGGATCTTTTTTTTTTTTTTTTTGAGCAGCAGCTAATGCAATACGAACAAGAAATATTTATGATAAACATTGGAGAAAAGAGACATGATTATAAAATTTAAAAAAAAAACCATGAAACTTAAGAAAAGAATTTGATAAAGTAGTGAACAAAATATAGGAAGTATTAAGTGCTAAGAAGAAAAATGAGTAAGAGGTGTGTTAGAGCTTGTCTGTGAAGAGGTTGCGTAGTTTCAAGGTAATCAAAGAAGGTGTGTCTGAAGATATATTTTTGCAAGACCTTGAATGATTAATTCTGTCTTGAACCAGCGTTGGAGGATGTGTGTCGGATCCAAACTCCCAGGTACCCTTCTGGCCAGCTGTGCGTGGGTGCAGAGAAGGAGATGTTCGGTTTAAAGGACCTCAGAGACACATAACTGTTGTCAGGGGAAGGTTAGAAAAACTGGCTTTCCCAGCTTCCAGCTTCTCCTGATGACGGTGCACTGACTGATGGTGAGCCAGGACAGGAGACGGGAATGGTCTTTGCAAATCTCAGATTTATCTTTAGTTTGGGAGAAGAACAAAGCCCCCTACATAAGCCTGCTGGTTTTGGATATGTCGGAAACGTCCTTTTCCTGAAAGCAAGATGAACCATTCCAACAGCCAGTGACCACAGGGGGCAAACCTTTTGTCCAGAAAAGTAGGTTTATTGACTTCATGCAATGAGGGAGGGTGTGCTAGGTGAGTCCTGAAGTGTGTCTTAGTAAGAAGGAGCAGAGAGAGCGTTTTATTTATTTATTTTTTATGAGGCTTGTGCTTGTGTGAAATGATTTTCAGGAAGGGTTAGACCAAGCAGGAATCATCTCTGAATTGTTTGCTATCATAGAAGCTGCAAAGCTGGGCTGAGGACATCTTTTGTAAAAGAAAAAAAAAAAAAACCCAAAAACTTAGTAGCCCTCAAAGAAGAGGGTCATTATGATATTCTACAGCTGCAGCATGACCTTTGGAGAAATACTCTTTAATGTTAACTTTGCAGTTGGCTTTATTGTGTCTGTTATCACAATCTGTTTAATGGCAGGCCTGATATTTAATGCCTTAGAGAAAAAGTGTAAAATGTCCCTGACATTTTTAGGAAATCAGGGCCGTGATCAATAGTGTTTTTTAGCCCCATTGTGCTTGAAGTCAGCAGAAGGAACCTACAGAATAGCCATAGGCTGGCTTAAGTTAGATTGACTGTCTTCCATCCAAGTCAGACTGACTCTAGAGTCTGACTTGGAATGGCCTGTTTTGCTGAACTGCAAATGGAATCTAAATACTTTTTTTTTTTATTGAACTAAAATTTTTTTTCAAAAACATTACCCAATGAAAAACAACAAATTAGTTCAAATGAAAATTTAAAACTTCAAAAAATTTTTAATTTTTAGTTATTGTAAAAACATAACATTAAATTTACCATCTGAACCATTTTTAAGTGTGTAGTTCAGTCGTGTTAAGTGTATATATATTCACATCATAGTCACAAAAAAAGTTTAGAACTTTTTCATTTTTTCACATTGAAACTTAATGTCCACTGAACGCTACCTCCCATTCCCTCTCTCCTCAGCCCTTGGTAACCACCTTTCAATTTTCTTTTTCTGTGGTTTTGACTATTTCAGGTGTTCACATGCATAGAATTATATAGTATTTGTCTTTGTGCCCTTGACTTACTTCATTTAGCCTAAATGTTCTCAAGGTTAATCCATGTTCAAGTCTGACCAGATTTCCTTCCTTTTTAAGGCTGCATAGTACTCGCTTGTATGTAAAAACCACATGTTCTTTGTCTGTTTACCTGTCTGTGGATATTTGGGTTGCTGCCACCTCTTGGCTATTGTGCATAATACTGTGATGAATACGGCTGTATAGATCTCTCTTCAAGATTCTGATTTGAGTTCATTTGGGTATATACTAAGAGGTAGGATTGCTGGGTCAGATGGTAATTCCAGTTTTAATTTTCTGAGGCACCTTCATATTTTCCATAATGGCACACCATTCTGCATTCCCACCGACAGTGTACAAGGGTTCTAACTTCTCTGCATCCTGGCAAATACTTGTTTTCTGCTTTTTAGAGACTGGCACTCTTGATGGATGTCATTGTGGTTTTGATTCACATTCCCTAATATTAGTTACATTGAGCATCTTGTCATGTGCTTATTGATCATTTGCTTGTCTTGGGAGAAACATCTGTTCAAGTTCTTTGCCCATTTTTAATTAGGTTATTAACTTTTGTTGTTGAGTTGTAGAAGCTCCTTACATATTCAGTATATTAACCTCTATCAAATATATGACTAGCAATTATTTTCTCTCGTAACACTCTGTTAATTGCTTATTTTGATATGAAGAAGTTTCTGAATTTGGTGTAGTCCAATTTGTCTAGTTTTTCTTTTCTTGCTTGTGCTTTTGGTATCATATCCAAGAAGTCATTACCCAATTCAATGTCCCGAAGCTCTTTTCCTGTGTTTTTCTTTTAGGAATTTAATAGTTTCAGGCCTTACATTTAGGTTTTTAATCCATTTTGAATAAATTTTTGTGTGTTATGTTATTGGTGACACAAATTACTTCTTTCTATATTGCATATATATTAACACAGATTTATAATGACTTCTTATGCTTTTAAAAAATACTCTGTACATATTGATGAAGGATTTACTCATCTAGCCTACAACACCACAGGCTTCTCTATTTGTCTGTATGTTTATCCCTACAGGACCCTGACGAGAGAGTGGAAGGAGAGTGTTGTGAATTACCTACCTGCTGGGTTTTGATGTGGTCGGCTTCATGCTCACCTATGGTGCAGGAGCCTTTTAATTAGTTTCTGCATTTCACACTGAGGTATTTTGTTGGTTTGTTGCTGTTAAATCCGTGTTTCTGGATAAAGGAGAGTGTAGGGCTTCCTATTCCACCATCTTGCTGATGTTACTCCCCCCAAATCTGCTTTTTAAAACCAAAACCTACAAACACTCCACTCGGTTTAGTTGGAGATCTTTAGCACAGAGTTTGTAGAAAATCTCTGGTTGGAAATGTCTGGAAGAGACTTAAAGAATGCATACCAAAATACATCCGAGTTTTTTAAGCAGACGCAGAATGCTTGGTTCCTCCCTTCCTCCTTGTCTTCATAAATATAATGGAAGATATTTTCCAATTTCATGCCAAGTGCTGGGTAGAGGAAGAGGAATGGCACGATCCATATCCATACTTTACAGAATTATAAACTGAAATTCAAAAAATTTAAAGAAATTAACCAAGAAATACATCTGGTAATTGACCAAGCTAGAATTTGGATTCTTGCCTCTCCTTCAAGAAAACCTTTGTTGGAGAGAAACCAACACTTTTACCCAACTATTTAGGTATTTCCTGGTTTTTTTTCCCCTCAGGCAATCCTCTTTCCTCTTTAAAGTTTGTTTTTTTCCCCTTTCTCTCCTCTGCACCTCTGTCTGATGGCCCATTCTCCGTTGTCACCCTCCATCAGTTAGAAGCCCAACATGGATATGTATGAAGGAATGATGGATACAAGAAAGCTGTCCTTGGCTTGCTCTGGATTCTAAGGGAAAATTAGGCTTCAGGGAAGAACAGAGCATTGACTGAGCTGATGTATGATTTCCAGGAAAGTAGCTTACGTATTTTCTTGGTTCTGGACTTATATTCATGTTTACAAAGTGAAGGCTAGTGAGACTCCCCTCCCACTGAGAACATCTACCCTTGAGATTGATAAAAACCCAGTCGAGGCAGCACAATTTCAAAGAGCAGCATCATTGAGCATCCCTGCAGTTTTCAATTAGAAGGTTACTGGGAATGTAGCTATCACTGTAGAAAACAATCTTTGAACGTCCACTTGAGTACAGATGGCTAGCCTGGGAGACTAGTAGGGTATCGGGTAGTTATTATTGGAAGAAACGCCACCTATTATTTTCCTCTCCTAATAAGGTGTTTGAGCAGATAGATGAAATGAGAACTAGGTTCAGAGTGCTACTTTTGAGGACCATCAACCAAGAAAAGGATAATCCTGTGTTTGCATCCAAACTGGAGAAAACAGTAATGTGGCAGGAAGCTTTTTTCTTTGCTCGCTTATTTTGTTTTTGTTTTGGTTCTGAGGTAAAATCTAATGAGGGAATAAAATGCAGGGGAGTGAAAAAATACTTGATTGAATATTTCCTTTTCCTCTTCCTTCCTGTAAGTGGCTGCTCACAGAGAGAGCACTTAATGAACTATGGCAACAGATGCCTGCTCTGTTATGCATTTCTCCAGTTTATAAAGATGAGCAGACATGAGGAATGGATAATGTTTTTCTCTAGCCAATCCAGAATCGAGAGGACTTCAGCTGCCTTGAAGGAAGGGTGATCCTCTCTGGACGGGGATGATACTCTGTGGGCGGATGAAGAAGATTTGCTATCAGAGAGGGTTGGCTTAAATTGGAGTGCACCTTGGAGAAAGGGAATGTCCTCGGAAATTGTTGGAAACAGAAATGAACAAGGAAGACCAATGCAACAGGTAGTCCGATGTTGTAATCCTGGATGGGGAAGGCAGTGGGAAGTGGATGAGCCAGAAATTTAAGAGGGAAATGTGGAAGTGAAAGGGCCCTGTGGACAACGATAAGCTCCATGTGTTCCTTGAAGTTTATACAGTTGTGTACATGCATAAGGCTGTGTATGCTTAGGGTTCACCAGGGAGGGTCCTAGCATTTTACTTGTTTCTGGCTGAACCCAATTCCTTGCGCGTGTGCAAAGGTGATATAGTAAGGCTCAGTACTTATAAATTACTTGAATTATTACTATATTTCTCAACCCAGGTACAGATGCATTGGCAAAGAGTAGAAGCTTTTACTGGCTCCATGTGTTTGAGCACAACCTGTAATGAATCATTGGCTGACTCCTAAGCACTGCTGACCCAGACACCTCTGTAAAGCCATTAAGAATAAAAACTAAAACCAATATTAAAAAAAAAAAAGTGAGCAGAGAACATTGTCCACACACTGCAGGTCAGACAGACTCTATGGGGTTAATCCTAAACAAAGACAAACAACAAACAAGAACAAAAAAATCCATATCAGGACATCATAATCCAGATTTGTTATACAATATTATCTAAAAGTTACAGTTCTCAACAAAATTTGTGACACGTACAAATAAATAGGAAAGTGTGACCTATACACAGGGAAGACAATTAGTCAGTAGAGTCTGTTTTTGAGGGATCCTGACATTGGACTTAGAAGCCAGACTTCAAAGTAGCTATTATAAATAAGCTCATAGAACTAATGGAAGCATGTTTTAGTACATAAAGTAAAGTATGAGGACACTGATTCATCTGATAAATGATCCTAATGAAAAGACAGAAGTTATTTTAAAAGGAGCCAAATGGATATTCTGAAATTGAAAAATACAGTAACTAAATGAAAAATTCACAGAAGGTGCTCGACAGCAGACCTAAGACAGCAGAAGAAAGAATAAGAAAACATGAAGATACAGCAATAGAATTCATCCAAAGGGTGCCTGGTGGCTCAGTCAGTTGAGTGTCTGACTCTAGATTTCAGCTCAGGTCACGGTGTCATGGTTCGTGGGCTCAAGCCCCACATTGGGCTTTGCGCTGACAGCACGGAGTCTGCTTGCGATCCTCTCCCTCTCTCTCTGCCCCTCTCCTGCTTGTGTGCTCTCTCAAGATAAATAAATAAACTTTAAAAAAGAGCTCCTTATGGGAAAAGATATTTGCAAATGAAATATTGGACAAAGGGCTAGTATCCAAAATCTATAAAGAGCTCACCAAACTCCACACCCAAAATACAAATAATCCAGTGAAGAAATGGGCAGAAAACATGAATAGACACTTCTCTAAAGAAGACATCCGAGGGGCACCTGGGTAGCTCAGTCGGTTAAGCGTCTGACTTCAGCTCAGGTCACGATCTCTCAGTCCGTGAGTTCGAGCCCCGCGTCAGGCTCTGGGCTGATGGCTCAGAGCCTGGAGCCTGCTTCCGATTCTGTGTCTCCCTCTCTCTCTGCCCCTCCTCCATTCATGCTCTGTCTCTCTCTGTCTCAAAAATAAATAAATGTTAAAAAAAAAATTAAAAAAAAAAAAAAAAAGACATCCGAATGGCCAACAGGCACATGAAAAGATGCTCAACGTTGCTCCTTATCAGGGAAATACAAATCAAAACCACACTCAGATATCACCTCACGCCAGTCAGAGTGGCCAAAATGAACAAATCAGGAGACTATAGATGCTGGAGAGGATGTGGAGAAACGGGAACCCTCTTGCACTGTTGGTGGGAATGCAAACTGGTGCAGCCACTCTGGAAAACAGTGTGGAGGTTCCTCAAAAAATTAAAAATAGACCTACCCTATGATCCGGCAGTAGCACTGCTAGGAATTTACCCAAGGGATACAGGAGTACTGATGCATAGGGGCACTTGGACCCCAATGTTCATAGCAGCACTCTCAGCAATAGCCAAATTATGGAAAGAGCCTAAATGTCCATCAACTGATGAATGGATAAAGAAATTGTGGTTTTTATACACAATGGAATACTACGTGGCAATGAGAAAGAATGAAATATGGCCATTTGTAGCACCATGGATGGAATTGGAAAGTGTTATGCTAAGTGAAGTAAGTCATATGGAGAAAGACAGATACCATATGTTTTCACTCATATGTGGATTCTGAGAAACTTAACAGAAGTCCATGGGGGAGGAGAAGAAAAGAAAAAGAGGTTAGAGAGGGAGGGAGCCAAAGCATAAGAGACTCTTAAAAACTGAGAACAAACTGAGGGCTGATGGGGGGTGGGAGGGAAGGGAGGGTGGATGATGGGTATGGAGGAGGGCACCTTTTGGGATGAGCACTGGGTGTTGTATGGAAACCAATTTGACAATAAATTTCGTATTAAAAAAAAGATACAGGAAAAAAATCCGCTGATCCCATAGTATAATAAATAAATGTGATTTCTTCAGAAAAAAAAATAAAAAATAAAAAAGAGCTCCTTAAAAAAATAGAATCCATCCAATCTGAATAAAGGAAAGAAAAAAATGCACGAGACCTGTGAGGCATGGCATCATCAGGCAACCAGTGTATGCATAAGGGGAATTCCAGAAAGAGAAAAAGGAGAGAGAGAAATGAGTCAAACATGTATTTGAATAAATAATGGCTGATATCTTCCCACCTTTGCTGAAAAAAAAAATTACACCTACTTAGTAAACACTTGACAGGCTCTTAGAATCTTCACATGGAAATTACAAGATGGTCCAGTCATTTCATCTGTAGGAATCTACCCTAGAGAAGATGTATGTCCACACAAGGACTTTTATACCTTATTCATAAAAGCCTATGATGACTGTGGTGGAGAAACCCTGAGTAGTGCATGGCACAGTTTTCACATGAGGCTTTACCTCTGACAAGCAGTGGCTGTGGCAGAACCACAGAGGGGTTCCCTCCCAGCTCCTGCCTCAGACCCAACCGTGGTGGGGGTTGGGGGGGGGAGACCTCAGGATCACCAGAGCAGATTTCAAATTAACACTTTTTTATAGTGCTAACTTCCTCATCCTACGTGATAGAACAGATATTTGTACACCTGTGTTCACAGCAGCATTATTCGCTCTAGCCAAAAGGTGAAAACATTACTGAAATGTTTGTTGACAGGTGAATTGATAAAACAGAATGTGGTGTGTGTGTGTGCGCGAGTGCATGTGTATCCATCCTTTAAAGGGCATGAAGTTTTGACACATGCTATAATGTAGATGAACCTTGAGAACATTATGCGAAGTGAAATAAGCTAGACACAAAAGGACAAATATTGTATGCTTCCACTTACTGAGACTCCTAGAAACAGAAAATAAGAGTGGTGGTGGTTGGTAGAGGCTGGAGGAAGGAAGGAAGGAATGGGGAGTTATTGTTTCATGGTTACACAGTTTCAGTTTGGGAAGATGAAAAAGTTCTGGAGATAGAAGGTGATGATGTTTGCACAACATGTAAAGGTACCTCAAGCGTAGACTGTAGTTTACGCTTAAAAATAAAATGATAAATTTTAAGTATATTTTACCACAATAAAAAAACCCTTAAAAAGTAAAAAGAAAGAAGGCAGTCCTTTCTCCCACCATAATAAATTGCACGCAAAACCAACCTGCCCCACAAAAACAACAAAGTAATCACAAGGAGAAACTTGGTTTTGTTAGTATTGTGGACAAGTGTGGCCAAATAGTGTACTAGTGTTTTTTAGGGATAAAAGGTTGCCAGGTGAAAAAAAAGTAACCAAATAATTTTGAGGAATCTGGAAATGTTTTGGGGGCAATAAGCATTGTAGGGATGAGGCAAAAATACATGTATGCTGTAAACACTAAAATATGCAGCTATATATTTCCAGTGCTTTCTTTCCCTTCCTCACCCACGTGAGTTTTCAAGTGTCCATTAGCCACTGTGGGTCTGCATAAGGTTAGTCATCATCAAGGAGTGTTTAGAGCGACAAGTAGGGAGTGCTTTTGTCGATCCATTCCATTTACAACCCAAGAAAGGACAGGGAACTAACAAGAGTATTTGTTACATAAAATATGTTACCTTGGAGTTGAATTTTACAGTTTTATCCCAGACACTTTACATGTTTCTCTTATGTTTTAAAGTTTATTTATTTTTGAGAGAGAGAGAAAGAGAGAGGGAGGTAGGCATGAAGAGAGAGAGAGAGTAGGAGAGGGGCATAAAGAGAGTCCCAAACAGGGATTCTGTCAGCACGGAGCCCAATGCTGGCTTGAACTCATGAACTGTGAGATCGTGACCTGAGCTGAAATCAAGAGTCAGAGTTGGACGCTTAACAGACCAAGCCACCCAGGCAGGCACCCCTTCCCTTCCCTTTTAAAGGAATCAGATTTGTATGGTGGAAAGAACATGGATTTAAGAGCCATATAGTTGCCTCTCTATTAATGTGGTAACCTTGAACTTCTCAGTATCAGTTTCTTCATTTGTAAGTTGGTGGAAATGACACTGACCTTTCAGGGTTTCTTTGAGGAGTAAATGAGATAAGGAAATTGCCGAACCCACGAGCCTGACACACAGCAACTATTGAGTAAATGCTAGTTTGTCTCCCGTCCTCTCCCTTCCCCTCTTCACGGTTGATCAAGATGTCAGGGGTGTGGGTGTTAGTTTGGAAGGCGTAATGTGGAGTGCTGGGTAAAAATGTGAGTAATAATGAATGCCAGCTGTCAGAAATGGAGCCCCAGCTCAGCAATCTGCCAGCTGTGTAACCTCAGGCGTGTTTCTCTAATCTCTCATTTTTCTCAGGAATATAATGCGGCGTATAAAATTATAAATGTACTCTACATTTTTTATGGAAACAGTGTGAACCAGAATTTATCAGAATTTCTGTGTTTGTAAGGCACTCTTCTGTAGTAGTACTGCAAACAGTAGGTACATCTATAAGTGAAGTCACATGTCTTGTGAATACAAACTATCAAAACTAAAAAAAAAAAAAAAAAATTCAGTCAGCCGTGCTAGAGGAAAGACTAAATTAACATTCTATTCTCTCTAGAGAAAGTGAAATTACAAAATTGTTGCCATGTAAGAAAGCAATCAGAGTATACAGGTTACAAAAAGAGAAACAAGCCAAAAAATATTTTCTGGATGCGTTTTAGGCACCCAATTAATACAAGTGTCATGTGTCTGCATTTTGTAATAACAGTGGTGTTTTTCAGATTTTTATAGATAATTTCTCTGTAATTTCTCATTCTAAATAAGCACACGCATTTGTCCACAGTTCCGTATTTGTCATCTTATATTCTTTTTCTTAAATTGGGCACCAAAATTTGCTCCTGGGATTGCCTCTTACCAGATTCTCATTCAAGCAAGTTGATGGAGTCAGAGCCCAGACTAAAGCAGGTGGTTTGGGCCATCCAAGGCAAGGAGAATTCTACCCACAGAATTCTGTTTTTCTAGAACTATCCCCAAAACCTCAGGTGTTGAAAATAAGCAAAAGAAAAAATAATTCCATAACTGTTCTTTGAAGTTTTATTATTATTTTCACATTTTGAGACTTTTTTTTTATGCCTGGCACTGTGACCACTCCACATGCATTATCTCACCTAATAACCACAGCTCTATGGGGTACATGCTGTTATTATCTCAACATAATAAGTGAAGAAAATGAGGTTTGGAAAGATAAGCCCGTGTGCACTGTCTCCAGGCTAGAGATCCCATTATCAGGTGTTTGGGAAGCAGGACAAGAGCAGAGATTATGACAAGTCAGGAGGGCGGTAGGCATTCCTGCCTGTTGAAGACACGTGTGGCCACATTACTCGGCGAGTGGCTGCATGCTATTTTCTGCTTGTACTTGTGCTGTTGGTTGATGAATGAGGAGATGTGGAGGCCGCTACTGAGACTTGGGAAGCCTAAATTTTTCTAATTGCTAAATAGGGATGTGGCACTTTCACAAGCTTCCATTTTTCGCAACTAAAGAGGGCTTGTTGGGGGAAGGGTTCAGGGTTTTTTAATGGTTTGTGATTTTAATATGAAAAAGTGCTTTCTGAAACTAGCATGTTTTTGTGATTAAAATGATCTTTCTACCTTATTTAATTTTTTAAAAACTTTAAATGCAAAGGCTCAACTTCCTTGACATTTCTATTTGATTAAAATGATTTACAAACTAAATAAACAAATAAGTGAATTAATCATACTAACTGCAATAATATTACCATTTTGTGACCCAGATTGAGGTCATTATATGTAAATGATGCAAAACGAAGAGAAGGGGGGTGCTGGTCCTCACGTTTCTTTGGACAGTGAAAAAATTATGTCACAAACCAGGCACTTTATTTTCCAAATTAATTTTTAGATTGTTTAATCTTTGCATAATTTATATACATGGACGCACTTTTATGATGGAGAGTCAATAGGAACTTTTGTATAAGTTAAATGGTATATTAAAAATGAAAGCATATATGTATAAAAGAGGTGTATTTGGTTGTATAAATAGTTTGGCGGAGTTCAAGACATGATTTACAGAGTGATAATTTTAAGTTTCAGAAATGGCATTTTGTAGTCTTAAACTCTTCACAGTCCCTTTTTCGGAACTCACACCAACTAGGGAAATAGTATTTTCAAAAATCCCCATACAATCAACATCCATATTCAGCAAGGATCAACCTTGCCTCCTTTTTTTTTTTTTTGAAATCCCCTCATGTATTTTTACTGAAGTATTTTAAAGTGGGTTCCATATATCCTGTCATTGGATCCATTATAAGTGGAGTTGATAACATGAAAGGCAAAGGTAATGCATTGATTCCTTAGATGACAGAGTTTAAAATCTGATTTAGGAGATTCTACTTTGTACCGCAGACCTTGAAGCCAGTATATGGTGCATCTTGGTTTATAGTCAATTTCCTAAAGCCCTGGCCTATGCTTTTTATGGAAAGTAATAGAATAAAAACAATCACCATGGCTTGGAACATTGGAAGAAATGAATGGAGAAGTGTGTATGTGGGCAGGGAGGGTGCAGCAGCCCTGGATAGATTGGAGGGAGTTAAGAAGAGGACAGTGGATACACCTGAGACTTAGGAAAAGCTAATGGCATGGTGAAATGGTACCTAAGGAAGAGTAATGTGTATGTGTATGTATACATGTATATATGCGTATGTGTATGTATGTATATATGTGTATGTGTATGTATATACATGTATGTGTATATATGTGTGTATATGTATACGTATGTATGTGTATATATATGTATATATACGTATACATATATGATGAACCTGAGCGTAAATGGGATGATGGGGAACTTGGGTACTCTTGCCGGTAGTGCAGGTGTGAGTTTATGCAAAATCAGAGTAGCAGTTGTGGGAATCAAGAGAAGGAGGAAAATCTTCAGCTATAATCAGTAAATACACATTTTTTTCCTGACCTGAAAATAAAATCGTTCAATAAAATTCTAATAGTGGTTAATTGGACAATATAGAAAAGTATGGAAAAGAAAACCATGTTTTCATAGCCCAAACATGATAATTCTTAACATTTTTCCTTGACTTTGTTTTTTTAATTAATAAGCCTTATTTTTAAGAGCAATTTTAGGTTCAAGGAAAAATTTAGCAGAAAGTAGAGAGTTACCATACATGTATCCCTGTCCCCCAACTCTACAATGACCCCCACTATCAACATCATATACCCGAGTGGTCCATGAGTCCATGCATTGTCCATGAGGCTGCATTGATATATCATTATCATCTAAAGTCCATAGTTTACATTAGGCTTCCAGTCTTGATGTTACACATTGTGCGTATATGTATAATGTATAACGTTTAATGACGTGTATCTACTACTTTAGTATCATATAGAATAGTTTCACTGCCAGGAAGATCTTCTGTGCTCCACTTATTCATCCCTCCCTTCCCCTTAATTCCCTATTTAGTCATATATTTGGAATCATACTGTATGTATCCTTTTCACATTTTCTTCTTTCCTATAGTAATATGCATTTGTTTCTTCCATGTCTTTTTATGGCTTCATAGGTCATTTTTTTAGCATTGAATAATATTCCATTGTCTGGATGTATCACAATTTATTTGCTCATTGACCTACTGAAAGACATCTTGGTTGCTTCCAGGTTTTGGCATTTGTGAATGAAACCGCCGCAAATGTATGTGTGTAGACTTTTGTGTGGACAAAAGTACTTAACTGCTTTGGGTAAATACTAAGGAGTATGATTTCTGGATTGTATGGTAGAGGTATGTTTAGTTTTCTAGGAAGCTATCAATTGTCTTCTAAAGTGTCTGTACTGTTTTACATTCCTGCTAGCAGTGGACGAGAGTTCCGGTTGCTCCACACCCTCGCAAACAGTTGGTTTTGTGTTCTGGATTTTAGCCATCCTGATAGATCTGCAGTGGTATCTTGTTTTCATTCCCATTTTGCTGATGACAAATGATGTGTGGAGCATCTTTTCACATGCTTATTTGCCATGTGGATTTCTTCTCTGGTGAGGTGTCCATTAAGACTTCTGTCCATCCCCCCCCCCCAGCTTTATTGAGGTATGATTGACAGGTAAAAATTGCATTTATTTAAGATATGCGGTATGAGTTTGATATATGTATACATTGTGAAATGATCATCACAATCAAGCTAATAAACCCATCACTTCATATAGTTGTGTGTGTGTGTGTGTGTGTATGTGTTGAGAACACTTTAGATCTATTAGCAAATTACAGGTATCCCATATGTCTTTGTTAACTGTAGTCACCATGCTTTACGTTATATCTTTCAGAACTTACTCATCTTATAATTGAAAGTTTGTATCCTTTAACCACCATTCTTCCACTTTCCCTACTTCCCCAGACCCTGGCAACCACCATTCTGCTCTTTGTTTCTATGAGTTCATTTTATGGAGAGCAGGGATCATAGTTGGATAGGCAGCTAACATAGCCGATAGCGGACAAGAGGTTGTCCTTTTGGACATTTTTTTTTAATATATGAAATTTATTGTCAAATTGGTTTCCATACAGCACCCAGTGCTCATCCCAACAGGTGCCCTCCTCAATGCCCATCACCCACTTTCCCTCCCTCCCGCCCCCCGTCAACCCTCAGTTTTTTCTCAGTTTTTAAGAGTCTCTTATGCTTTGGCTCTCTCCTACTCTAACCTCTCTCTTTTTTTTTCCTTCCCCTCCCCCATAGGTTCCTGTTAAGTTTCTTAGGATCCACATGAGTGAACACATATGGTATCTGTCTTTCTCTGTATGGCTTCTTTCTTTTTTTTTTTAATTTTTTTAATTTTTTAATTTTTTTAACGTTTTATTTATTTTTGAGACAGGGAGAGACAGAGCATGAACAGGGGAGGGTCAGAGAGAGGGAGACACAGAATCTGAAACAGGCTCCAGGCTCTGAGCTGTCAGCACAGAGCCCGACGCGGGGCTCGAACTCACGGACTACGAGATCATGACCTGAGCCGAAGTCGGCAGTTTAACCTACTGAGCCACCCAGGCACCCCTGTGTGGCTTATTTCACTTAGCATAACACTCTCCAGTTCCATCCATGGTGCTACAAATGGCCATATTTCATTCTTTCTCATTGGCACGTAGTATTCCATTGTGTATATAAACCACAATTTCTTTATACATTTATCAGTTGATGGACATTTAGGCTCTTTCCATAATTTGGCTATTGTTGAGAGTGCTGCTATAAACATTGGGGTCCAAGTGCCCCTATGCATCAGCACTCCTGTATCCCTTGGGTAAATTCCTAGCAGTGCTACGGCTGGGTCATAGGGTAGGTCTATTTTTAATTTTTTGAGGACCCTCCACACTGTTTTCCAGAGCAGCTGCACCAGTTTGCATTCCCACCAACAGTGCAAGAGGGTTCCCGTTTCTCCACATCCTCTCCAGCATCTATAGTCTCCTGTTTTGTTCATTTTGGCCACTGTGACTGGCGTGAGGTGGTATCTGAGTGTGGTATTGATTTGTGTTTCCCTGATGAGCGACATTGAGCATCTTTTCATGTGCCTGTTGGCCATCATCCTTTTGGACATTTGATAACGGAACTACCTGTTATGTATCTTCCACTTAAACCTGCTCTTCAGCCATAGATTGAATATATAAATGAATGAATAAAATGCTTGGTCTTTGATAACTCATAGTATGGACTGAAAATTAACTCAGTCCACTGATAGAAATAGAAAATCTGGAACCGTAGTGTGAGTACCTTGGAATTTTGTGTCCAGAGAAAATTTTCAGTTATAACTGAAGAGAATCTGAGGTATAGTATTAACCAGAGTTTCTAGCTGTTACACAAGTGTGAAAGCTTTGGAAATATCAGAGATTTAGTGTCCCTTAGTCATGCTTGGGCCTCAGAGGCACACACAGATGGGCTCTTCACCATCTTTCCACTTAACCATGAACACTAAGAAAGGGCATGTTTCAGGCTCCTTTCCTGAAAATGCTGCCGTAGCAAGATAAAAGCTTCAAGAATAAAAAGGTTTAATCAAGGGAGTGATTTGCTATATTCTTATTGGTGCTATGTCCTAGAGCAAAGCTTCCCCATAATGGTTCTTGGTGCATGTGGACATGGGTTGTTCTCCTATGTGAATCTGAGCTTGGTATGTGTTACAGTTGATTTTGCATGACCTATCCAGATAATGTACAGCGATTTTTTTTCTGTTACATAAAATTTGGGATCTTCATGGATAAAAATTTGAAATTCTTTGAGAACTACAGGGGAATATATGTTCATTATCAGTAATGAGTTAGATATTAAATGTCAGTGTGAAACCCTTATAATCCCATAATCACAATAGTGCTAACATTTTGGTAGATTTCCTTACTAGATCTAATTTACTGTCATTTAAAAGTATAAAATTAATACATGTTCATTTGTAGGAAGTGAAAGTGGTACAGAAAGTAGATATCAGTTGCTTCCTCAAACCCCAAGACTTGCTCTCCAAGATTAGCTAGTGCTACTGGTTTATAGCCTATGTTTCCAGATATTTTAGTATGCTTATTTTTAAAGCTTAGAAAACATTCGACACCACCTGTCATATTGTTCCATGAGAAGAAGAGATGGATTTTACTTAACACAGAGAGACTGTTCTGAGGGTCATAATAGATAATGCGTTTGACTTAAATATGAAAATCTTCCAGTTCCGCCTGAGAACCACTTGTGCAGTTCACTTAAGTTCTTGGTACCATTTATCCCATTACAAAGAGATGATAATACCTTGGGAATGTGTAATTCAATTATTTCATGAATAGTTACAGCACAGCTACAATATGCTTGGTATAGTGGTGGGTACTCAGAAGACTGTGGAAAAGATACTGAGCAAAGTTTGTGTGTTTAATGCAAAGGAAAGAGTGACAATTTGGTGACTGGTTGTTTCACTTTTATATAACTGGTACCCGCAGTGCTTAATGGCAGTGCCCCTAGTAGTTAGATCACAGATATGCAATTTCAGCAGGGCTCTTATCTCTGCTTCATGCAGCATCACTGGGCAGGCTTGGCTGAGGGATCGAGGATACACTTAGATGATGGCTCCCATACCTGATTGGCAGTTTGGTCCTGGCTATTGGCTGCGAGCTCTGCTGGCGATAGGGGCCTTTTACCTCGCTTCTTTTCCGCATGGCCTTCCCCACAAACTTAGCTGTAGCCTTGTGGCCGGTTTCCAAGGGTGAGCATTTCAAGAGATACAGTAGCTGTCGGTTTCTTACTTCTTTGGCCTGGAAGCTGGACAGTATCACTTCCACCATACTCGATTAGTCAAGCTGGCATGAACCACGTTCAGGTTCAGGGGGGTTAGACCTACTTCTCAACGGTAGGTATGTTAAAGGAATTTGAAGTTGTGTTGTGCTGTGTGTGTGTACTTAATGTGGCACTGCCCTTCTTCCTCTGGTAAGATCACTTATCTTTCTCTGGGGAACTTCTTCACCTCTACCACCCATTCCATAGAATTCTGGTGGGGGCTTCCGCTCGGTTTTCTGTCCATTGACTGCAAAGTGAGTAGATGGTTTTAGTGTGGCCAACAGTAATAGTATATGCATAGGGCCAAAATGAATGGGCCTGCAGTGAGCACATGCTTCCAGGGGGTCTACCGTATTCTTTCTCTGGGACTATCATGACAGAACCAAGATGGAGCATCCTCCCCAATTCTTCTGCTATTGCTTGTGGCAGTGGTGAAAGCCTGTGGTCATGTCTTCAGTCTTTGCCCCATAAAAACAGCTCATCTACAATAGGTTTGAATCTCACGTGCCATATAAATACTTGACGTATCAGATCCCTGGGTGTCCGTTTCCTCCCTTGGTAATAATATCTACCTTGCAAGATTGTTATAAGGACTAAATGGGACATGGTAGGCACTCAGTAGATGGATTAGGAGTATCATAACATTATTGATGAACATAGGCATAAGTGGATGAGAAGTTTTATAAAACAAGTTACCAAATGTTTGAAGTTACATAGATCTTACCTTTTGGAGGGCATGAAAAGTTGATCAAAGGAAGAGATGTTAATTATCTAGTTAGCAAAAGTGAACACACATAAAATATATATATTGGTTTGCAATCAGAGATCCACATTATGAGAAGTCTCAACTTAGTTTTTAGAATAATTAGACATTCCAGATGTAAGTGTGATATTGAATTGTATTTGGTATGTTTTTCTTATCTAAAATATGAATTAAATGCATTTTTATGTGCACATGTGAAAACACTGGCAGTATTTACTTCCTTTAGGCAGCATCTCAGCAGATGTATCTGGAAGGCATGAACTGTTACAAGGATGAAAGAGGGAGTGTAATGTCAATATAAGGCAACAATACTCATTTCAGACATGATATCCTTACAAAAGTTTAAATATAAACATTTAACAAAAATGGAAATGTACCTACAACTGTAGATACATCTGGAATTACATTATGACATATTTTTCTTATTTCTGCATTTTATAAATGAAACCTTACGGTTTCGTCAATGACTGAATATGTGTCTCATCTGTGATAAACTCTGTTTTTAGTTTTGATAGCACATGTGGCTGAGTGTTGTATTCATATCTTCCCCCAAATGGTCTGAGTATACTTTCTTTCAAAGGAAGTATGTATCATGTGAAGTTGTCCCTAGACTAAATATTGCTGCTTTCCAGTGGTTATAGTATATACAACTCAGCATAAAGCATGGGATGATGGTTCATGCAGTTGTTTTCAATGGGTTATTCACTTACTGAAAAGCACAGACACATATGCCAACAACAGTAAATGAGATATGCCTTCAGGAGGAACCAAAAGTAGAAGCTTAGAGAAAGGGAAAACATATGGTGCATACTCCCCAGATAATTTGTGGAGCAGCGAAAAGTGCTGTGGCCCATCGAATGTGTTCATTATGCTTTGTATCCGAGAGTTCTCACACAGGAAAGCTAGATCTCTACATGTAGGAGAGGTTGAAGTGGTCTAGATGGGTAGATGGACGGAAATCCCTGCAGAGATGCATCTGATCACTGTGCTGTTCTAACTCACAGGAATGGCCTTTTCTGTCCCACACAGATATGTCATGCCATGATGGGTCTTTGAACTTGAAGCATTTTGGAAGTCCACTGGAGAGAAATCAGAATCTGTGGTCCATGATCATCTGGCTGCCCTGGCTTGTTGTTTTTAGCTTTTATCACTATTTTTATTTTGTTGCTATTCTCAGTGTTCCCATTAAGTAAAGACTTGCTGCCCATAGCATTTTGTGTACAAGAAAGCATACGTTAATAAGGTCTTTTTTTCCTCTGTCTAAGCCTGAAGGGATAGAGGGAAAATCAACAAAAATAACAACTCCAGATAACTGATGAAATGGCTCTGCATATGTTCAAATTTCAGGTGCTTCTGACTTACACCTCAGTGCTGAGATGAAAAAATGTGGGCAGGATAGCAATTCTCTTAAGTGGGTTCATAGGCCCTTGAGAATTAATTTGTGTCAGGGAGGGGTGAACCAGCAGTGGAGTACTGTTGGGTGTCTGTCTCTCCTTGGTCTGTTCTTCAACATGTGGATGAGGATATAAGTGGCATTTTTGTGATTTTTTAAAAGTGAAATGGTCTTGACAAGCTTGAATAAGCCATAGGTTGCGTGTGAGAGTATAATAGAGGTACCTATGATGGTATCCTTTTCTTAGATCTTTGTACTAACTGTACTATGTGGACAGAGAAAAAACATGTTATGTATAGTAGGCTCCCATTTTGTAAAAAAAAAAAAAAAAGAGCTACATGTTTGTATAAACACACCTGTGTGCATGTGTATCTGGGACCGTTTCCAGAAGGAGATTCAAATACGGTGGCAGTGGTTGCTATAAAGCAGGCCTGAGGGACTGGGGATCTGGACAGCAAGTGATACTTACCTTGTACTACATACATTTTTCTGTTGCTTGACTTTTTCTTTTTAACTATTTAATTTTTGAGAGAGAGGGGGAGAGAGAGAGAGAGAGAGAGAGAGAGAGAGAGAGAGAGCGCACATGCATGAGCAGGAGAGGGACAGAGGGTAAAGGGAGAGAGAGAAGCTTAAACAGATTCCACTCCCAGCATGGAGCCCAGCATGGGACTCAAGATCATGACCTGCGCTGAAATCAAGACTTGGACACTTACCCGAATGAGCCACCCAGGTACCCCACCTATGTAATTTTTTTTAAATGTCCCTGTGTTAGTTTTTTTAAATGTACTTATTCATCAGAAGGAGCAAGGGGGATGCAAGTAAGGAAGACGTGGATTAACAGGAGCCAAATTGGAAAATCCCTAGGGATATGGTAATCGGAAGTTCAAATTTGAATCAGCTGTCTGTTGCAGTTAGTTGACAACAAAGTGAATCCATTGGATTTCAGTTGTTTGCCTTCCTTATTGGGTCATGATGGTCTCTTGGAATGCAGAATGTATGTTCTAGGAGATACCTAGGGTTCCATGAAGAACCGAGGTTAAAGTGCCCATTGCTCAAAGGATTTATGTGTGGAGAGTTGTGTCTGATCAGAAAGACCTGGCACCCTATTCTAATTACCTGGTTAAGGGAGTAGGTGTAATGGTCCAGGTGTTATGCTTATAGTAGTTTTTTTTTTTTAAAGGTTTTAAATGGCTCTTCCATTTCATAGGTGGACTCTACATTGTTACTCTATTAGGCTTCTAATTTTCCTCTAAAACCAGAAGTTACCATGCTAGATGCTTAGACTTGAGCCAGAAACAAAAATAAAAACAAACGTATCCAAAATGATGAATTATTTTTTTATTTGTAGGGAAGTTTATTGTCAATAAAGATTTCTCAGTATTAGCCTGAATTATGAAAGGTGGTGGTAAAGTCAACTTTCTTGACATCTTAGGATGTTTACAATAGTGTAATAGGTGAGGGTATATAGTTCCAAAGATGTTTTCCATCTTGAGACTATATGCAGTGCTTATTTATTTTTAGGTGGAAAATGTGTTGTTACTCATTTTGCTATACTGCAACTGTGCTTAGCAGATCTCCCCCTTCATACTTGCTGTTCTTATTAGCATATACACTTGTTTTTGCCTGGCGTTCAGTATTATCAGTTTCACTTTGAAAAAAGGTAGCAATGCAACAGTGTTTGCTGGTGTAAAAACTGTTAAAGCTACTTAATGTATTTATATATAAGGATATAATGTGATTAGAACATTTGATGGCATGTTCTAGGCTAAACATGTAACTTGATTTCCTATGTTAATCCATACTCTGAGTCATTAATTACATCAGACTGTATTAATTACATCAGACTATATTTGCTTTCTTTTATTTTTAAAAAAAAAAATTTTTTTTTCAACGTTTATTTATTTTTGGGACAGAGAGAGACAGAGCATGAACGGGGGAGGGGCAGAGAGAGAGGGAGACACAGAATCAGAAACAGGCTCCAGGCTCTGAGCCATCAGCCCAGAGCCCGACGCGGGGCTCGAACTCACGGACCGCGAGTTCGTGACCTGGCTGAAGTCGGACGCTTAACCGACTGCGCCACCCAGGTGCCCCTTGCTTTCTTTTAAAGCAGCGACAAATACCTACTTCCATTAGAAACTATTTTTTTTTCTAACTTTTTTTTTTTTTTTTGAGAGAGAGACACAGAGTGCGAGCAGGGGAGGGGCAGAGAGAGAGGGAGATACAGAATCCGAAGCAGGCTCTGGGCTCTGAGCTGTCAGTACAGAGCCTGTCACAGGGCTCAAACCCATGAACGTGAGATCATGACCTGAGCTGAAGTTGGTCGCTCAACTGACTGAAGGTGCCCCAGGAACTGTATTTAAAAGTAGCTTTAAGGGGCGCCTGGGTGGCTCAGTTGGTTGAGCGTCCAACTTCAGCTCAGGTCATGATCTCGCAGTTTGTGGGTTCGAGCCCGCATTGGGCTCTGTGCTGACAGCTCGGAGCCTGGAGCCTGCTTCAGATTCTGTGTCTCCCTCTCTCTCTGCCCCTCCCCTGCTCACATTCTGTCTCTGTCAACAATAAAGAAACATTAAAAAATTTAAAAAGAAATAAAAGAAGCTTTAAGTTATAGAATATAAATATAGAGTATGTAGATATTTATTCTGTGTGAATATGTAGAATAAAATATTGTGCCTGGAAGATTTCTGACCACATCAGCCTCCGTGTGCTCTTCCCCTCTCCCTATAGCCTTTTTTGTTTTTGTTTTTGTTTTCCTAACTATGGGAGAACAATCTGGATGCTAGGGAAGTTGGAGCCAGCCTGGCATTAAACAAATAGGCACAGATAATCTTCCCTAGCTACCTTCTAGCTTTCTCCCAGCGCTAAAGCTGAACCAACAATAGTCCCAAGCAGGTCTCTTTTAACCATTATTTAAAGAGATTCCTAAAAGAAACGGCAGACCTTTCTCACAGGTGCAGATCATTTTGGCTTCATCTCTGCCTTCCACGGAGCGGGTTGTTAGAATAGTTTCTGTTGCTCAGGGCAGCGCTGGAGGAGATAGCAGGCACCAGGAAGGGCTGTGTAGACACCTGCTGCAGTGGAACTCGCTCATTCCCACACCTGCTGCACAGCTGGCGCCCTGCTTGGGGACAGAGACACAAAGAGCCCATTTAAGTGAGTTACCTCTTTGGATTTGAGTTGGAAGGAAAGTTAGTATATTAGGGGGAAAACTCCAAAAAGATTGTAAGCACAACTGAAATGTGTACAGATGGAATGTAGCTAGACAGTTCATACCAATTGTTATCTTTGGATGGGGACATGATGATTCTTTTAATGTTCAGTTTTCCTGGAGTTTTCACATTTTCTGTCATATGTATCAATACCTCTTATAATCAGAAAAAAAGTTATTTAAAGGTTTTTGGGTTTTTTTGTTTGTTTTTTTTGCTTTATCCAGGCATCTCCTATCTAAAAGGATCGTAGGATAACAACTTAATAAGACATTTCAGGATTGAAGTATTTTGTGGCCATGATTTACTCCCTTGACTCTTGTTTCTGAAATAGAAGAAACTAAAAGCATCTCCCAAAGCATTTCCTCTCCTCCAACTCTTCTTAACCCCAATTTAAGGAGGAGACGATCTGCTTAAGCATCCCTCTTGCCAGATTATTCCCATTTACGTAGTGCTATTGATGGTTGGTTCCAAGGGGAGACCATTTCCAGAGCTCCGTGGGGAGACTGGTGGTCAGTTGGAGCCACAGTCCTGGTGAAAGACACTGAAACCTTGCAGGAGAAAAAAGCAGATAATAAATCGTTCAACCTATCCAAACTGACTCAACTGGGTCTAAGAGTCATTGGTTACTTTGATCTATTATTCCTCAGCTGCTTAATTTAGTTATGGGGCAGTTCTGGCTCTGTGGGTCTTGAAACTGGAAAATAGACTTCTTGATAGTAAATCCTTTTGAAAGATTAGGTAGAAAGTCGGTTGCTATGTTCACAGTGAAATGGTTCAGATACCTGGGAAAATGGGTAAGAAGCTGGCAATCGTTGTTGCCTCTTGAGAGGAGACTTGGGCTTCTGGATTGGGGGGTGACCTATCTTTCCTCATGTGCCCTTTGATACTGTTCACACTTACAACTTTGCATCTGTGCTGCTTTTTCAACTTCGCAACAAGTAATAATCGTGCCTGGCTCAGACTTTTATTTTCTGACTTTTCCTGACATGATTTTCTATATGCTACCAGTGATGACCTCACTAAAAGTATGTGAAAAAATTTTTTCAGGAAAGTCAGGAAGATAAGCTGGTTCCTAAAATAAACTTTTATGAAATATAATTGGATGTGCTTGGCTCCCACCTTTTTTCCCCTCATGCAAAGGCTCTTCTGGAGTGTAGCACTGTCCTGAGGAACGATGTTTCTACCTTGTGAGGTGTCATGAGATGTTAGGTATACCTTTTTGTACTTAAATTTTTTTTTTCAACGTTTTTTATTTTATTTTTGGGACAGAGAGAGACAGAGCATGAACGGGGGAGGGGCAGAGAGAGAGGGAGACACAGAATCGGAAACAGGCTCCAGGCTCTGAGCCGTCAGCCCAGAGCCTGATGCGGGGCTCGAACTCACCGACCGCGAGATCGTGACCTGGCTGAAGTCGGACGCTTAACCGACTGCGCCACCCAGGCGCCCCCCTTTTTGTACTTTTAGAAGGGGAAGGGGCCTCATCTTTTCTTCTCCCAGATTTGGTGTCACCATTTCCACTCTCATTACCTTTCGTGCTGTTTGGATATCACCTGGAAGTCACACAGACAACTCATACTCAACTTCTTAAAAACATTTTTTTCTGCCAACACGTCCAAGTCATAAGGCTGAGAGTCGCTCCTGATTGTCTCTGCACTTCGCTCTGTAGCCCCCCCCCAACCCTTCATAGCCCTCCATGCAGTCACCCACCAAGCCCTGAGGCAGCTGAGTCTGAAATCTCTCATGCCCCTCTCTCACTTCCCCACCATGGACTACTCTCGCTCATTTTCTCAGCTTATTTTTGCATGAGTGCAAAATCTTCACATAAATATCCTTGCTTCCGGTCTGGTCTCCGTCTCACTCATCCCTCAGGGCTGCCAGGTGGTTTCTCTAAAATGCATTTGTGATCTCGTTGCTTTTTAAATATAAAACCCTTTAATGACACACGTTTCTTTCTAGATTATTATTCTCAAGGTTATTCCTGACCTACTCTCATGGAAACTTCCAGCCTCTTTTCATAGTACTCTTTTACACGATAGCCATGCCCGATCTCTTAAAAGTCGTCTTCGTGGGTCACGGTCTCTTTCTTCATGCCCTCGCGCCTCCTATTTCCTTCGTCAGAAATGCCTTATCTTTCTTAGCACCTTCCACTTCTCCCTTACAAAGTGCTTCTAGCCTTGCCTTCTCCAGTCCTACTCCTGCTTTCCTCTCATCGGCTCTCATTCCACAACTATGCATATATTGACTCTTGCTCTCTCTCTATAATTTTAATTTTTGGCTTGCTTGTTGTTTTCATAGATTATAAATTCAAATTTATAATTAGAGTGTAAGTCTTTGGAGGGAACAGTTTGGGGGGGCAAGAGTTTTTAATAGGAATGGTAAGGGAATATATACTTATTTTGAATTCCTACTTCTTTATCTTCCTATAATAAACAGTCTGACTCCATTTTTGATATTTGACTACTGTCAGCTTTTAATCCCCATCTTCTTCTTCCTTTGCCCCACATCTGGGAAGGTGGTAGGAAAGCCCCGGTTCTTCCTCCTCAGCATGAAGTTCAAACATTGTAAGCCCTGTCCCACAGGTAGGAGGAACCCTCACACCGTCCCATAACCAACCCCAAGCCATTCTTTATTCTCTGTGCTCTCAAGGCACTCTTAGCCATGTTTGGGAGCTGACCCAGCTCTCTACAGAGAGCTTCATTTTGTGAACAGTAACTCTGTCCATCCCATGTTGGTGAGTATGTGGCATCATCAGTCTTGGTATCTGAACCAAAGTTTGGTTGAGAACATCCATATGCTTCTAAGGAGTGAATACAGGCTTCCTCCCCAATCCTGGGTCTCCAGACCCAATTAATATGATATTTTATGCACATAATATTCATATAGTATTTATTGCATTTGTAGAAGTAAAGATGGCATATTCAAAAGCATCCCAGTATGTAAGCTCCTCCCTTAAGACAAAGTTTGTTTCAACTTTTTTTTTTAATGCCTATGTGTTTCTTTTGAGAGAGAGAGAGCACGCACACATGCACGGTTGTGTGAGTACATGCGCAAGCAGGGCAGGGAGAGGGGCAGAGAGAGAGGGAGAGTGAGAATCACAAGCAGGTCCACACTCAGCATGGAGCCTGAGTTGGGGCTTGATCCCAAGATCCGTGAAATCACGACCTGAGCCCAAATCAAGAGTTGGATGCTTAACCCACTGAGATATCCAGGCGCCCCTGGTTTAGTTTTTTATCTGGAACATGAGAGCAGGTGAGAGAATGAACATTTGCATTTATAAACCACTAGGGGAATTTATAAATATGAACTGTTATTTATTACATCATAGCTACTTGCTTCTCCCAGAGTGTGTTATGGATGCTTGAAATGGGTGTTTATACATTTCTCAGAATATAAATCTGTTTTGGGGTATTCTTTTTGTCACAAAAAATCTTTTGACTAGTGGTATGTTTTCCATAAGCTGATTTTAATAAGGACACAACACTGCCTCAGAGCTTGTTTCCTGCACCTGCCAACTTCCGTGAGTAAATCCAGTGAGCCCGACTCCAGCCTAGTGTATCACTCCTAAAAGCCAGCGTGGCTCATCACGCCAGTCTGTTTTGGGTCTTGTGCCCTCTCAGAGGGCTGATGATCCAAAGCCTCTTGTTTGAATGGTGATATCATTATAGTTTGTCTTCCTCCTGTGGACTTTTCAAGGTCACGGTGTCCCAGCCCTTAAAGGACTCAACAAAAGTGAGGAATTGTGCATTTCAGGCCATACAAAAATTGTGTTAGCGACTAAAAGAACAAGAAGCCTCTTACTAAGTAACTAATCCCAATTCAAGCACTTTGAAAATAGCTATAATGAAAATCACACCAGGAGAAGGACATCAGATGTCTGTTAGCAAAACAAAGCATAATGAAACCCTTTACTTTACTCTATTACAAGGATCCAAATCACAGGCTACTGAAGAGATTTTATAAAACACCATTTCTTTCTTCCTTTCTTTTTAAAAAATGTCTAACACATTGATGTAACAACACAAAGGAAGTGTCAAAAATAGAAAATGTGTCCTATAATTCAATTCTTTTCAATATGCATCATTACCGTTCAAGCCTTGTTCCAATGATTATATATTTTTCAGCAGGTATAAATCTTTTATGTTCTATTTCATTTTAATGGATCATATATTTTTTCTTTTGGAAGCATAGTTTTCAAAATGATCATTTAAAAATAAGTGCATGACAATACATGTTATTAATGAATCACCTTTTTCCAAAACTATATCCCTTTGGTTGGGAATTTAAAAGATTTTCAATGTTTTCTGTTGTAATTACACGTAACAATGTTTTTTTTCAAGTAAAGAATCCATTTGTAAGTTGGATCTTTTACAGGAACAGTGAGCATCTTTTAATTGGGTCTCTATGTTGGTTTTTTTTTTTTATAAGTAGGAATAGGAAACAGTATTATTACTATGGTTGGAATTCTTTTACACCAAATAGTAAAGCTGGATTTACTTGTGTGATATTTCTTTCAACAAGCATATCAGAACTGTTATATGCTCTTTAGTGTTTGAGCGCCTTGATATTAAACAATACAGCAAACTAGGTCATTACTTGCTACTATTGAAGACCTCGTTTTTCAAGATAAAGACATACTTGGGAAAGAAATATTGTTAGCTTCCACAGTTCGCAAATATTCTATCTGAGAGGAAAGACACATTATGATGGCTTTACTTGACCAAAATATTATCATAAAACAAAGAAAATATTAATTTATTGGAGTCAGAATTAACATTGAAAACAAAGACTGGTTTGGTCTTTTTCCTTGGGAAGTTGACATTTTAATGGAGGTGATGGACAAGTAAAGAGGCAATTAAAATGTAGGGAGCTGCTAGGCCAATCCTAATGAGACCTGCCTTTTCTGTGATCAAGAATAATCTTTTAAATTATTATGATCATGGGAGGGAGGTTGTTAGGAAATGTGACAGGCTTTGAAATGAGCAAAAATGACAAATGGATGTCCTTTCTGGTACACTATTCCAGGTTATCTGTGTCTTTCGCTGGCTTTGAGCTATTTTACAACTCTGTAAATTGTAGAAAGCTGATAGTAATGCAAACGATTATTGTCTATAAAAATGTAAATAAATTGTGTGTGGTGCCATACAGTTGACTGTTGCCTTGTGGCTATTCACTGGTGTTATATCTACTTGTAAATTCACTTCGGTATTCCTGATTGCCTGTACAGGTATGTCTTCGTAGAATTCTTTGAGCAAATTTTAACTTTTTACTGGTTCCCTCATTAATTAATGAGTTAAAATCTCAAGCGTTCACTTAATATTTGTACGACAGTCATGATTTTAACTTTTTTTTTCCCCCAAAGAAATATCTTTTAACACTAGGGTACAATAGCTGCTTAGTAATCCTCTTCTACAACCTTCAGTAAAGGCCACCCTTGGTAATTCACAGGCTTTCTAACAAGACTGACTTTCAGTGACATAATTTTGCAATTATCCAGCCTAATTCAAGTCTACGAAGATTTATTGATCGCTTGCTCCATGCATGCAGATCAGAGATCAGTAAGATCCACTTGGGTCCCATAAAGTCCACATGGGTACAATTATAACTCCAAGCCTGACTATGTTATGTGTTATGCTATGTGTAATAATAGAATCCTATGCAAAATGCCTTGGGAGACTAAAGAGGAAGCAGTGAATTCCAAGGAGATAGAATGTGCTGTGCTTTACCTGGAAGGCAGAATTTTATCTGAGTCTTAGAGGATAAGTAAGGTTTTTACCAAAGGAAGGAATAGGAAAGGACAAATATTCTAGAAAGTCAGTGGGATATGGAAGGGTATCTTGTCTGGAGAATAATCTCTCAGGTAGGTGGGTATGGCTGGTGTGGGGATACCCTGGGGGTAAATGTGAGATAGGAAATTTGGAGCAGGACCGATTACAAAAGCCTTGAGTGTCAAGTTTTGGAATCAGGACTTGATTCTAGAGCAGTTAATACCTTTCACAGTTTTTAGGGAGAGGGTAATGCCATCAGATCTTAATAGAGGGGAGATGGTTGGATTTGTGGTATCTTGAAATATCCCAGCTGCTAAACTACTAGAAGGGATTTGTGATGCAACCAGTATATATGGTTTATTTTCACACTCAGCTTGGAAGGGTATACTGGGCAAAATGTCCTCTTACCATATTTCTTCATTTCAGTCTTTCACATATATTCCTGACAGTCTCCCCCGTCGTGATAATCTTCTCAGAATTATTCTTGATCACAGACGCCCAAAGGCTGATCTCACTCAATGTCACACTTCTTTTCTTGCCAGAGAGTGTTGGAAAGGTCACAGGGATTTGGGGAATCCAACTAAAGAGAAATTGATTCAGAGATATATTTGATTAAGGGTTAATATTATATTTTGTGCATTTGCAGTCACTTCCATGTAGAGATAAATTATTGCTAGTCAAACCCGTATAGGACTGTCTTCCAGGAATATTCTTATCACCCACCGTGCTGACCTGAAAGCAAGGGACCAGAAAGTCTCTGGTCATGTAACCACATCCTGTGGCTCTGGGCACTCTAAATGGTGGGAGAAAGGCATGAAATATCGAGAGCCAGATGCTATTATCTGGAAAATTACTATTGAAGGTGTGTCAGACAAATAATAAAATATTATAGTTTTGTGAATATTTTATCATTTTTTGATATTTGTGATTTTCTATTCTGACATAATTTTATGTCAGTAATTTTCTGTTCTTAAAGAGAGAGCCCCGTGTTATATAAGCTTCATGTTTCTTAAAACCTGGATCCACCTTTGGTCATGTGACAGTAGATTTATTACAGTAATAGGGGTGCCTGGGTGGCTCAGTCGGTTGAGCGACCGACTTCGGCACAGGTCATGATCTCGCGGTTTGTGAGTTTGAGTCCCGCGTCAGACTCTGTGCTGACAGCTCAGAGCCTGGACCCTGCTTCGGATTCTGTGTCTCCCTCTCTCTCTGCCCCTCCCCCCACTCATGCTCTGTCTCTGTCTCAGAAATAAACATTAAAAAAATTTAAAAAAAAGATTTATTATAGTAACATTATATATTATAATAAAAATAAAATGCAGCAACAAGGTTCGGAGGTGATCTCCTCATCACCCATTGTCTTCTGACCCCCACCACCACCCCCACCATTGAAGATCTCACCAAGTTAAAAAAAATTTTAACTTGGAAGGATACACCTCCTTCCTTTTAGTATCATTAATATTGCATAGGATGGGGACACCATCGAGTTCTTGCCCACTACTTTATCGAAAGACACTTAGGTATTCGCTAATTATCTGCTAGTGCCAGTAACGTATGTGGGCATCGTTGAATATATGACATTATGCAAAAGCATGTGAATTTCTGTAGGATAAACTTATAAAGACAGAATTGCTCTTGAGATTAGAAAATAAGGGGTATGTGTGCCCATAAAATAGGTGGGAAGCATAAAAAGAAACGAGAAGTTGAGAAGACAGGAGTTAACTGGGGATTCGTCAACACGGAGAGGAAATTTATAGTGAAATACAGGCTCTCCTTTCAGATAGATTTGCAGGATAATGAGGAGGGATTTGGGAATGTCATGGGATTTGTTCTGAATATTTGAATACCAGTTTGTCTCATGGATTCACAAGACTGTTTTCAGACAAGATCTGTGTGGGATATTATGTACCAGGACTTGGAGACTACGCTGACAATTCATGCGAGGTTTTGCACCGCAGTGGGGGCCTTGGGGACAGTGGCACTTGGCAGAATATGACTTTCCTGAGAGGGAACCCATGCAGCAGGAGCCCTCTCCAGGACTATAGGACACTGGCGTAGGGGGACATCCCTGGAACCAGAGAAGGCAAAAGGTCAGACGCTGCTTGGTAGCTGGGAGGAGGTGTAAGCCACTTGTAACAGCGTTTTAGAAATAATTGCAAAGGAATGCCCGAGTGAGGAGAAGCACGACAGCGTGTGCATTACCTGAATCAGTGAGATTTAGGGGAAAGGGTGAGCAGTAGCATCTTCAGTGCCCACAGAGAGATGGTTCTCGAGCCTTGGTTGTACGTTAGGATGGCCGGGAAAGCTTTGACAAATCCTGATTCTCAGGCCCCTGTCCCGCCCAGTTAAATCACAGTCTTCGAGAGGGGATGCTGGCATCGGTATTGCTAAAGCTCTCCAGTTGATTCCAGAGTGTCTTGAAGACCATCGGAATTAAAAATACCTAACAGTGAGTATTCATCAGTCACAAGGACTTCAAGAAAGCGGACTTTACCAAGTAAGGCTTAGATCTGGAATATGCCCTCAAGTTATATAGCGTTTAGGAAAGGCGCATTCTCTGTTTTATCCCTCCTACAACTTACTCTCTGATCTTAGAGATTTTTACTTACTATTCACAAATAAGTGGATCTATGGGCGTTAAATTGCAACTCGTTGCAGATGGAGTAACTAGCTCCTGTGAGTGGGTATTTGTCAGATGTGCTTTTCCTTGGGTTTAATTTTTTGGACTTGACATTTCCTTGCAGTGTCATGGAGATGAAAGCATTAGTGGTTCGCACAGGGTGTCCTTGTCTCTCAGTATAATTTATCATCTGAAGTGGGAAACTGCCTTGTATCCACCTGCAATTATTTCTTGTAATTAGAGCTGCCCTCACATGTAATAATGCTCTCCCCGTGAGATCCCAGAGGATACATTTAAGGGTAAGGATCACTTAATTCTTCCCTAGTGAACTGATCCCTCACCCAAGTGTTTCAGTTTGTATTGAAAAAATGCTGTGTGCGGTCAGCCCCTTGATGAGTTTATGTTGTTCTGTCATTTTGCCATGAAATATTTCTATAAAAATGTTCCCTCAGTTTAGGAAACATAGACCAGTGGCAGTTAAAGGATGAGAAAATACAGGAGTTGTCTCTGGTTGAGTTCTTTGGGAAGCAGACTCTGACTGAGATTAGTAAGCAGAATGCTTAATAAGGAGAAACCTTGGGGCCGACGCTTGTTGAAGGATGGGAAATGAGGAGTTGGAGAATTTGAGCTGCAGGCCCAACATCACTCTTGCCTGAGCCTGTGTGGGGCTGTGGGGCTCAAATGATCATTCAGAATTGCCCCAAGTTGGGCCTAGAGGGCCAGAGCTTTAAACTCCTGCCTCTTTATAGGCCACCCAGCAAGGGGCAGGACCTTGGGTAAGGCAGCTCTGCAGCTGAGGCCCCCAGCACCCCCAGCGGCTGGGGCGGTGAGCCAGCCTTCCCTTGCAGTGATCTGGCCAGCACATCTCAGGGGCCATCACAATGATGTAAGAAGGCTGTTCCTGCATTTACAAGGCCCATGGGCTGGTGAGCTAGAAAAGGAAATATTTATGTCTTCAAATCTATTCCATGGGACAGTGCTAGGACTGAGGAGTAGACAGGCTGCTAAGGATGCATGGTGTATGAGTGTGCACACACCGGAAGGAAGCCGGAGGGAGGCAGAGTGTCAAGCCATGGTCTCCTCTTCTGCAGCCAAAGCTGCTGACTCTGACGGATCAAGAGCAGTTATAATGAGGAAGAGACCAGAAACTCAGTACTGGGTCTGATATCTATTTGGTGTTCATCAAAAATACAGTCACCGGTCAACTTGAAACGGAACAAGATAAGTACTTCTTTTAAGCGAATGTGCATTCTTGCTAGATGGGCAGAGGCAAATTTGGCATGATTTTTCTTTTCTTCCATGTTCCCTAACAAACAACAGCGTCTTCTGCAATACACAAACTGTGATTAGGCAAAAAGTAATAAATACCCAAGTCCCACAAACTCCCCTTCCTTACCTTCAACATCATTGATCTGAGCACAGCTGCCATGGAGAATTTGCAGCCCAATGGCTATGTCTGTCGATATAAAAGCCCGAGTCATTTTCCCGCTGACACATGTTCCACTTTTCCCCTTCCTTTGGCAAGGAGGAGGGGTAGATGAGAAAACTGACCATGGAGCAGCTGCTGATTTATACTTCTTTTCTGGACCAGGGAATTCATATTGATTAGTTGGATGAATGAGTCTGTCCCTTTGTTTCAAATGATTAGAGTGAGTGTCTGCCCTTGGAATATATCACAGCTCCACTGTGACACAAGGAATAAGATCCACTGTGTTTTTGTAAATCTCAGTGCCTTTCCCATACTTATGAAATATACCTGTCGATGATACTTAACCTGGTTATGGGGAAACAGGTCTTTAGGGAGTTGCGAAGAATGTATGTGCCAGCAAGGACATCAAGATGTGTCAACTTCTTCCTTTGGGCTCTTTGATGCTGCTTAATGTATTTACATTGAATTTGTCATCAAAGTGGTTGATGACATATTTGTTACTCATCTGAATTCAGTTTTCCTGTCACTGCTATGCTGTGGGATTTCATAATTGCTCAGTGCTTCTCCAGATAACTTTTGGCTGAGTTTCTCTTCTACAAGACTCACTTACTTATTGGCGGGGGGGGGGGGGGGGGACCACTACCATAGACTATCCTTCTGTATTTTAGTGGGATATTTGTTTTTTACCATTTATAATGAACATGTTTACAAAAATAGATTTAGCGTTTTGTTTTCCAGGGATTTTCTAGGCAAGGTGGCTGTTGAAGGGAAAATATGCTTTTTATATTGGTCTCTCTGCTCCATGTTGATTTTTGAAGGAGAAGATGGACTTTTTAACCAAATGTCCTTCATTCCTAAGCCGTTAGAAATGCATTTATTTTGTGGAGCTCAAGTGTGTTTCCTTGAATTCTTCCCTTGGTACCTCCTGGTTTTTCTCTCTGGAAGACCTCAATATAATATTTATCCTTCTCAACCTGGCAATCCTTCAGATATTGAAAGCAGTTCTTTGGTTTTCCATTAATTTTATCTTCTCCTGATAGACTGTATCTCGTTCTTCAACCATCCAAAAATTAATTCAGTGGTTAATATTTTTAAAGTTTACTTATTTTGAGAGAGAGAGAGAGAGAAAGGGCATGGGAGGGGCAGAGAGAGGCGAGAAAGAGAATCCCAAGCAGGCTCTGCCCTGTCAGCACAAAGCCCAACACGAGTCGAGTCTCAAACCCACGAACTGTGAGATCGTGACCTGAGCCGAAATCAAGAGTTGGACGCTTAACTGAGCATCAGGCACCACTGTCCTTAATGATTTTTGATGCTTAGCTCTACCTGTTGATATCCTTCCGGGTGGTCAAGGTTCAGAGGAAGTGCCCAGAGCCCTCCCTGCTCCACCAGCAGGAAGTTGCCTCTTCCTTCTGTGTTCCGGTAGATTATGCACTTGAGTTGTAGCACTGATCCTGTGCTACCCAGGTGATTTATGAGTTTCTTAGCTCCCCTTCCAGCAGTGCTCTGAGCCCCTTTGTTTCCAAGTGACCTGGAGACATTTCTAATCAATTGGGCATCCCTATCTCAGTAAATTCATACATGGGCAGAGTGAGAGAATGAGGGATGTGGCGAAGGATGAGCAAAGAATGGTTGATGAAGAAAGTCTGGAAAGGGACCATCATCTTTTTTTTGGTAAACACTCTCTGGGAGTCAGTGTCTCTGTTACAGAATTGGTCCTGAGTGAAAAAATACATGTTCTAGATGCAGTAGCTTCTAGTTGGAATTCAGTTTCACGTAATACTCTTCACAGTACTCAAGACTTGAGCTTTCAGTTATATTCTTGGCAACTCTTCTGGATATATATGGAATATCCCTAAATCTTCACAAATGTTCCCAGCTCAGACATAATCAATCATGTTGATGCTTCTAATTGTTCCTATCTAATGCATTTTTATAAACTCTATTCAGAGAACACCCTGTGCCGTAACCCGCCATTCCCACACCCAGTGAGTAGATACTGGATCATTCTACCACCCCTCCAAATACCAAGGACCGTTTACAAAGATTTTCATCCTCTTACTGTTAATTTTTGGCATGCAACTCTATCCTAGCCTTGATTTTGTATGTTTATAGTGTCTTAACTTTTGATTCAGGGCAAGGTTCATGCAATGAAGCATGCATTTTGAGTTTTAAATATGTGGTATATCCTTTAAAGATAACCATGAAGCTGTAAATCTGTAGATCTCTTCATCTTATCTGATGAATTTCTCAAGAGGTGCGATTGCCAGGCTCCTCGTCCTCTGCTGCTCTTGGCAGCTGCACGCTGTTATGTCCCTGCTGGAGCATCCTCCTTTCCCTTATCTGCAGTATCATACTCAGTCAATAGCTGGAAATGGCGATTAGTGGGAAGCAAAAACTAGTGGTGAGTATCCAGTGGGTAAAATAAAACAAAAACAGGATTGAGAGCAGGGAAGCGGTGAGCGAAGCACAGATGACCGTGACTTGCTGAGCACTAAAAATCAAAGATACGAGGACAGATGAAGCGAGGATTGGTGGAGCTGTCTCTCCTCTCTCCTGGTGTTCCAGTAGAACTTCTGAAAAAAGGAGCTCTGCCCAGAGGACGTCTCACCCACAGTGCCTGGAAGTTCCTACGTGTCCAGGTTCTCCAGGGCTCTTCCTGTCCCAGTTGTGACAATTGACTCTCAGGCTCTGTTTGCCTCCTTAGTACTTTCTGCCGCCAGCTTCGGGGTTCTTGAAACAGGGAGACATCTCAGAGCCTGCCCTAAAAGACGGCAGTAATTCTTATCTACCTCTTTCTTTAGATACCTCCTAGGTTGTCGTACCAGATAATTGAAATTTCCAGACCTACCATCACCCTCTGCTGTGATTTATTTGGCTTTAAAGTCTTTCCGGCTCATGAAAGGGCTCTGATAGAGTCGCAGCAGTGTCGTTCCAGTGTGGTCCCAGGTATCCTGGTTTATGGCCGAGACAAGTTCTGGAGTTGGGGCGTCCCAGGTCTCCTTGCCTTTCTGACGCTACGGTGCATGCTGGCGCACTCAGAAGTGAGCTGTCTTACACGTGTGGTGTCCATGCCTGAGCATTTTGAGGAGAAACCACGAGGAGTTCTGGTTTGCACCACTGTATGATATGAATTGGCGAAATAAATCCAAACAGAAATTCAGCTCTGAGTGTAGGGATAGCCTGTGAAGTGCCAGGCCCATCCTAAAAGCATCTGGAGGAGTATGAGTCATGATGCTTGGCTATCACTGTACTTATAACCTGTACAAGGAGATAAGCCATGAGTGAGAAAAGCAATAGCCATATATTAGAACAGTGGCAACAAGAAGGTACTAAGCAGGGAGAGAGACGAAGAGTTATGAGCCATCTTTACCAGTATGATTTAGCCCTGATTTATGAAAAACTGGTTATGTGTGGGAGTGAACTTTTGCAATCTGGCTGATGAATGACTGAGCTTTGTGATGTTATAAATGTGAGCTTTCAAAGAATCGGATCATTAATTGATCGCTTTAATGTGAAACACATTTTCCTAAAACAGATGCTAAAAATGGTGGTTGGGCCTCCAAAAGCCAATTTAACTCAAAATGTAACTGAAATATAGAGATGTCATATTGCAGGTTTTCCATTCTATATTCAAGGACAAAGCGTTCCGTATTCCAGGTCACCTAGCTGCGATCTTTTCTAGGCGCTCATCTGTGCGTCATTAGTATCCAGCCTGATGTTTACCCTTCTTACTTCCCAACCCTGAAACAGTATACTTTCCTCCCTCCTACACCTAGGCCGTGACAGGTGTCTGCCTTCCCCTGTGTCTCTCCAGCATCTGGGCGCTGCAAATGGAATCCCCCTCCACCCCCTGCCCCAGCCTGTCAAACACACATTCTTTGTTTCTAGAGGTAGCGATTCAGTGATCACTGGTGGAAACACTGGAAGAAGTTATTTTGATTCTAAAAGCGTTGGGAAGTGTGTTTCAGAGAGAAGGTTGGGGGTGATAGAGAAGGTTGAGGTTAGCTTAATGGTAAGACAGGATTGGTTGGACTGAGTGCAAACTTTTAAAAAGTAGGGCTGCACATAATGGTCACATGTCTCAATGACAAATAGTTGTAAACTGTGGCTGCCTGTATTTTACTATCTGAATGTCTCTAAAAAAGTTGGGAAATTCTTGTTGATCTGTACATTTCTCCCATTTTTCTAAGCGGCTTAAAACAGTAACTGTGTTATTATCTCTCCCAGTTGTATGGGTTGATTGGGTTCAGCCTTGAGATTTCCCATGTTGTTGTGGTCACATGGCAGCTGAGACTGGATTCGCTGGAGGGTTGACTGAGATGCTAGGATTACTAGGCTTCTTACCACCTTCATATAGTGTGTCGGCTTTTCCTCTCCATGGAGCATCTGTATGTGGTTTCTTCATTTGATGTCCCAGCAGAACATCTTGACTTCTTATATGATGGCTTGGGTTCCCGAGAGCACCAGGGAAAGCTGCAAGAACTTTTTAAGGCTTTGGATAGCTTCTGTTGCTATAGCTTCAAGTTCACTGATCTTTTTTCCCTCAGGTGTCTAATCTGCTATAAAATACATTGGGTGGAGCATTATTCATCTCTAAAAATTCCTCCTTAGTTGCGTGTTTAATTCACATATTTCCTTTTTCATTATTTTTATGTTTCTCTTTAAATCCTCAATCCTATTTAAGATACTTATATAAGGTGTTTTAACGTTCTCTGTCATTTTGGTCATTTCTGATCTGTTACTCTGGATCACATTTTGGTATGGATCACATTTTCCTTCTCTTTTCCTGTCCAGTATTTTTTTATTGGCTGTAGGACATTGTGAAGTTTTACCTTTTTTATTGCTTTTTTTTTTTTTTCTTTAAAAACTTGGGTTTTGTTGGGGATGGGCAGGAAAGCTAAAGGATAAATGTGATCTTTTTTGAGAATTGCTTTTAATCTCTTTCATCATGAATCTGGAGTAGGATTGCCAACTGCCCTGAGTTGTCTGGGAATGAGGGATTTTCAGAGATGCGTCACTGTAAGTGCTAACCTTGGGAAAATTGTGGGCAAACCAGGGCAAGTAGGTTATCCTAAGACTTTAGAGTAGCCTTTAACAGGCGTGTGAAAAAGATATGGAAAGTAAAAGTTTTGAGACCATGTAGACTGAAAAATGCCTGTATTCTACTTAAAAAACATTTTATTTATGTTTTGGGAGAGTGCAAGCAAGAGAGGGGCATAGAGAGGGGGTCAGAGGATCTGAAGCCGGTCCTGCGCTGACAGGCTGACAGCAGCGAGCTGATATGGGGCTTGAACTCCTGAACTGGGAGATCATGACCTGAACCAAAGTCAGACACTCAACCAACTGGGCTACGCAGGTAGCCCCTTCTGTATTCTGCTTTTAAAATTAACTCATAGCAAGTTGGGCATAAAAATAAGAGGGAATTTATCTGATAATTTTGAAGGCATTGTTTTGGTGCTTTTATCTTCCAGTGTTATAACAGGTTGGAATTTGTTTGCATTCTTGAAACTTTATACGTGCCTAGTGTTATTTTGGAAAACCAGTATGTCTTTGTTTTTGTTTGTTTTTCCTTTCTGAAAACATGTAGATTCTTCCCTTTTTTTCTGTCTCAGTGTTCTGAAATTTTGCAGTAACATGCCTTGGTCTGGGTCTGTATTCTCATGTTATGGAACTTATATAGTTTTTTTTTTTTTAAGTTTATTTTTGAGAGAGAGAGAGAGAGAGAGAGAGAGGGGGGGGGGGGGAGGAGGAGGGACAGAGGGAGAATGAGAATCCCAAGCAGGCTCCGCGTTGTAGCACAGAGCCCTGTATGAGGTTTTGAAACCACAAACTGAAATAATGACCTGAGGTGAAATCAAGAGTTGGACACTTAACCAGCTGAGCCACCCGGTGCCCCATGTTACGCGCTTTTAATTTGGCAACACGTGCCTCTCAGTTCTAGGAGTTTTTCTTGTGTTTAGACGTGAACAAGTTACCTTATCTCTGGTCTCCCTCTTTTTCTGGCACTCCTGTTTGCATGTTAAGCCTCCTGGACTCTTCCTCTGCTTTTCTAATTATTTTTCTCAATATTTCCCTATTGCTCTCATTTCTGGAAGATAACCTCAACTAAATTTCCAAGTTTTCTATTGAGTTTTTCATTTCTCAGTAGAAAACTCAATTTTTCCATCACATTTTTAAATCACATAAGCTTTTTTTTTTTTTTTTTTTTTTTTTTTGGCAGGGAGGCTTCCACATACGAATGTGTCCTTTCTCATACCATCCTGGCTCTGTAGTTTTCTCTGAGCTCTCTCAGGAGAATGATAGTTTTAATTTTAAGTCTTCCTCTTCCTGTGTAGCCTCTCGTTCTTCTCAGAGAGTGTAAAGTGCCAGTCTCTCTGTAAATGTGTGGTGAGGATCTGGGCATCTGTCTCCTTCTTTAACAGAGTTTCAGACCATATTCCTACCCTCAGCCCCATACTTTCATGTTCATGGCCTGGCAGTTGGGGGATTCTGGGTATAAATCCTCCTCATATTCTGGGTATAAATCCTCTTCCCATCCATTTCCCGATTTACGATTCGGCTTTTTCAAGTCTGCCAAGTCAGTGAACACTTGTTCTGTTTCTCAGCTTCCAAAATATGGTTGTTCTTTTTCCTTTGTTCTTATGTTTCAACATCTAAAAATGTCTTTACTCTCATTTTTATGGAATTTGGGAAGGCATCCAAGTTTTTCTGTGTGCTCAACCCATTATTTTTATGCAGTTTAACGTTATAATCTACATTTTTTCCCCTGGGAACCAAAATATTTACAACACAGTGTTTAGTGAATGCATCTTAGATATTTTATTTAAACAGTATTTAGGCTCACTCTGGATGAAAAAAAGTTAATTCCAAGGTTTTTAAAAAAATTTTTCAAAATTTCCATAGAAACCTGAAAATAGCAATCATTATTTTTGACTTTTCAGAATTTAAATTTATAACCGTCTAAAATTATGAATCAGTATTTAATTGGAAATGTTATTACTGAGAAACAATATGTAGTTATCATAGAATGAAATTAATGCCAGATTAAATACCAGGTGAAATTTATAATGCTAACAGTTGGATTGCAAGTATCGGTACATTTTGTAAATTTTATTTCTTCTTAAGAGCTTACACTCATTGCATGCTTTTTTGTGTTAAGTTCTTGGATAAGGGTAGGTGGTTTTAATTGTGCTAATTAAACTGATTAGCCATCGGGAAGTATACAGAGAGGCTGATATGTATTTTCTGATTTGTTCTTTCCCACTGTGGACACTGCTAGTAACATATTCATTTGGAGAGAATCCTCGCAATGTTATTTCGTAGTGATGAAAATCCAAGAGGCAGGAGACAGAGTTGAAAGCTAGAGCAGGATGCATTTTTAGATGGCCAGACTGCTGCGTAAAATAGCTTATTGCTTTTTAAATTGCCTTATATTTTTTCCAAATTCTTAAACAGGCTCTAGAGAACAATTCGTCCTATGTCTTTCACAACTAGCTACTCTAAGAAATGCTGATTTAGTTTTTTAGTAGAAGTTGCGACAGTTGGGGAAGATGATGTAAGATTTTGGTCTTTCTATAGGTATGCACTTGGACAGTGGGCCTCTGGTTCGTTAAATGTAATGCCAAGAAGCTCTGAACAGGTGTAGAAAAGACAATTCACAGTTGATCATTCTGTTGGGTGCAATTCACTTGGTTCTTTTCTGGGTGCTTCCCCACATTTTTAGTGTTGTCATTTATTCTTTTGATGTTATTTGAGTCCCTTTCTCAATCCAGTCCAGTCCAATCCAGTTAAGTTAAATAAACATTCACGGTGTCAACCTCACCTCCACTTTCCTTCCCAAAGAAAATCAAGTGGGATGGGAGCTCACATACCCATGGACCCCAAATATTCAAACTTACTTTCAATTGTGCTTCTTTTCTTCTCTCTCTTGTTAGGCTAAGGGACTTGACCACCCATTTACACATCTGACACCAATCCCTCCCCTTGTGCTATGAGGTAACCTACCATTCCTGTTCTTGTTCATATATCCAACTCCTGCCACTCAGTTGGACCCTTCCCACTGGTGTCTAAACATTCCCAGATTTTAAAACAAAAATGGAGCATTCCTCTTCAATTCTACTCTTTTCTAGAGTTTTCCATGTTTTGATCCACTCATCTCGAAAGAGTAGTTTGAATTCAGGGCTTCCACTTCCTCTGGAAGCACTGAGTGCTCGACCTAGTCCAACATATCTTCTATGCTTATCATGGCATCAAAGCGCTGCTACCTGAGATTCCCAGTGATAGCAGTGTAGCAGAGTGCAGTGGCCATTCTGAGTTCCATCTCCCTTGACTTCTCAACAGTTTTGACACACTCTCTCCCTAAAGCACTGCCTTACCTTGGGTATGGGTCTTCAAATAGTCCTCATGACTCCTACTTGGGCCTCTTTTCTTCTCACTCTGCACACTTCCTCTTTGGTCTCCATTGTGCCTGTGACTTTGATAAACTGCACACAGAGTACTTAAGTCTTTACCTGGAACCAAGGCCTTCTGTGCAATTCTGAGCTACATATCCAATTGCCCACTCCTCTTCCAGGGAATGTAAATCCCCCTGCCCACACTGGAACTCTCAGTCTTCACCGATTAAGTGACGTACACTCTTTCCAGTGCTCTCTCTCTTGGTAAGAGGCCTGTCCTTCCAGCCAGTTGCACAGATTAGGCTCCTGGGCATCATCATCAACACCTCCTTCTCCTGTACCCTCATATCCAGTCACTCAGTGCTCCAAACCGTACTTTCGGATTATCTCCCAAATGTATGTGTGTCATCTCTCCTGTCACCCCACCCGTGCAGAAGCAGACATCTTCTCTGGCCTGATGGCAGCAGCAGTCTTAAGCCTCTTTCCCCAGATCATCCCTACCCACCTCTCATTTGGTCTCCCTCCTGGAGTCAGAGTAATCTTTTGAAACAGTCTTTTTGTCAGCCCGTACTTAAAATGGTTCAAAAGTTTCCCATTGTTCTTTGAATAAAGGTGACATCCTTATCTTTGCCTGAAGGCTCTGCATAATCTGGTCCCATTCTATCACACACCACTTTGCTTTCTGTGTCACTCACACTGGCTTTTTAAATTCCTCAATTTAAAGCCTCTTGATCAGTTCACAAGTTATTTGCACATGATGTTTCCTCTCCTTAGTAAGCCTCATCACTCTTCTTGCCTAGTTAAATCTCTCTCTTCCTTTAGATATAAGATCTATGGGTACTTCTGGAGGAACTCCTTCCTTCGTCTTTTTGATTTGATTAATTTTCCACTTGATGACCCCAGGTAGGGGTGATGTTGTGGTGTACCCCTAAAATTACTCTTTCACTACCCGAGGACTTACTACTCCCACCCGCTGGGAGTGTTGGCTGCTGATGGCTCTTGGCTGTGTCTCTTGTTAAGCACTGCTTCAGCTGAAAGGTGCTGCCCCACTTGGGAGCGTACCCCATTGCTGGAGACAGCCCACACCCCGTGATGGGTCAGTGGAGGATGGAAGGTAGTAATCCTGGAGTCATTCCCTCAGTTTAGGACATCCTCAAAGGGTCATCCTGACTCTGGTGCTACCCACTGCATAGGCTAAGGCTCTGGTCTGACTGCCTAGCTGTTCAGTGTCTCCCTGTTCTCAGTCCTTCTTTCCATACTCCCTTACACATGTTGTTCCAAGAGCATTCTCCAAAGAGCCTTCTACATGCACCGCTCCACGTCAGTGTCCACAAAACACAACCCAAGGGCCCACATGCTCCTCTTCCCACTGTTTATCATGGTGGTAAACATATGCCTGCCTCTGAATCTGGTATCTTCTACTTAATAGCTCTTTGACTTTGCACAACTGAGTTATGTTGTCTGTGGCTTGGTTTCCTTACCTATTTCTTTGGAGAATTAAGCTGGTTAGGATAGTGTCTTAGTTTGGGTTTTGCTGTAACAAATTACTGTAGACTGGGGGGATTAAAGGAGGGGCAGAGGGAAGGGAGGGAGAGGGAAGGGCATTAATCCCATCATGAGGGTTTACCCTCATGACCTAATCTAACTATAATTACCTCCAATGGCCCCACCTCCAAATATCACATTGCGGGTTAGGGTAACAATATGTGAATTTGGAAGGGACACGAACATTCAGTTCCTAGCAGACAATGATATATATAACTGATTCTCAATGATAGCTGTAATTATTATTGTGTTATTATTATTATCCCAAAGGAGTGTTGCTGCTTTTATCTAGAGACAGTCTAAAATGTAAATACCTTTAGGAGGTGACACCTTAACCTAAAATTTCACTAGAGTTTTATTGCATGTGAGTTAATACATAGATGAAGAATTCTTTACCTCACTGTGAGAAGAGCTCACAAGTTTCACTTTTGGAGCCTCAGGGCATAAAGCCTAAGCACTTAAAGAAAAATAATCTGCTTCACCTTTAGGAATCCAGTGGTCCTGACCTCCCCTCTATGAGACATTTCCTCAATTAATACCTATCAAGCCTCACACCGAGAACTTTCATTTGCAAAGGAAAAGGAAAAGCATATTTCCTTTTTACTAAGATGAAATACACAAATAGTCATTTTTGCATTTGTGTGGATAATCAAGATGAAGGAAAATGGAGGAATAGGAGAGAGGCCAAGGAGTATGGCTGGCCCTTGAACAGCGGTAAGTTTGAACAGCAGTGAGTTTTACTGTTTTTTTGATTTTGGTATCATTGATCTCTGCTCTGATCTTTATTATTTCCTTTCTTCGGCTGTTTTTGGGCTTTATTTGCTGTTCTTTTTCCAGCTCTTTTACAGTTAGGTGTAAGAAAGGTATCTGAGACCTTTCTTTCTGATTTAGGAAGGCTATATACTTCCCTCTTATGACCACCTTTGCTGCATCCCAGAGGTTTTGGGTTCTGTTTTCATTTTCATTGGCTTCCATGTACTTTTTAATTTCTTCTTTAATTTCTTGGTTAACCTGTTCTTTCTTTAGTAGGATGTTCTTTAATCTCCAAGTATTCATGGTCTCTCCAAATATTTTCTTGTGATTGATTTCGAGTTTCATAGTGTTGTGGTCTGAAAATATGCAAGGTATGATCTCGATCTCTTTGTACTTGTTGAGGGTTGATTTGTGTCCCAGGATGTGATCTATTCTGAGGAATGTTCCTTATGCACTTGAGAAGAATGTGAAATGTCTTGAATTTATCTGTTAAGTCCATCTGGTCCAGTATGTCATTCAAAAGTGTTTCTTCATTGATTTTCTGCTCAGATGATCTGTCCATTGCTGTAAGTGAGGTATTGAAGTCCCCTACTGTTATGGTATTATTATCAATGAGTTTCTTTATGTTTGTCATTAATTGATTTATACATTTGGGTGTTTCACATTGGGAGCATAAATATTTACAATTGTTAGATTTTGGTGGATAACCCCCTAAATTAAGATATAATGCCCTTAATCTCTTGTTATAGTCTTTATTTTAAAATCTAGTTTTTCTGATATAAATATGGCTACTCCAACTTTCTTTTGATGACCATTAGCATGATAGATGGTTCTCCATCCCCTTACTCCATCCCCTTACTTTGAAGTCTAAAATGGGTCTCTTGTAAGCAACATACAGATGGGTCTTGTTTTCTTATCCATTCCAATACCCTGTGTCTTTTGAGTGGAGCATTTAGTCCATTGACATTAGAGTGAGTACTGGAGTGCCTGGGTGGTTCAGTCATTTAAGTGTCCAACTTTGGCTCAGGTCATGATCTTGTAGTTTGTGGGTTCAAGCCCCACGTCGGGCTCCATGCTGACAGCTCACAGCCTGGATCCTGCCTCAGATTCTGTTTCTCCTCTCTCTGCCCCTTCCCCACTTACACTATGTTCTCTCTCTCTCTCTCAAAAATAAATAAACATTAAAAAATTTTAGACTGCATACTGAAAGATATGAATTTAGTGCCATTGTGTTGCCTGTAGAGTTGGTGTTTCTTGTGATATTCTCTAGTGTTTGTTGCTTTGTGTCCTTTTTGTTTTGTTTCATCTTTGTCCACCTCAAAGAGTCCCCCTTAAAATTTCTTGCAGGGCTGGTTTAGTGGTCATGAACTCCTTTAGTTTTTGTTCTTCTGGGAAACTCTTTATCTCTCCTCTATTTTGAATGACAGCCTTGCTGTATAAAGAATTCTTGGCTGCATATTTTTTCAATTCAGCATGTTAACTGTATCCTGCACCCTTTCTGGCCTGCCAGGTTTCTGTGGATAGGTCTGCCGCAACCTGATCTGTCTTCCCTTGTAGGTTAAGGACTTTTTTTCCCTTGCTGCTTTCATGATTCTCTCCTTGGCTGAGTATTTTGTGAATTTGACTATGATATGCGTTGGTGATGGTTAGTTTTTGTTGAATCTAATGGGAGTTGTATGTACTTAGAGATTTTGATATCTCCATCCTTCCCCAGATTAGGAAAGCTTTCTGTTACAATTTGCTCACATAAACCTGTCCCTTTTTCTCTCTCTTCATCTTCTGGAACTCCTAGGATTCACATATTACTCCTTTTTAATAGGTCACTGAGTTATCTAATTCTTGTATCATGCTTGTTTGTCTTTGTTTCCCTCGTTTTTTCTGCTTCATTATTCTCCGTAATTTTGTCTTCTATATTTGCTGCTCTGCTTTGTCCATCCTTGCCATTGTGACTTCTTGGTTATAACATTTTAATTTCATCCTGACTAGATTTTACTTATTTTATCTCTGCAGAAAGGGATTCTGTGCTTTTTTCAACCCCAGCTAGTATTGTCACTGTCATGGTTCTAAATTCTAGTTCGTACATCTTGCTTATATCTGTGTTGATGGCTCCCGGCTGTCATTTCTTCCTGTTCTTTCTTTTGGGGTGAGTTCCTTTGTTTGGTCCTTCTGGAGGAAGAAAAAATAGAACTAAAAAATTAAAATTTAAAAAAAAAAGCAAAAAATAAAATGAAGCTAGATCCTAGGTGTGTTTTGGTCTGCTTGTTGGAAGAAGCTTGATAGAATAGAGAAAAAGGGGAAAGAAAAGAAAAACGAAAGGTAAGGAAAAATTTTTAAAAAGTTATGTAATAGAATAAAATGAAATAGAAGAAAAGAATTTAAAACACAAAGTAAAAATAACAAAATTTTAAAAATAATAAAAAGAAAAATAAAATTTTCACTGTATCCAAGAAAAAGAAAAGAAAGGAAAAGAAAAACAACAAAAACAATTTAAACAAAAACAGAAGCAAAAAAAATGAACTTATAAATGAACCAGAAAACAGAATGAAACCTGAATGAATTTATATCCAGTTTCCCCTAGAAGTCAAACTTTGAAGCACTCTATAGTTCTTTTCCTAAGCAGGTGGAGGAACTCGTGCTGGTTTTCTAGGGAATGTGCTTGGAGGGAATAGTTGGGCGGGTCTTGGTGTAATGGCTCCATTCTCCCCCAGGCGGCGCTGCTTAGCTTACTGGGGTTGATCAGTGTGGCGTGCATGTGTGTGCACAGGAGAGGGGGAAATGGCTTCACCCAGCTCCCTAGTCTCTGGCACGGGCACTTTGTGCTCTCACTGACTCATGATCAAGCACCCCTCCTTTGTCTCAGGCCTCTGTCCACTCCCTGCCTCTACCCTGTATATGTCCAAGCTGTCTGCCTGCCAGGTGGCACCTCCCTCCAGAGTTTTAGCTCAGATGGGGTTTTGTTTCAAACTGCACACTTCAGAGACCTCTGCAGCTTTGGACCTAGGCCGACACTCTGGGGGTGGGTCTCTCTGAGCAATAGTTGGGTGCTGGCTTGCCCCAGAAAAAGTTTGTGTGATCATGCTGTGGTAGAGGTTCAGTGATTGTGACCAGCCGCCGGCTTGCCCCAGAAAATGTCGTGTGATCGCATAGCATCAGAGGTTCGGAGATTGTGGCAAAACACAACACACAAACTGCACCAGGTTATACCGTACTCTGGCGTCTTTGTCCCAACATGAGCACATGTGGCTGTTCTCTGCGATCTGCTGCGACCTTGGCCTGTGGGGAGGCCATATGGCCTCTTCCAAATGCACTTTTAGCAAGGGAGCTGCTTTTCCTGTGGGCACATGGACCCCTCAGACCCCACTGCCTGCTCCTGGGCATTGATTGCTTCCTCCCCAGAGCACCACCAGGCGCTGAGCTCTGGAACTTCAGACTCTGTTCTCCAGTGTTTATAGAATCCTGGTAATATTGAAACCCTTTGCTTTCTTCCCATCAGGGTTTTGGGGAACAGATTTCTTGTTCAATCTCCTGCGAGTGTTTTCACTCTTTCTCTCTTGTTCTCTCCAGCTACTTTTGGAGTGTTTTTCCTGCACTCCTGATGCACCACACTCTCCCCCTTTCTCTGTCTTCTCTTCACAAAAACAGCTCCCTACCCTCCACGGGTTTTCTCTCCCCCAGTTCACCTCTCTGCACCATGTACCTGCCAAGTTCTGTGGCTCAAGTTATTCAGACTGTTGTGTTAATCCTTGGATCAGTTTCCTAAGTGTGCAAAATGGTTTGGTGCTGACCTAACTGCGTTTCAGGGACAAGACAAGCTGAGGGGCTCCATGCTGCTCCGTCATCTTCTTTCCCAAAGTACCTGGGCATATTCTTTGGAAGATATTTGTCTCAGAATAATTTATTACATACCTGCCTCCTGACTCCATACGGTAGCTTAGTGCTTTTTGTGACAGAATGGCCGTGGAAATAATGTTTTGGGAAATGCCAGGCACAGCTAAATGGTAATCCAAGCATGGAATTATTGCACAACTTGATATGTTAGATAGGCAGGGATTTAAGATGAAAAAAAGAAAAAAAGGGTAAAAGGCATGCCATCCTGGAAAATCCTTCAAGTTCTCCTGATCATCACCAGCATGTTTCTAATGATGCCAGAAACGACTGATCCTTCCAAGACTCATTGCCACTTCCAGGTGCTAGTATAATCCAGCTAAGGAACCTGTAAGTTTCTTTCCATATTGGAGTTAGCCAGCAGTATCTTGATGTTTATTTATTTTTGAGAGAGAGAGAGAGAGAGAGAGCGCGAGCGAGAGAGCACGCGCACACAAGCGGGGGAGGAGCAGAGAGACAGGGAGACACAGAATCTGAAACAGGCTCCAGGCTCCTAGCTGTCAGCACAGAGCCTGATGCGGGGCTCAAACTCACAAACCGTGAGATCATGACCTGAGCCGAAGCTGGACGCTCAACTGACTGAGCCAGCCAGGCGCCCCATCCAGCCGTATCTTGAGAACTCAGCTACTCTTCTCTAGCTTCTCTTCTCTAGAGAAATAGAAATTTCTCTATTTCATCAGCTCTTAAAATGTGGACTGTCTTGTTAAGGAGATATTTATAATATTTATATGTATGTATATATACTTATTTTATATGTTTATAAATAAATATATATCTCTATGATATATATGTATATATATAATATATATAGATGTATATATTTATAAAATTCCAGATAATTGTCTTAACGTTGGATTAAAGGCCCGCTGAAATAAGGTCTTTAGAAAACTTTCCATTTTGAGAATATATTCAGATATTTTATATCTTGTTAATTATGAACAAAAGCATAGTAGAATAAACATAGTGAAACAAATGGAAATAAACCATAGAAGATTAAAAGGAGAAGAAACCGAGAAAAGTACAGGACAGTTTCAAAAGCCACGTTATTTTTTTTATTATTTGGTGCAGAAAACTGTGAAGCACATAAAACAATCTAGAGGAAGTTGGAAAGATTTCTTCTCATTACTGGCCTTGAGGCAATTTTTTAAGCTGCCATAAACTGACAAACAGACATGATGGATATCATTATAAAATACACTGAGTTGGAAAAAGGAGCACAGAATGAAACGGTCCACATCAAGAGGGAAAAAAAAAAGTCCCATGGAGTTCTTTACAGAGTGAGTAGCTCCAACACTGTTAAAGATGGATATCACAAAATTAGCCCCAACATTGCCTCACCTTTTTTTTCTGGAAGACCATATGGTGTTTTCTTTATTACTTACGTCTTGTGATTCCAAAATTCACATCAAGACCTATCAAGGAAAATTAGAGCTGGTAGCCCTAATGTCATACTTTAATAAAACAATTTTTATAATGAATCTACTTCAGATTTAAGTAATGAATTTCAGAGGCAAAAGACAATTAATGCGTGTTTGCTCTTTTTTCAAACTCATGGAGGGCGGGGTGTGTGTGCATTAACTCTTTCAGGCCCCCCCGGGACCATTGTGTGTGCACCAATGCCAAATTGTCCCAAAAGAGTAAGCAGCGATTCCTCTAACACATCTGTGTGGCTCTTCTGGTCTGAGGCCACGAAGCGATCGCTCAGGAGCCTGTCGTGTAGGAAACCCTCCTCCGTTCCTGCTCCAGTGCCCTGTGGATCACTGCCAGATGACCGAAAGCTGTGTGGTTATAGCAAAACTGTGATGTGATGGAGACAAGAATCTGTGGGTCCTGGGATCCCCAACCCAGTCCTAGGCCACACTGTGTGACACACATCACTTAAGTGACAAGTATTCGAGTTTTCTTGTCTTTTAAATGGCTGTAAGAAAGGCTACCTCACCTGCTTATTGCAAGAGTGAAATAAAATAAGTTATGTATCAGGGATGTAATTCATTATTACCCTGTCTGTACCGGTCATCTTTGTCTTTGTCCTGACATGTATATATGGCTTTTATTTGATAACTGTTTTTGAGGATTCTTGCACCTGTGCTCATGAGCAGTATTGGTCTCTAGTTTTCTTTTTTTTGTACTGGTTCTGTATGAAGCTAATACTTGTAATGTCCACATGATGAAATGGCTTTGGAAGTACCTCGTCTCTTATTTTCGTAGAAAAAGTTGTGTAGAATTCATCCTGCTTCTTCTTTGATATTTGGTAAAATTTGCCAGTGAAACCACCTGGGCCTGGAGTTTTCATGATTGATTGATTGATTGATTGATTAAGTATTCTTTAAAAAAATTTTTTTTTAACTAGGCACCACGCTCATGTGGGGCTTGAGCTCATGACCCTGAGATAGAGAGTTGCATGCTCTGCTGACTGAGCCAGCCAGGCGCCCCAGTTTTCTTGATTTAAATGTGAATTCAATTAAAAGAAACTTTAATTGGTTTGTTGGTTAAGTGTCTGACTTTTGATCTCAGCTCAGGTCATGATCTCATGGTTTGTAGGATTGAGCCCCCAGTTGGGCTCTGTGCTGACAGTATGAAGCCTGCTTGTGTTTCTCTTTCTCTCTTTCTCTCTCTCTCTCTCTCTCTCTGTCCCTCTCCTGCTTGCTCTTTATCTCTCTCTCTTTCAAAATAGACATTAAAAAACTAAAGAAAAAAAGACTTTGTCCTTCCCAACATTGATAATTTTCAGTTTTTAATTGATTATTTTAATATCTCAAAAATTGTTAATTTTTTTCCTGATATTGATAATTCATCTTCACCCTCTCTCTCTCCATCAGTCTTATTGCAGGAGCTCTCTCGATTTTATTGATCTATTTAAAGAACGAGCTTTTCATTTTATTTATCTGTTCTTAATTTTGTTTCTGCTCTCATCTTTAAAATTTCCATGTTTTTTATTTGTTTCAGTTCTGTTTTGTTCTCCTTTTTTTAATTTCTTGGATTATTGGTTTGGTACCTTTTTTTAATGAGAACATTTAATGCATAAAATTTCCCTCCAAGCACTGCTTTAGCTGCATCCCACAAATTTAGGTATCCTGTATTTTCATTTTCATTCAGTTTGAAATGTTTTCTAAGATTCTGGAGATTTGCCCTTTCACATATGGATTCACTGTATATATGTTCTTTAATTTCCAAATTTGTATACTCTTCTGTTTATATTTCTCTCAATTCCTAGATTAATTCATTTATGGTCAGAGAAAATACTTTGTATGATTTCAGTTCTTTTGGGTTTGTCGCAGTGTCTTTTATGATCCAGGATACGTTCTGTCTTAGTGAATGTTTTGTGCATGAAACAAAGCCCCCAGACCACTATAGTAATAGCAGACATTCATTGAACACTTACTGTGTTCTAAGAACACAGCTAAATCCTTTATGCAGGTCATTCCATTTAATTCTCACAAGAATTTTGGGAGGTTGACACTATTCTTGTATTAACCTAGTTTTCAAAAGAAACTGAGAGTCAGAGAAAAATAGTAAACAGTAAATCCAGGTAGATTCAAATCTAGGTCTCTAACTTCAGAGCCCATCTGCTTATCCACTATGCTATTTTTATTTATTCTTGCATCTGCCCCCCACCAAGACCACCCGTGAATGCAAGTGTCTACCCAGTGCCTACTGCTTTGGGGACGTGTGCCTCAGTGGGCCTTACCGTTCATGCCCTCCAAGTGTGGCCCTGTGATCAAACCTGGCAGCTGTAACCTTCCCCCTGGTAAACAGGACTGCAGATTTGGTTGTCAAGCCCAGGACCCACCCCTTCTTCTGATAATTGCGTCTAGATTTATTTGGAGCAGTGCCCAGGTCCCTCAGTAAAAGCGGCTTGGATGGAGATGACTCTGTCTCCTGTCTCCAGGGGGAGTGAGTCATGTGATTCAGGCCTGGCCCTCAAGCACCAAAACGTCCTGGCTGCAGCGATAGGTCCGGGAAGGACGTATGACCCAAACCCAGCCAATAGAGCTGATCTCGGGATTTTACTCAAGTCACTGGGTTTCAGTTCTGCGGTTGCTAACTGGGTATGTGTCTACAGGGTCCGCAAGGAGTGCTGCCTGAGGAGATCATGCTGGTGAAGGAAGCTGACATGGGAGAGCACAGACCGGTCCTGATGGCACTGTGTGCACTGTGCCAAAGACGGGTCCACCTCTGGATTTTTCAGGGACCCGGAGCCATTACGTTACTTTTTTGTTGGTCTGTTCATAAGCAAGTATGAGTTGGATTCATTCCTTTGAAACAGAGATCTAGAAAAGCCTCCCCTCCATTGATTATTTTTATGACTTAGGCTATTTTTATTATTTTTTTAGCTTTGAAATTCTTTTTGAATTCTTAACTTTTAAAAATCATTTTATTTTGTTTTTTCATCATAAGTGCACTCTTTTATCCCTGTCCCCCATTTCCTCCACCCCTCCCTTCCCCCTGGTCACCATCAGTTTGTTCTCTGTAATTAAGGGTCTGTTTCTGGTTTGCCTTCGTCTCTCTCTCTTTTTTCCTTTGCCCATTTGTTTTCTTTCTTAAATTCCACATGTGAGTGAAATAATATATTTGTCTTTTCTCTGACTTATTTTGTTTAGCATTATAGTCTCTAGCTTCATCGGCATTACTGCAAATGGCAAAATTTTATGCTTTTTTTTTCTCTTTGTAAGGGAATGGTTTATTTTTTATTTAATTTTTTTAAATATGAAATTTATTGTCAAATTGGTTTCCATACACCACCCAGTGCTCATCCCAATAGGTGCCACCACCCACTTTCCCCTCCCTCCCATCCCCCCTCAACCCTCAGTTTATTCTCAGTTTTTAAGAGTCTCTTATGGTTTGCCTCCTTTCCTCTCTGTAACTTTTGTTTTTCTCCCTTCACCTACCCCCTGGTCTTCTGTTAAGTTTCTCAGGATCCACATATGAATGAAAACGTATGGTATCTGTCTTTCTCTGCCTGACTTATTTCACTTAGCATCACACTCTCTGGTTCCATCCACGTTGCTACAAAAGGCCAGATTTCATTCTTTCTCATTGCCAAGCAGTATTCCATTGTATATATAAACCATATCTTCTTTATCCATTCGTCAGTTGATGGACATTTAGGCTCTTTCCATAATTTGGCTATTGTTGAAAGTGCTGCTATTAACATTGGGGTACAAGTGCCCCTATGCATCAGCACTTCTGTATCCCTTGGGTAAATTCCTAGCAGTGCTATTTCTGGGTCATAGGGTAGATCTATTTTTAATTTTCTGAGGAACCTCCACACTGTTTTCCAGAGTGGCTGTACCAGTTTGCATTCCCACCAACAGTGCAAGAGGGTTCCCGTTTCTCCACATCCTCTCCAGCATCTCTAGTCTCCTGATTTGTTCATTTTAGCCACTCTGACCGGCGTGAGGTGGTATCTGAGTGTGGTATTGATTTGTATTTCCCTGATGAGGAGCGACGTTGAGCATCTTTTCATGTGCCTGTTGGCCATCTGGATGTCTTCTTTAGAGAAGTGTCCATTCATGTCTTCTGCCCATTTCTTCACTGGATTATTTGTTTTTCGGGTGTGGAGTTTGGTGAGTTCTTTATAGATTTTGGATACTAGCCCTTTATCCGATAGGTCATTTGCAAATATCTTTTCCCATTCCGTTGGTTGCCTTTTAGTTTTGTTGATTGTTTCCTTTGCAGTGCAGAAGATTTTTATCTTCATGAGATCCCAGTAGTTCATTTTTGCTTTTAATTCCCTTGCCTTTGGAGATGTGTCAAGTAGGAAATTGCTGCGGCTGAGGTCAGAGAGGTTTTTTTCCTGCTTTCTCCTCTAGGGTTTTGATGGTTTCCTGTCTCACATTCATCTATTTGGAGTTTATTTTTGTGAATGGTGTAAGAAAGTGGTCTAGTTTCATTCTCCTGCCGGTTGCTGTCCAGTTCTCCCAGCACCATTTGTTAAAGAGACTGTCTTTTTTCCAGTCTTTATCAAAGATTAGTTGGCCATACTTTTGTGGGTCCAATTCTGCAGTCTCTATTCTATTCCATTGGTCTATGTGTCTGTTTTTGTGCCAATACCATGCTGTGCCAATACTACAGCTTTGTAGTAGAGGCTAAAGTCTGGGATTGTGATGCCTCCCGCTTTGGTCTTCTCCTTCAAAAGTACTTTGGCTATTCAGGGCCTTTTGTGGTTCCATACAAATTTTAGGATTGCTTGTTCTGGGTTTGAGAAGAATACTGGTACAATTTTGATTTGGATTGCGTTGAATGTGTAGATTGTTTTGAGTAGTATTGACATTTTAACAATATTTATTCTTCCATTCCATGAGCATGGAATGTTTTTCCATTTCTTTGTATCTTCTTCAATTTCCTTCATAAGCTTTCTATAGTTTTCAGCATATAGATCTTTTACATCTTTGATTAGGTTTATTCCTAGGTATTTTATGATTCTTGGTGCAATTGTGAATGGGATCAGTTTCTTTGTCTTTCTGTTGCTTCATTGTTAGTATATAAGAATGCAACTGATTTCTGTACATTAATTTTGTATCCTGCAACTTTGCTGAATTCATGTATCAGTTCTAGCAGACTTTTGGTGGAGTCTGTCAGGCTTTCCATGTATAATATCATGTCATCTGCAAAAAGTGAAAGCTTGACTTCATCTTTGCCGATTTTGATGCTTTGATTTCCTTTTGTCGTCTGCTGATGCTAGAACTTCCAACACTATGTTAAACAACATCAGTGAGAGTGGACATCCCTGTTGTGTTCCTGATCTCCGGGGGAAAGCTCTCAGTTTTTCCCCATTGAAGATGATATTAGCTGTGGGCTTTTCATAAATGGCTTTTATGATGTTTAGGTACGTTCCTTCTATCCCGACTTTCTCAAGGGTTTTTATTAAGAGAGGATGCTGAATTTTGTCAAATGCTTTTTCTGCATCGATTGACAGGATGGTTCTTATCTTTTCTTTTATTAATATGATGTATCACATTGATTGATTTGTGAATATTGAACCAGCCCTGCAGCCCAGGAATGAATACCACTGATCATGGTGAATACTTCTTTTTATATAATGTTGAATTCAATTTGCTAGTATCTTGTTGAGAATTTTTGTATCCATATTCATCAGGGATATTGGCCTGTAGTTCTCTTTTTTTGCTGGGTCTCTGGTTTAGGAGTCAACGTCATGCTGGCTTCTTGGAATGAGTCTGGAAGTTTTCCTTCCCTTTCTATTTTTTGGAACAGCTTGAGAAGGATAGGTATTATCTCTGCTTTAAATGTCTGGTAGAATTCCCCAGGGAAGCCATCTGGTCCTGGACTCTTCTTTGTTGGGAGATTTTTGATAACTGATTCAATTTTTTCACTGGTTATGGGTCTGTTCAAGTTTTTGATTTCTTCCTGTTTGAGTTTTGGAAGTGTGTGGGTGCTTAGGAATTTGTCCATTTCTTCCAGGTTGTCTAATTTGTTGACATATCATTTTTCATAGTATTCCCTGATAATTACTTGTATTTCTGAGGGATTGGTTGCAATAATTCCACTTTCATTCATGATTTTATTTATTTGGGTCATCTCCCTTTTCTTTTTGAGAAGCCTGGCTAGAGGTTTATCAATTTTGTTATTTATTTATTTATTTATTTATTTATTTATTATTAAAAAAAAATATTTATGTATTTTTGAGAGACAGAGGGAGACAGAGCATGAGCAGGGGAGGGGCAGAGAGAGAGAGGGAGATGCATAACTCGAAGCAGGCTCCAGGCTGTCAGCACAGAGCCCGACACGGGGCTTGAACCCACAAACCGTAAGTTCATGACCTGAGCCGAAGTCTGACACTTAACTGACTGAGCCACCCAGGCGCCCCTTATTTTGTTTATTTTTTCACAAAACCAACTCTTGGTTTCATTGATCTGCTCTATGGTTTTTTTAGATTCTATATTGTTTATTTCTGCTCTGATCTTTATTATTTTTCTTCTGCTGCTGGGTTTGGAGTGTCTTAGCTGTTGTGCTTCTGTTTCCTTTAGGTGTGCTGTTAGATTTTGTATTTGGGATTTTTCTTGTTTCTTGAGATAGGCCTGGATTGCAATGTATTTTCCTCTCAGGACTGCCTTCGCTGCGTCCCAAAGCGTTTGGATTGTTGTATTTTCATTTTCATTTGTTTCCATATATTTTTAAATTTCTTCTCTAATTGCCTCGTTGACCCATTCATTCTTTTTTTTTTTTAATTTTTTTTTCAACGTTTATTTATTTTTGGGACAGAGAGAGACAGAGCATGAACGGGGGAGGGGCAGAGAGAGAGGGAGACACAGAATCGGAAACAGGCTCCAGGCTCTGAGCCGTCAGCCCAGAGCCCGACGCGGGGCTCGAACTCACAGACCGCGAGATCGTGACCTGGCTGAAGTCGGACGCTTAACCGACTGCGCCACCCAGGCGCCCCAGACCCATTCATTCTTAAGTAGGGTGTTCTTTAACCTCCATGCTTTTGGAGGTTTTCCAGACTTTTTCCTGTGATTGATTTCAAGTTTCATAGAATTGTGGTCTGAAAGTGTGCATGGTATGATCTCAGTTCTTTTATACTTACAAAGGGCTGTTTTGTGACCCAGTATGTGATCTATCTTGGAGAATGTTCCATGTGCACTCGAGAAGAACGTATATTCTGTTGCTTTGGGATGCAGAGTTCTAAATATATCTGTCAGGTCCATCTGATCCAATGTATCATTCAGGGCCCTTGTTTTTTTATTGATCCTGTGTCTAGATGATCTATCCATTGTTCTAAGTGGAGTATTAAAGTCCCCTTCAATTACCACATTCTTGTCAATAAGGTTGTTTATGTTTGTGATTGTTTTATGTATTTGGGGGCTCCTGTGTTCGGCGCATAGACATTTATAATTGTTAGCTCTTCCTGATGGATAGACCCTGTGATTATTATATAATGCCCTTCTTCATCTCTTGTTACAGCCTTTAGTTTAAAGTCTAGTTTGTCTGACATAAGTATGGCTACTCCAGCTTTATTTGACTTCCAATAGCATGATAGATAGTTCTCCATCCCCTCACTTTCAATATGAAGGTCTCTTCAGGTCTAAAAGGAGTCTCTTGTAGACAGAAAATAGATGGGTCTTGATTTTTTATCCATTCTTATTCCTATGTATTTTGGTGAGAGCATGTAGTCCATGTACATTCAGTGTTAGTATTGAAAGATACGGGTTTAGAGTCATTGTGATGTCTGTAGGTTTCATGCTTGTAGTGATGTCTCTGGTACTTTGTGGTCCTTGCAACATTTCACTCACAGAATCCCCCTTAGGATCTCTTGCAGGGCTGGTTTAGTGGTGATGAATTCCTTCAGTTTTTGTTTTTTTGGGAAGATCTTTATCTCTTTTTCTATTCTGAATGACAGATTTGCTGGATAAAGGATTCTCGGCTGCATATTTTTTCTGTTGCATCACGTTGAAGATTTCCTGCCATTCCTTTCTGGCGTGCCATATGGGTCTCCCTTTATAAGTTAGAGCGTGTTTATCCCTAGCTGCTTTCAGAATTTTCTCTTTATCCTTGTATTTTGCCAGTTTCACTATGATATGTCGTGCAGAAGATCGATTCAAGTTATGTCTGAAGGGAGTTTTCTGTGCCTCTTGGATTTCAATGCCTGTTTCCTTCCCCAGATCAAGGAAGTTCTCAGCTATGATTTGTTCAAGTACACCTTCAGCCCCTTTCTCTCTCTCTTCCTCTTCTGGAAAACCTATTATACGGATATTGTTCCGTTTGATTGCATCACTTAGTTCTCTAATTTCTCCCCTCATACTCGAGGATTTTTTTATCTCTCTTTTTCTCAGCTTCCTGTTTTTCCATAATTTTATCTTCTAGTTCACCTGTTCTCTCCTCTGCCTCTTCAGTTCATACTGTGGCCGCCTCCATTTTATTTTGCACCTCATTTATAGCATTTTTTAATTCATCATGACTATTTTTAGTCCCTTGATCTCTGTAGAAATAGATTCTCTGCTTCCTCTATGCTTTTTTCAAGCCCAGTGATTAATTTTATGACTATTATTTTAAATTCTTGTTCTGTTATATTGCTTAAATGGATTTTGATCAGTTCATTAGCTGTCACTACTTCCTGGAATTTCTTTTGAGGAGAATTCTTCCGTTTCGTCATTTTGGCTAGTTTTCTGTCCCTTATGCATTTTAAAAGCTTGTGTGCTTTGCACCTGCGAGCTCTGCTATATTAAAGCAGCGTCATACACTGTGCAGGGCTTGGCCCTTCTGGAAGTGTTTTTTTGGGGGATTGTCACTTGCTTTCTGTTGTTGTGGCTTTGGTAATTTTATTACCCTACCCTTTGCTTTGATTTGTTCCTTGGAGTAGCTCTGGAGAGGAAAACAGGCCAACAGGAGATGAAAACATGCAAGCACAAAAACAAGTAACAAACAAACAAACAAAAACAAAAAACTAAAAATAAAAAATGCAAAAACACCGAGCACAAATAAAGAAGAGGGTGGAGACGGTGCTGATGGAAGAGCACATACAAAGAGAGAAATGACAGGAGTGGGGGGCAGGGGCAGGGAGAAAAAGTAAACATTGATTAGGCAGAGAGACTAAAAGGCTTAATCCAGAGAGAGAGAAAGGAAAATAAGGAACGAGGCGGGGAAAATGAAACGAAGATAAAATTACCCAGAGAAACTATATGGCTTGATTATTGCAGAGAGAGAGAAAGGAGTGTAAAGAAGGAGGTGTAGAACATGTATCAAGACGACGGATTAAGTACGTCTGTTTAGACCAGTAACCGAGTGACCAGCCTAAGGGAGGGAAGAGAGATAAGCAGGGGAGATGGGGGGCGGGGAGAATATACCTATATATCCAGAATTGACCTAGAGTTAATCCAGGTAATGCTGCAGAGCTTGTCGGGAGGAGCTGCCCGCAGGGTCTGTGTGGATCAGGTGGATACGCAGTTACCCAGTGCGAGGGGGCGTGGTTTGGCGTATTCTGAACCCACCTCCACTAAGGGCCTGGGGAGTGATCCCTGAGGCCCCGCCTTGGTGGGGGTGGGGGCGATGGTGATCTCCCAGTCTCTTCTCCATAGAGCCGACCCGGTGTACTCCGTTTGAGTCGTCCTCACTGTGCCGCAGGCGGTCTTTCTTGCTCCACCAACTCCCCTTACCCTGCACTTGGCTAGGATTCAAAGTCCCGCTTCTTGCGCTCTGGTGCTGGGGAAGCGCCTCTCAGTGCGGTGATGTGTGGTCCCGGCTGGCTTTGGCTTTGTCTGTGCCGCCGCACTTCACGGGACAACCGACTTCTCCTTTGCGGACTGAGAGCCACTGCCCTTGCCGAGAGCACCCCAGGGTGGCGGATGCAGGCAGGCTTTGTCTTTTCCCACAGCACTCCAGGGAAACGGCCGCCTTGCCTCCTGGGGACTGCGCCCTGGGCCCAGCCACCGTGCCCGGGGGTGGCGGACGCAGGCAGGTTCTGTGCTATCGCACAGCCCTCCAGGGAGGGATCCACTTTCTCCAGCTGCGGACTGAGCCCCTGACCTGCCACCGCACCCAGGGCTGGCTCCCCTTCTCCCAGGTGCAGGAACACGGAGCCGGCCGCTGTCCGAACAAAGCCCCGCGGTTAGAGATGGGATCCCTCTCAGTCTCAGTCCGAGGTGTTTCTCCTGTCCAGCTACGGTCCTGCCCTTTCCTAGCCGCTCTTTCTCTTCCCTTTGTCTCTCCGCAGAAGGGGGTCCCTCCCCTCTGTGCCCACGCAGTCTTTTTTTTTTTATCTCCCCTAGTTTGTCATTACCCACCTCTTTTTCAGCTTTCCCATTTTCTTCCTAGTAGATGCGGTCTCTTTTCCTGCCAGGCTCTGGTGTTCAAAGTCATTTGGCTTCCACACTTCTTTGTTTGAGAGACGCCGGATGCATGGATTCCCCCTGCTTCTCCCCCACGTTGGCCAAGATTTTATTCTCCTTGATGGCTGAATATTCCATTGTATATACATACCACATCCTCTTTATCCATTCATCTATCGGTGGTCGCTCGGCTGCTTCTATATCTTGGTTATTGTAAACAATGTTGCAGTAAACATAGCGTTTTTGCATTTTTTGGCGGGGGGGGGGGGGGCGGGGGTGAATACCCAGTAGTGCAATTCCTGGGTCAGAGGGTCGTTCTATTTTTAATTTTTTTGAGGAACCTCCATAGATAGGGTTCCACAGTGGCTCTACCAATTTGCGTTCCCACCAGCAGTGCACCAGGGTTCCTTTTTCTCTACATCCTCACCAATACTTGTTGTTTCTTAAGACTTATTTTTGGAAAAAAAAAAAAAGTCAGGGTGGATTCAAGGTTATCCAGATAACACCGTGCTTTTGAAGTAGGTACCGTGCATTATGGGGGTCTTCCCTTGGGGTGTGTCTTTTGTGGGATATTGTGCAGGAGGTGTCGGGTGCAGCTGGGGAGGGGAACAGATGGAGAATAGCTGATAGAAACTGGTGACAGCATAAGACCGAGTGAGGAACAAACACCCTGCTGCGAGACCGTGGGGGAAAGGAATGATTAATTCTGGCATGAACTGTATGCACAAAAGGAAAACAAGAGAAATAAAGCATAAATGGAATCAACAACTAACCTTAAACCATAAATAATGCATATTGATGAATTATCTTTGTGTTCGTCTCTGCCACATCCCTTCAGTGTCCACATGATGTCACTATGGAGAGTCAGCATCTGGAGCTTGGGGAAATGGTGCTTGTGTGTGTGTGTGTGTGTGTGTGTGTGTGTGTGTGAGAGAGAGAGAGAGAGACAGAGAGAGAGAGACAGAGAGAGAGAGAGAGACAGAGAGAGAGAGAGAGAGAGAACTCATTTCTCTGGGTTCCCAGTGACCTAATTTCTTTATTTCTTGGCATTTAGCCAATTTTCTATTCTCAGAAGTTTGAGTTATTTATTTTTTTTGTAGTCAGGCATGAGTGTATGTGGCAACAATAGTTCACTACTCCTGTTTATAAAACTGCAGTGAGAAAGCAGTACCCCCACAGCCAGCTGGAGAGATTGATGAGGACGCTGGGAGCTGGCAGTAACATGGGGAGCCGAGAGTCCTTAATCTTCCAACAGAGCCACAAACTCCTTGGGTCTGCATCTAGTGTACCGAATGTTCTGGCAGCAGCAGCCCTGTTAACCTCTCAGGAGAGGCATTTGAATAAATGCTTTTGAGCTCAGGTAGTATATTTTATCTGTAAGGATGGAAGTACATGGTTCACCCTGACATCCCGCGTATTTCAAATTACTATTGATAAGTGCTAACCTGACATTTTTTTTGGAGGGTAATTACCTTGTAGCTTAAAATAACATTTTAGGTGCCGTATATGCAAATATATAACTTTTTAGATGCTACTTATACAAATATATAACATTTGTAATAGCTGTGTGAAACTGGTCCAGGTATTATCCTTCTCTTTGTAACATACGGAAACAATGGCCCCAAAGGAAAAGGCCTTTCAGGAGCTGTGCTCGTAGTCACTTAGCACAATTTATCACACTGTTTTATATCAGGATGGTATGTTTGCGTTTCTAAGCCCACTTATTAACTGCTAATGTATTTTATTGGGGGAGGGGGGATGAGCAGGGTGGCCATTATCGTGCTCCTTTTACAGAGACAGAAATTGAGGACACAGAGGGTGCCTGTGATCAGAGAGCCACACAGATCATCTATCTTGTAATTCTCTTTCAGCCAGGAAACAGAAGGTAGTAGAATGGGTAATTGAGCCAAATACACACATTCCCTCTTTAGTACAGATGAGATAAGCTTGTGTAAAGGCAAATCCTGCTGGAAAACATTTCCAGGAAGCCTTGTGGCCAGAGGAAATCTGTCCACAAAACTCTGGAGGCTATTATAAAAGGAGGTGCAATCCTGAGACCTTGCTGAAATAATAGCAGGACTCACCTAAGAGATGTCGAAGAGAGAGAAGTTTGAGGCTTAACTGATGAGAGCAGAGAAAATCGTACCAGTTGTTTTGAGAGCAGGCTCAGGGTGGCTTTGTCTCATCCTGGGTAGAGCTGGGTGCCTTTGTAGTTACATTTTGGTGTTTCTTTTCCGTGCACTACCATACTCTTCTGTAATAACTAGGAAGTTGTTTTAGTCTTAAAAATAATTTTATGTATATTTGAAAAGTAACTCAAACTCATAGGCAAAAACTTGGAAAATAAATGAAACAAGAAAAGCTGTTACGTTTACTGCTGTCTCCCTGCACTTGACATTTTGTGCCTGGACCGTAAAGGCACTTTGATAAATACTTCTGGACCGAATGAAATGAACTCACAAACCCAACCAGAGATTGACATTTGGTATTCAGTGTAAAGTGAAAATACTTCTATGTGTTTTAGTTAAATAATACATATACACCTTGCTCTCTGTGTGTATATATGTATTATATATGTATATATTGCTATATTATATATAGTGTGTATTTTTCATATATATGTATGAACACACACATCAAATGTACATTTACAAAAGATAACTAGATTTATTCCATATTGTTGCTGACTGTTTAGCACTTTCCACCTTTTTACTCACAATACTAACCTGGAGAGGTGGGATTGGAGGATTAGGAAGTTTAAATAAATGGACCAAAGTTGTACTGGTGACATGTGATTGACCAGGATTTAAATCCAGCTCTATTTACACAGAAGTTGGAGCACTGAATTATTGTCCCAAGTATTCTGAATTGGACTTAATAGTAAATATTTCAGCCTTTATGTAATATATATATAATCTTTATATCATATATATATATATATATATATATACAGCCTTTATATAATATGTGTATATATATATATATAATATTTTATATAATTGTTTAATTTTCCTGTCAAACATTTTCTAACGTCTTGATAAGTTTCCTTTGTATGAATGGACGAAATCTTATTGAAATATTCTACCATTTGGGACTGCTTTTTTTCTTCTTCAGGAAAGCCTCATGTTTTACTCTTAAGGCCTTTCACCTGATTAAATGTGGCCCACTCAGATTATCTAGAATGATCTCCTTTACTTAAAAGCAACAGATTATGGGCTTTAATGACATCTACAAAAATACCTTCACCTAGATTTGTATTTGATTGAATAACCGGAGACTACACCCTAGCCAGGGGGACCCAACACGAAGACCATCACAACCATCAGCACCTCAGTCAGAGCCTGTTTCGTTTATTGTTCTCTCCTCACTGCATAGAGCTGTTTCTGGTATATTGTTCACATTCAGTGAATGTGGAATGTGTGAACGAATAAGTGACTGTCAAGTTGATGCTCTTAACTATAGGCTAACTTCATTCTTTATTACATCCTTTTTTCTTTTTTTTTATGTTCAAGAAGCTCTACTACTTGCATTTTATCTAGCTTTTCCAATACAGCCTTTAAAATCTAGCATTCTGCTTGGTGATCGTAACTTCTGGTCTTCTGGTCATCAGGAATGTTCACATTTCTACAGATACTATGCCGGGCTTGCTTTTTGCCTCACGCTCAGTTAGCGGCCCCCCCAGCCCAGATGTCTGGAATGGAGTTCTGCCTCTTCCTTTGCAAGAAGGAATGGTTCAGAGTTCTCCCAGACAGTTACCTTTCTCAAGGCTTGTCTAATCAGCAGTATGTTATTTTGTGTGTCCTTGTTTTGGATTCTTTGATTTGAAAGTGATACTTTGGACCTCTTAAAGACTTCTGTGTTATTTAATTGTTTTTTCTTCCTTTCTGTGTTCTGAATTGATGAAGCATATTGAGAATATTATCACTGTTTCTCGCATATGGTTTGCTGTTCTTTAGATCGTAACTTCTCACTGGATGTTTCCCTGTGGCCTTGGCTCAAGTCCCTGACCTTCTAGTATCTAGCTCTGTGCCTTTGAGCTGTGAGGCTTGGGACGCTCTGAAACAGTTACAGAAGAAAAAAACTCCATCTTGTGTGCCATTTTAGCTCTCACCTGTCAGTAAGTTTGGGTCTTCTGTTTATTTGGTAAGAGCAAATTAGTCACACAAATGTAGTCTGTATTATTTGTATCCTGTAGAGTTACTATTCTTCTTATAATTGATCCTCCAGACATTTTGGATAGCACTTTTGAGAGTGAAATAAAAATTTAAAATAGTTAAATTTATCTAATTTTTTTCTTAATTTCTCTTGCTGATAGTTTTTTTTTTTTTAATTTTTTTTTTCAAAGTTTATTATTTTTGGGACAGAGAGAGACAGAGCATGAACGGGGGAGGGGCAGAGAGAGAGGGAGACACAGAATCGGAAACAGGCTCCAGGCTCCGAGCCATCAGCCCAGAGCCTGACGCGGGGCTCGAACTCAGGGACCGCGAGATCGTGACCTGGCTGAAGTCGGACGCTTAACCGACTGCGCCACCCAGGCGCCCCGCTGATAGTTTTAACTATCTCAATTTTGTACTGTTTGGGTCTGATTTGTATCTAAATTTAATAATTTAATAGTTAAATATATATATTTGGGTCCTTATATATTGGTGGATCAATAATACAGCGTTATTCCAAAACTATTTAAATAAAACAATTTCTATAAAGCTAATAATAATATATTTATGTACATTAAACAAAAAACCTTGCTATTTATTAAGGGGATATGAGAGAGTGTTTCTTGTTCATAATTATGTATTTTAGTCTGCCTTTTAGCTCTGTCTTTAATAATGTGTATCCGGTATTTTCTGTTTTCTTATTTCTAAAAATTATCTTAATTTTTAGAAGTAAAAGTGCTTTGTTCTTCAAAATTGCATTTGATGGTTAATGAATATGAAAGTATTTGCATGTTCAAGGGACTCTTTTCCATAAATCATAATATTGTTGAATCTGAGAAAAAACAGTTGTCAGGTAAAGTACATAGTTGTCAGGTAAAGTACATAGTTGTCAGGTAAAGTCAGGGCGAAGTCTGAATGGAGAAGACCCTCAGGTCTGTTTGTTTCACACTGAGACATATAAATGTTCTGGCCCCAATATTTTCGTAAGGACTGGCTTCTTGCCCGCATATAGAGTATTTTCTTTGTTAAATATGTATATAAGCAAAAGTTCAACAAATTGTTTCCGTTAATGATTATTTTGAACGTTTCATCAAATTTTGATGTTTCACCAAATTGTAGGTTTTCTCAGTGTGGTTCCAAGATATATTTTTCCAAGTATACATGGGAACTTTGGGATACTCTAAAATATTGTTATAGAAGTACAAAACTAAATTTTGTATGCCAGGTTAGCTCTCATCTGTAAGTTTGGGTATTTCTCATTATCTTACAAGAGTAAATATCATTATCATTCTCTTTGCAAACTTTACGTCAATAATTGCAAGTTCCTAAACGTCTCCTAAGCTTCCAAAGCTGCAGTTCATTAGGTTGCTCATTTGATAGGCTCTACCTGTCTAATTTAAGTGCAGTGATGAAATGGTTGATAGGATGTGTGATAAATGCCACATTTAAATACATTTCTAATCTATAGATTTCTTAATTTATTAAGAACATGGCTTTTACCAAGATGCTGTGTTCCACCAAAATTTCTATTAGAGTTATCGCTACAAAATCAAATAATACTTTCCTCAGAATAGGACTTTACTAAATTTATAACAGCATCTGCAATAACAACAGATGTTTTACCTTTTACCAGCTAAACTTCTCAGAACATAAATTTAACTCCAGTAACTGGATGGAAAAACAGAATGCTTATTGAAATATATTAACAGACAATTTTGTGTTTAAAGTATGTGATAGTCTTGATACACAATGGTATCATTTCATTTTTGAGGAGTTGTTTTCGTTGTTATTTTGCAAATGGAGCTAACGTATTAACGGCCACCGTTTTACTTTTTACGTGTACATAAAATATTTGGGATCACACATACGCAAGATTAATTTAGGAGGACAGTCACTTGATCTAAATGAAGATCAGTTGAGCCCTTTCTGGAGGTGGAAGAGGATCTAGACTTTGGGTTTATCTTCTTAGCACAGCAACCCACTTTGAAATGGGTGCTGATGCTTCTTTAGCAAATAGATGCTGATGTCTTCTGGTGTTCCTGGGGCTGGTGAGATGTAAACACTGTATACATTCGACCTCAAAGTTTATGATTTAAAAAAAAATTAATATGCCTTTTTGAGCTCTTTCAAGTCTTAAGTTTTCAAAAGAAAGCAAAAAAGCACTAAAATGCATAAATTACACGAAAAAGATTGACACACACAATACGTGACAAAACCTCTGTAGCAAGCGTTTTGGACTGTTGTGTCTTTGCACACTTATTTCACGGACCTAACTTGTAATGGTCTAGCCCATAATTTCCCACACTTCCCGTTGCCCTCCTCTGCCGAGCAGCGTTGAGCTCCCCACAAGCCGCACAGCAAACCACCACACAGCACTGTGGTGCTCTGGGTGACCAGCAGGAGCCTCGTATCCTCCTTTACGCCTATCACTGCCCGAGACCTGACGGGGTCACTGTCCCTAGCTGCTCCTGTCATAGAGCACTTAATTTTATCAGCAAGCGCCCTGCATGCTGTCCTTGAGAGGGAGGTGTTAATTACCTTGTGTCCGTAAAGTGCTTGGAAAAGAGAGAGCTTATAGCCAGTTAACATGCAGATTTAACCACATGTTTCCATAAGCTCTCTGTTTCCCTGCACCTATGACTCAGACATTTCATTCGTAGGCTCTGGCAGAAGCTGAAAGGACACCGTGCAGCTCTGTCAAATCCAGCTTAGCTTATGTGAGTGTAAGTACTACAATAATACCTTATTAAAATATGAAAAATCCAGGACGAATGCCAAACATGCCAGGAGGAAAGAATATGCTGGGACAGCGGGGATAAACCGGGACACATGGCCACTCTATTTATGAAGATGAAACAGTGTGTAAGAAGATTCTTCGTTGAACTGTAAATTCATCGTCTGTGAATGACAGTGGCTCTTACTTTGGCTTAACTTGAAGCTCAGATTTCTCGAATCCAGATACAATGTTTTTTTTTTTCTTCAGTAAAGGGCCAAGTAATTAAAATATTTTATACCTTTCCTTTGTTTATCAATTATTTCACATAAGCATCAAGTCTTTTCTTTGTGAAAGCAGTAGGTTGCTCTGTAGAGATAAGTGAAGCTAAAAATGGCTGTCCTCAGGACTAGTGTTTGTTTGTTTTTTAAACATTTTGAGGGGTCGGATGACTGGATCTGGATGGAATGAAAATTCTCATCGGTAAAAACATGCCTGTCCACATATGCTTCCACAATAATTGCAAGATGTCTCTGACTCCAGAGTCAGGCTGTGGATCTGTTTCTTGAGGATCTAAATTTATATGGTTGTATGAAAAAGAAGATATGTGTATGGAAGGTGGAATGTGCAAATAAATGTATTCGGGTTCTCCAAGGGAAGCAGAACCAGTTCTCTAGAGACATATGCAAGAGGAGACTTACTACAGGAGTTGGAGAAGTCCCACAGTCTGCCCCCTGCAAACTGGAGAACCAGGAGAGCTGCTTCAGTCTGAGTCTGAAGGCCTGAGAGCCAGGGGAGGTGCTGCCGTAAGTCCTGAAGTTCAAAGGCCTGAGAACAGGAGCTCTGATGTCCGAGGGTGGGAGCACATGGCCGTCCCAGCTTAAGAAGGGAGAGAATTTGCCCTCCCCTCGCCTATTTGTTCCATTGCTACTGTCCATGGATTTCCTGATGGCCACCCATGTTGATGAGCGCGGATCTCTTCACTCAGTCTAGGGAATCAGATGCTAATCTCTTCCAGAAACACACTCGCAAATGAGAAAAACAGCGTTTTACCAGCTCTCTGGGCATCTCAGCCTAGGCAAGTTGGCACATTAAGCATCACAGTCAGTATGTCCAAAAGTAGAATAGCCAGCATGTTGTTTGTTATTTTGTTTTCATTAAAGGATAGGCCACTGTAAAAATTGAAGCTAGAGTCTTTTGAGATCCATGTAAGAGAAACAAATAAAATTACTTTGGTCACCTGGCTAAAGTGGTGCTGTCAGTGTTCTCCCCTCTAAAGTTAGGATTTTTTTCCCTTCCCATCATCGGTGTGTTAGGAGCAGTTCACGAAGTCCAGCCCACAGTCACAGGGAACATGACTGAGGTAGACCTCCTCGGGGAGGAGTATCAAAAATGTTGTAGATTCAGGTTAAAACGACTCCAGTAATTAACAAATTTTTGTTGGAGGTGCTTGGAGACTGTGCTTGCAGTCTTACCTATCCCACGAGTTCTGCCCACTAATTTTAGCGTTCTTCCCTGGATTTTTGCCTGCGGCAGTTACTGTTGTGGTGTCCTGAAGGTGATTTTCCATTTCCTTCATTCTGTAACTGAACCCAGGCCATCTGCCCATTGTGCAGCAGAGCCAAAACCTGAGACATAGGTTTTGCAGCAATGAAAGTTTATTCGAAAGGTGGCCAAACAAGGTAGACAGGAAGACATGCCCCCAGTCCACCTCCCCGAAGTGGGAGAGAACAAGTTGGTTGGAATCCTAGGGGTTGAGATGACATGCCTATTGATGGAAAGGGCAGGAGAACTTATGACGGTCCATGAGGAAAGATGGAACATGTGCATTGAGCAAAACGTGTGTGGCATACAGCCTGTGTTCACTCTGGGTGGAGACTTAACATCGGAACGAGGCAGAATTCAGCCCCTGACATCAGGTTATCTTAGGACAAGGAGAAGGGGCCATGGGCATGCTCTGAAGCTGGTATAAACTGGATGGGGTCTTGGTCTCCTTGTGTTGGGCAGGGAATGCAGGGCTTTGCTCCTTCAAAAGCTGGACCCCTGTGGGTTGGCCTTGAGGTCTCTTCTCCAGAGACAGCTGGTGAGTTTGATAGTAGGGTCTGGAAAGACACAGTAGCTGATTAGGGGGAAACAGTTCTCTGAAAAATAAGCTTTAAACTTTTTGCTGGTTTCAGCCTCATTAACCTTATGAACACAGTTTGAATTCCTTCTTCATTTATGATCCGAAATTCTTCTGTGAGGAAAAATGTTCTCTCCCCCCGCAACTTATTTATTCAGTCATTTATTACTCTCAGCACAGACCCATGGATATTTATTTCATTATTTGGGTTATAGTCCAATAACATCGATAATTTATTTTACTGCCAAAGTTCTTCTAGCTCTGGCCATTGTGGGCTCTTTCCATTGACTCCTGTTCCTTGTGAACATCTTTTCTGTATTTTTTTTGGTTCTTGTATTGTTTAAGGACAGTGAGATGTTCCAGGCTCACTGTGGATATTTCCTGCCCCAGTTCAAAATCAGCCATTTCTCCAAGGATCCCTGGTTTCTGGTTTCTTTTATTGGAATGGTATTTAGAAATTAAGATTTGGGTATTAGGTGTGTTCAATGCTGCTACTGGGGCATCACCGATCGTAGGCCCCCAGAGCTAGGAAATGTTTGTATAGTAACTGATGTATACATCTGCCTATAAACGTGAGTTTTTTCTGTATCTGCCTATAAACGTGAGTTTATATTTATATATACACCCTAATCCACATTCCAGCCTTCTCCCCTTGCTTTTCCTTGCTTTTTTGTAACTTCTTTCTGGGATAATGAGAAACCTGGCTCCCACGATGTACAAATTATTTACTTGTTTAATCCTAGTATGCATATAAAGTAGCTTCAGAATTGCTAGCCTCTACTCCTGTGAGAAACAAAACTACCCATTAGAGTACAGTGTTTATGTGCAGATCTTTTGTCTTTAATCTTCAATATCCAGTCAGAACACTGTTTTCCAAAGTTATGTAGGTCAGCTCATTTTCTGCCCACCACCTCCAGTGAGGATACGCCATACATTTGTAATGCAGTGTATTAGTTTTCCAGTGCTGTGTTAATTTACCACAACCTAGCAGCTGAAAAGAATATCTCTTTATTAGCTCACAGTTGGATAGGCCAGAAGCCTGGGTGGCTCTTCCAGGCTCTTTGCTTAAGGTCACACAAGGCAGACATCAAGACGTCAGTTGTGCTGGGCTTTTGTGTGGAAGCCCTGTGGGAGGACCTGCTCGCAGGCTCATTTAGGTGGTTGGCAGATGCAGGTTGCTTGAGGCGGTAAGAGCGAGGTCTTCATTTCCTTGCTGGCTGTCAGTCATCCTCAGCTTCCAGAAGTTACTCTCCAGTCCTTGCATGTAGCCCCCTCAAACTTCAAAGCCAGCAGTGACCCCGTTGCTTCAAAGTCGGCAGTGAATCCTGCCTACGATCCCACTTCTGTTACCAGCTGGAGAAAACTGTCAGCTTTTAAACTGCTCATGCTATTAGATCCATCTGGAAAATCTCTTTTGATTAACTGAAAGCCAATTGATTGGTAATTTTAATTGTATCTGAAAGTTCCGTTTGAAATGTAACATCACATGGTCATGGGTGCGCGATCTTCTCGTCTTCACAGTCCCAGGGGTGGTGGAGGAAACACAGGGACCCCTTTAGAAATCTGCTTACCGCCTGTAGTTAGATTCATTTGTCATCATCTGCCTCCCCTTGTGGGATCTCCTGATATGCAGGTTGGGTTTTTAAAGTTGGGTAGGTGTTTGATATGTCTGTTTCCTTGATTGTGGTAATGGTGCCATGGGTGTTTGCATGTATGCAGATTTACCACACTGTACACATTCAGTACACGCATTTCTTTTGTATATCAATTATATGTCAACAAAGCTGTTTAAAAATAGCTTGTTTGTATGTGGTTAAGTTCACTCCTGGTGATGTGGAAATGCATAGGGTTGTGTATCTTACCATCCAAGTAGCATACAGAACAGTTTTGTTACCCTGAAGTCCCCTTGTGTCAGTACGTTGTAGACAACCCCCTCCTCTTAACAACCAGCCCTTGGCGGGCACAGATCTGAATCTGTTTATCTGCCCTAGAGTTCGGGTTTTCTAGAATGTCAGATGAATAGTGGCATATGGTATGTAGCCCTTTGGGTTTGATTTCTTGCACTTAGCAAAATACATTTAAAATTCAACTGTTTTGTTGCATGAAACAAGAGTCCCTTTTGGCAGCTCTAGTTGTATCCAATGTGTAGATGTACCAAGCCTACACTTTCATTGAAGTGTTAAAGTACAGCGTTTGTCAAGATGACGGAATTTACTTGATAATATTGTCTGTGGCAACACAGGAATTCAACTTGTCTTGTAATGGGAGTAACCTTTCATAAATAGCTTTTTGTAAGTAATAAAGGACACACATTTACAGGTGTGTTGTGTGTGTGTGTGCGCGCGCACGTGTGACTTCGATGTCAGTTTGGCTTCTGTATCAAATTGACTTCTATAAAGTAAACATGAGCGATACCTCCACCTCCACCTGGACTTGAAGAGAGTTTCTCTAGCCTGGAAAATGAGAAAGTCATTTTTTTTTTTTTTTCAACGTTTATTTATTTTTGGGACAGAGAGAGACAGAGCATGAACGGGGGAGGGGCAGAGAGAGAGGGAGACACAGAATCGGAAACAGGCTCCAGGCTCTGAGCCATCAGCCCAGAGCCCGACGCGGGGCTCGAACTCACCGACTGCGAGATCGTGACCTGGCTGAAGTCGGACGCTTAACCGACTGCGCCACCCAGGCGCCCCGAGAAAGTCATTTTTTAATCCTATCTGCATAAAGCCTTCTATAACCAGTCTCATTTATTTCTTAAGTGTCAGTAGTGATTCCCAACTTTTTTTATGGTAGAGGCTCAAAGGTCCAAATATTTACTTAATGGCTATATAACAAAGAAAGGACATTCTGTGATTTTTGGGTGATGCCCCCCCAAGAATATCACTGAATTAAAAATTAATTGTGAAGTCCTCTAAGAGAAGAAAATAATTAGAGAAGAAATTAAGCCCTCACATGGTCGTCTTTTTCTGCAACTTTAAAATTGCAATTCAGATTGCAATTTATTTTAATTCTACTTTAATTCTTTAATTCTACTAACTTAAGGACTATACTGTAAATGGTAGAATATTATCCATGAAAAACATTGAAAATTTGTCCTTATTGGAAATGCATGACTTATGTATAATTTATTTAAATAAAATTACTCTTTGTTCCAAACCCTATCTTTGCATACAAGCAAATGACTAAAATAATGCATCTTATGTAAGCGTTTCACTCAAATATACTGCTGGGCCAAACATGTCATGTAAATATGATTCTTTGAGAGATAGTTTTAAAATGCATGTAAGTATGAAAAAGGAAAAACATAAAGCAGGATAACCGATACTACCCATAGTGGAACTATCTTATGGATTTGGGTGTAGTGTGTCTCTTGATGATTTTAAAACATTTGCATTATGTGTGGGTTGGAAAACAATATTAAAAAAATAACTTTATAGAACAGAATATAAGTATGAGTTTTGAAGTGATATTCATAACTGAGGGCAAAATAATTTTCAGGAAAAGAAAATATTTCCTTCTCTAAGAAGCTTATTTTTATAACCACACTACAGATGTTAGAAAATAAGCCATAAAACACAGTTAGATGAGGTCATTTTGTGACTCTTGAAGTTAATCGCAAGGTTTGCATAAGCTTTTTCTGCTCCTAGTCAAGTTCAGTTTTTACTGGAGTTCCCCAAAGCATTACTAAAACTCCTTACTCTCAGTTGAAATGTGGAAAAATTCACTTCTTTTTATGTATATAAAAACAAAAATATTCCAGTAATTGCTACAGACTAGGTATACTTGGAACTGTATCTCCTTCTCTATCTACTTTATTGAAGGACACAGCACTTACTTTAAATCTTGCTCGTTTTTGAGATAAGGAAAAACAACAACAACAACAAAACAGCAAAAATGTAACTGATCCAAATCCCTGCAATTTATAATGGAAACCATAGATTCCCTTTCCTCTCTCCAGAGGACTTTTCTAGTTCTTCTTGATAGGCTCATCTAAATAGGAATACCAATGGTATTCAGTTGTTTCATCTTTAAAATAAAAGAATTTATTTCTGGGATGCATGGGTGGCTCAGTGGGTTAAGTGTCTGACTTGATTTCAGCTCAGGTCATGATCTCATGGTGATGAGATCGAGTCCTGTATCAGGATCTATGCTAGGCTCTCCCTCTCTCTTCCCCTACCCGGCTTGTGCTCTCCCTGTCTCTCTCTCTCTCTCAAAAAAAAAAAATATTAAATAAAAAGAATTTATTTCTTAGATTTCCTCCACCCTACTTGTATGCAGGCAGTTTTTTTTATGAAGTGATCTCAGGGAAGAAGGATGATGGACAGGAGACTGTAAAACAAGGAGGGTGGTCTAGTACAAGGTCTCCTTGAGCTGCCTACTTTATGGAGAGCCAGTTATAAGGCACCTCAGGGTAGATGTGGAAAACATTCATCTGTCCGTTCCCATCCCCACTGGTCAACAGCTTCCCAGTGAGGTGTTAACCATCTCTACAACCACATACTAGGTTGTAGGAATCTGAGATGGCTGGAGTCTGGGGGGAAGGTGAAAAATGAATCAGGCTACTGTGTGAAGGTGTTGCCAGATGACACGTGTAAAAAGCAGCTGTCCAGCAGGTGGTGGCTGGTGTAAAAGATGAGCAGAGAGGGCCTTAGGGAGTGGCAAGGAGGTTATCTGGGGATGCCTCACACTTGACAAAATGAGAATCCCCTGAAGGACAGACTCCAACAGATGGTTGGGTCTTCCCCTGAGAGTTTCTGATTCAGTAGGGCTCGGATGGGGACAGGTGGCGCTAATAATGCTTTCTGGTCAAAAGATTGCACTTTGAGAACCACTGGATTGGGGTCTCCAAGGCCTTCCTGTTCTTGTAGGTTAGGATTGTAATAACTAAAAGAGTAAATTACATGGACAGAAGCAGGACATGGAAAAGAACAGAGACTACAGCAAAGTTCAGTGAAGCAATAAAGGAGATAAAAGTTAAAATGGTAGTTAGATGTGCTGGATAAATGAAATGGGGCAACTTAACGATAATTAAAACTAACATCTCTAACATCTAGGGGCTTTTTATCCCTTTTTCTTTTTGCAGTCACATCTCTTCTATTTTTGAGTCTAACCTAGTGCTTCAAATAGAAAACAAATGGGTAATGCACATATTTTAGATATTTTACATTTTGAGGTCACTGTCGGTTTTATGTGTTTCCGTTTGTATTAAAGAGTTATAATTAAAACATGTGGAAATATAAATTTTGAAACAAAATTAACAGTACTAAATCGCAGTATGATCAGGTGGCATCAAAATCTCCCATTTGAGTATCAAGCTGTATCACTTGAATGAAAAATTTAGAAGCTTAAGTCATTTATGGTGGTGTAATGTAAATTACAAGAAGAGAAATTATAGTCCACAGCCTTTGCTGGGTGTTGGACCTTAACAGCATGCATAATTCATAGAAAAGTACTGTAAAAGAATATGGAGTAACCTTCAAAGATAAATCAAGGAAACCCGGTTACTAATCTACACAGTAGTTTACCTGGAGGAAGGTAATATGAAGGAAAACAGTCCATCATCCCACCTAGCTTCATGCCATCCCTGATGAAAGTTACCCTGGGCTACATATTACACGTGGAATAGAAAATATTTACACCCGAATATCTGCCACTTGGAAAGAAATCAGCCAGACAACGATAAATGAATTTAGCAAAGCAGGTTTTAAATTAAGCAGATAAATTTCACTTTGATTGGGAAGTTCAGCCAGAGGGGAAAGAATTGGGGGAAGAAGCCATAGCTAGGAGCATCCAAGTCTGTTGTCCAGAGATGAGCACATAATCAGGCATTAGGACTGAAATTACCCACTCTATGAATTTCATCAATGAGCAGCTGAAAGGCACTCTAATTTTCTTGATAAACAGTGAATCTCCTGGTGGTGACGGAAGGCAATGCTCGAAAAACTCACGTGTCTAAGGAAGACTTTGGTTTGGATGTGTTTCTAACTTCATGTTACGTTCTGATGAAGTTTATAGACTTGAACGCGTTTACTTTGATACTTATAAAGTGTAGTCTAATAAAATACCCTTTACACTTACCTAATACCCAAGAAAATTTTTCATAAGTTCTCTTGATTTTTGCAAATATGAAATGTCAACTAATGTTAAGTTTTCAAATTTCAAGTTCTCTTATTTACAAATGAGTTTCTATCAGCCTTGGTAAATAAGGAGATTCCAGAAGATACGATGATTTGAGGGTCAGACATGAAGTTTACACTGTATCCCAAAGAAATGATCTCTTATAAGATACTCTTGAGCACAACACTTGGCTTGGCTTTGATTTGTATGAGAACACACCCATGGCCTGCTTTTGGTTACCTATGACACCTGGACAAAAGGAAGGACTGGATAGGGGAGATTCATAGCTATGCCCATCAGAATTCTCTTTGGCGATAAGGGGGAAAGTTAATTGGCAAGCGGACGTAGTCACCTGCTATTACATTCTGTAATGCTTCTTACCTATTTAGGATTCCATGACCTGGGGAGTGACGTGGGTAAGCCACACTCTGCATTTCCTTATCTGTTCCTCACTTAACCCACCATGGACTTCTGTCATAATAACCTATTTTAGTTCACAACAGAGCAGACTTCAAGTGCGAGTGTTTACTTGGGAGGTGATTCCAGGAACCTTTGATAGGGGTGTGAGAAGTGAGACAGGGAAAGAAAAGAATCCAATAGAGGTTGTGTTTATGGAGCAGTTTGCCACCAGGCTGTGGAGGCTGAATGATGTTGGTAAACACCGAGAATCCATGTCAGTCCTCAGATTTGTCTCCCCAAGGGACAGTGAAGATGGAATATTTATCCACCAACTTCGTTCCTCCCTTGCTTTTCTAGGACTTTTGTTGAGTCTTCCACGTGGGGCCAAAGAGCACTGGGACACCTTCAGCATGTACTGCAGTTATCAAGTGCCATGGGGAGACGAGCTGGGCACAGACTGAATTTACTGTCTGTGCCTGTTTCTGTGTTGGAAGGTTCCTTGAGAACTATTTACACATCCTTTACAAGTTGAGTTAAACAATGAAATTGTGGGGCCCTGCAAGCCACGCAACTCTGTCCAGTAATAGAGTACTCTGAAGTAGGCAAGTTTGTCCCAAGGGTAGGATTTGGGGACGAAGGTTGGATTTAAAGAATAATTTCACTCATTGATCCTCAAGTCTGGGTTTCTCTCCAGCCCATCTAAACTTCCACGAAATTGCAACGATTTGAATTCCATGGAGAAAAGTAGACAGCAGCAAAAGCCTTCGTGAATTTCCAGAGGACGCTCATTGTAGAAATTAGAGGTAGTGATTTGCGAAGTGATTTGTTCATTTTAATTGCATTGATTCCACTCTTGTCAATGGGGCAGACTTCCGGAAAATAAACCTCTTGAAAGAATTTAAGGGAGTGTGGATGAACATGGTTTCATGCACTTTATGAGTCAGGCTCTCTCTGGATACCCATCAATTAGAGGTGAAGACAATAAAAGGAAAAATTTGCCCCATCTGGTTCTACATAAAACTCCCCAAGAGCTTTGACAAAAAGTCTTCTCCGCAAAGAGAGGCCAGATCTCTGGGGAGGCATTTGTTTTTCAGGCTCGTTGAAATGCTTTTCTTTTTCAGGGATGTTATTTCAGTAGAGCCAGATGAGATGCGCTTGCTATTTTTACAAGTTTTAAAGGCTTAAGCAGGGCAAATATGTCTCTTCAAGCTGCCTTGTGCAATAAGCCTGATGCTAAGGCAGCTTTATGCCCCATAAAGAGTAACATTAGCCTCATGGAGCTACCGGCGATTTTTGATAATCTTGAGGATGATTCCTTAGTATCAGATTAGTGTAGGAAAGGCTTGTATTATTTTCCAATTTTAAAAGCTGCCTGTGTAAAATGAATTCTATTTTGACCAAAATACATTTTCTCTGTTTGACCAAGTTAAGCTTTGACAACCTATATTTTTACTGGGTATAGGAATTTAGGCTTTTGAAGAGAAAATTTTTTATTCGGTATATGGCTGTCTCTTACATTTCTGTATCCGACTATGACCGTTAATGTTATTGTGTCTGCTTCTTTAATGTTTGTTTATTTTTGAGAGAGAGTGTGAGCAGGGGAAGGGCAGAGAGAGAGGGGGACACAGAATCCGAAGCAGGCTCCAGGCTCTGAGCTGTCAGCACAGAGCCTGACGTGGGGCTTGAACCCAGAAACCACGAGATCGTGACCTGACTGAAGTCATCCACTTAACCAACTGAGCCACCTAGGCCCCCCTTGTGTCTCCTTCTTTACATGATACTCCCCACCTGAGAGATCGATTGCCATCTAAAATAAAGTACCTTAAAGATAGGTTTATTTCTTCATCCAAAATTCAAATTTCCACTACCAATGTTTTATTCTACTCACAAACTTACATTATTAGATTTTAAAAATATTTCAGGGCACCTGGGTGACTCAGTTAAGCATCCGACTTCGGCTCAGGTCATGATCTCGCGGTTTGTGAGTTCGAGCCTTGCTTCAGGCTCTGTGCTGAGAGTTCAGAGCCTGGAGTCTGCTTCTCTCTCCCTCTCTCTCTGCCCCTCCCCCACTCACGCTGTGTCTCTCCCTCTCTCAGAAATAAATAAAAGTGTAAAAAAATAAAAAATAAAAATATTTCTTTGTCCTAGAGTAGAGTAAAATCTCTGTGTCTTACTGATTTATTCTAACATCCTGTATGATTCCTGTTTTCCTTCTGTTTTCCAGTCATACATCTAGTTGCTTCCCAATTAACAGTACCAGCCCTATTTCTGGCTTTCTTGCTGCCCTAGCTTCTCCCACCTTTAATCTGTCCTACTTGTAGAAGCAAGATTTTTTAAAAATCTTTTTTCAGTTTATTTATTTTGAGAGAAAGAAAGAAAGCACATGGGGGTGGGGCAGAGAGAGGGAGAGCGAGTCCCAAGCAGTGCGGGGCTTGAACCCAAGAACCATGAGGTCAAGACCTAAGTGAAAGTCAGATGCTTAACCAGCTGAGCCACCCAGGTGCCCCTAGAAGCAAGATTTGTCAAAAAATTAAGTTTTGATTGTATAAAGCACTTTTGTGGGGGCAATAATTGTGAAATGACTTCCAATTGTGTCTTGAATTTCAGGTCCTTGAATGTGGTTCTCTTCCCTCCTTGTCATGATTATCTAAGTTTTCTCCCATCCTCTGCCATTCTCCCCTAGTCACATAAATCAAGACACGTACTTGTGCCTCTGTCTTTGGGCATCTTAGAGATAGTATTTGCAAATCGATATCCCTGTATTTGCCACCTCTGTCACACACAAGTGTACACACACACACACACACACATACACACACTTTTCCATTTTCTTCTTCCGAAAGCTACTCAAGATTTGACCCTTGGCAGCACTGAGTCTCAGACACCCTGGATTATAATGTCACTAATTTATTGCGCAGCTTGGGAAAGCCCTGACCTCGTGAGCCTCGCTCTTATTGCCATGAATGAACATCAAAGAAGTATTTTCTAAGGTGGATTCCCTAGCGAACCTTTTACAATTTGTGATACAGTAGGAAATCTTTTTTGATTAACTTTTTTTGATTAGGTATTAATCACAAGTCACACCATTTCAGAGATTGTTTAGCACCCAGCTGTTTACGTGCAGTTAATGTATGTCTTTGTCAGTTACCGCCACTAATAAATTACAAGCTAGTACGGTCATACGGTGGGCATTCAGGAACTGTGTAAGTCGTTAGCACACGTAAGAACTTTCCCACATAATTTGGTTGTGTCTCTAATACAGTTCTATGTGCTGAGAAATATAAGTATCCATGATTATTTTTTTCAATAATGCCTGACTGGGAAAGTATGAACTTGCATTTTTTAAATGTGCTTTTTTCACCCTTTTTTAACCTGTGTAACACCAAATGCCAAGTTGAAATTTCAACATTACCTCTGAATTGGAGCCCTTTGCTGACTTCTCTTAAGTTTATGTCCCCCGATGAGCTGAATGGTAACAGGTTGGGAGATAAGAGCTTCATTTCTCTGCCATATTTTACTTTAAAAAAACTCCACATTATATAGCAGTGCCCAATGTGATCATTAAATAAAACTGTAATTAAGGTGACATCAGCAGTTTTGGTAATTAGAGTCTTGCTGTAACTGTAAGAGTAAAAATAACATTCCCCAGCACCGAGATGGGGCAGCTGTGGGCTCCTGCTGATAATGTACCTTTGCAATTTAACATGACTAATCATAAGAACATTTCTTTGTAGGGGATTGTGTTAATCTTCAAAAGTTCTTCTATTTCTGTAGTTTCTAGGGGCCATATATTTTTGTTTGTCCAAGTGCTGCTGTTTCTCTCTTTGTATTTCTCAGTCCCCATACCAGTTGCCTAGTAGTCAGTGGAGTTTGATGGGGCTCATTCTTGTAGCTGTCTTGATAAGGTGCCAGTTCTGACTTTCTAAGTGAGTAAGGACTTAGGAAGAGGCAGGCAGCAGCCTACAGGGTGAATGGTGGGGGGTGGGGAGGAAGGCTGGGAGCATCTTGTCAACTCTTGTATTCTCAGTGGAGTATTCTGGGTGTTAGGGATTTTAAATGTGTTGTCCAGAGTAGATGAAGTACAAGGTTTGTGATGTTCCCAAATGTGACCACATATCAAAGTCCTCAGCAAAGAGCTATTCTTCCATTATTTTGAACCTGTCTAGGGACCGTTATCTTCAGCTCTATGCCATCCTCCTCATTTCCACATGCAAAGCCCATGCTCATTTTTTAAGAGATGGATACTCATTCTTCATGACCCTACTCATTCTCAAAAACCTTGAGAAAGATGCATCTTGGTGGATGGCGTTTCCATTATCCCATGAAACCAACAAGAAACATGGTGGCCCTCTTGATTACCACCCTTAATTCCTTCCTCATCCCCTTTATCTCTCACCTTTGATCTCTTGGGTAATCCTCCCTTGTATTCTTACTGCTGCTGCCACGGATTAAACAACCTAAACATTAGTCTGTCTTGGCCTGACCTGTTACCATGCACTTTCTAGCCCATTCTCCAGGCTGATACGAGGTCATTCTAACATGCCCATCTGCGATCATGTTCCTCCCCTGGCCTACACTGCATTTTGGCTCCATTTTACTTTGAGGATAGAATCCGATTCCGTTCCAGGACACGCAGAGCTTTTCCATAATGGAGCTTGCCTACTTCTCCAATCTTGCTTCTCACCATTCCACATCTTTATCCCTATGTTTTCAGTAGTATTAAACTATTTTCAGTGCAGAGTTAGCTCTTGAACGGTTCCTGAGTATAAGTGTCTTGATGCGCACATCCTTCCTTTCTTTACCTTGGTCTTGGTCTCACATGATTGTAGTCAAACCTCTGTTCGCAGTGAATTGGCTGCTGGTCCAGGCAAACAGTCAAGCATAACTATAGGGTATTGGTTGGACTTGATAAAAGTAGGGAAGAAAAAAGTTTTAAAAGTAAGGATCTGAAGAAATACACATGTCGTTAATATCATTGCATGAAAGAGAACAGATTACATATTTATGGCAGAACAATATGATACCATGTCCAAAGAAAGCAACTCTTTGGGAGTTAGGGAAGAGGGGAACAACAGTGGTTGGAATCAACCATGCAAGACACTCTTATGAAGTGGTGGATCAGAATAAAGATGAGAAAATGGCCTTTCATGTAAGGGAAACAGCACCAACTAATGCAGAAGAAAGGGAGCATAACGTGGGAGGGACAGAGAGGTTATGTATGGTACATATATCTACGCAGGAAGTCAGCAGCATCTATGGGAAGAAGATACTACACAATTTTTGAGTCTTACATAACTCAAATTTAGTTCTTTCTGCTAAATTACCTGTATGTTAATGATATAATCATCTTCTTAGATTTGCCACTTGGAGTCAATTTATTTTTCTTGTTCTTCTTCCCCTTCTGTGTACAATCAGCTGTTGGTGTTACATAGAATCATTCTCAAAGCTTACCCATCTTCAATCTCTAGTGAATTTTCAGCTATTTATTCTAAGCATCGTTACTCATTTTAGTGGGAAATGATATTTAGGTTAAAAGTCTGCATTCTGAGGGCTCCCCACTTCTTACCTGGATAATTATTTCCAGGGCTTTTCAATGGACATAACTAGGAATGTATTTCTTTCTTTTTCCAGAGAAAATCTATTATTATGTGCTCATACTTATATTTCTGATTTAAATGTACAATTATAGAGTTTTAATTCTTGGATTTAATACTTTTATATCTTTTACAATGAAATCTTTATTAAAATAATCCCTCATTTCCTTTATTCTACTGTGTGTGTGTGTGTGTGTGTGTGTGTGTGTGTGTGCGCATGCACGCACACACTTGTTTGTGTGTGTATATTATAGTTTCAGACTGGCATTATCTATATCATTGCAAGCAATATTACCTGACACAGTTTAAGAGTTCTCAACTTTGCTTCTGTTTTGAGGGTATTACCCACTAGTCAAATTGCTATGTTTTAAATTCACTTGAAGTAAATACTTCCTGAGTTGTTAAGCAATCACAGTAGTAGTTAGGTTTATCTATTTCACATTGCTTTGGACTCTTATGGATTAATTTACTTGCAAACAGTTTGATCCTGGTCAGTTTTGCTCTTAAGTTTTATTTTGTGGAACCATGGCAGCATTTAGTATAGAGCTAATTTTGTCTATTGAAGTCAGACCCCAAAATTAAACATTTTGCTAATGAATTCTATATTGCTAGATTCTCCTCTATAAGGGTGTTGTGCCATTTATCCTTCCTAGAAACAATGTATGGAAAGTGTCATTTATTCAAGTCTTGTAAACCAAGTAAATGGTCAACCTCTTTACAATAAAATAGGTGATAAATATATTGTTTGCAAACTGGCTGTGGTACATGGAGGGCAAGGAGAGCCTGAAGAAAGAGACCACTCCAGATTGTCAGGTGACAGGTTTTAATAAGCAAGGAAATCAGTCTACTTACAAGGCTTTTCTTGGGCAGCTACAAGAAGAGCAGATCTCCACATCTGCCTTTTGGAATCTTAAAAACTTATATAGAGACCTTAACTGGGTTCCATAATGTATACTGTCCATATGTTGTCAACAACAACTTATTTTCTAAAGGCTGTCTCCTTGAAACAAGTTTCCACTGTAGGTTTAGTGGATGGAATGTATATTCCAAGGACAGTGGAGGGGGTCAATGAAGCTCTGATTGCCTAGGTCCAGCTCTTGGGTCAACTGGCAGCCATGTCCTCTAGATTATTTCCTCAAACAAAATGATACCTCTGAGTATTTTTGTGTTGATTTTTTTTTGAGAGAGTGTGTACACATGCACATGTGAACAGGGGAGGGGCAAAGAGGCGGGGGGAGAGAGAGAATCCCAGGCAGGCTCTGTGCTGTCACGGCAGAGCCTGACACGGGTGTGAGATCATGACCTGAGCTGAAATCAAGAGTTTGATACTTAACTGGCTGAGCCACCCAGATGCCCCTCTGATTATTTTTTTAAATTTTTAAAATTACGTTTCTTTGTTTTTGAGAGGCAGAGAGAGACAGAGCATGAGTCAGGGAGGGGCAGAGAGAGAGGGAGACACAGAATCCAAAGCAGGCTCCAGACTCTCATCTGTCAACACAGAGCCCGATGCGGGGTCCGAACCCATGAACCATGAGATCATGACCTGAGTCGAAGTAGGATGCTCAACTGACTGAGCCACCCAGGTGCCCCCTGCCCCTGAGTATTTTTAATCTTTGTTTATCTTGTTGTGAGGAAGGTTGAGTATCTTTATTTTTTAAGTGAAGAGCAGTTTGCATTTATTTTTCTGTTAACTCCCTGTACATGGCTCTTGCCCATTTTTGTCTTTTCATGTTCTCCATTTTTAGGTGATCTTTTTATAGTAAAGATATAAATTGTAAATATTGTCCTAGTTTATCATTTGTATTTTTATTTGCTCTGGAATTTTCACTGCATATTTTTTTACATGGTCAAATTTATTGATCATATATTGTTTCTAGATTTTGAGTCATATTTAAGAAAAGCTTTCCCTAATACTAGTTTATAGAAATTTATCCATTCTTCTAAAATTTCATTTTACCTTTTCCCATACCACTAAGCAATGATCTAAATACCATTTTAAAAAAGAAATTTGTATTTCCTCCACTGCTTTGACATGAAGGCTTTACCATATACTGAATTTCCCTATTGGTTATCAACTTTTGCAATATCCTTTTTTATAATTTTGCAACATCAAAGTAGAACTAAAAACTTTTAAAAAGCAGCATTAAAACCATTCTAGTAAACAATAAATGTTATTCTGGTGATAACTGAGTTAAACCAAGAAATGGTTATATTGATAAAGTCTAACTTCTTAGTTCATGTAATATGACTAACGAACTTCAGGAAGATTAAAGTGATAAGAAGGTGAATAAATAATTTTCAAATCCTCTGTTGTGAAATGATGTTTATCACTCCCATGACTATGAAAAAATGTGGTCTTATTAAATATGGCTTTATGGAAATCTAATTCTTCAAGTGGTACAGATAAATTAGAATTTTATATATAAACAAGCAAAGAAACAAATATATCTTCAGCCTGAAATAAAATTTTTAAAGGTTCTAAAATATAAAATGTGCTTTTTTGAATTAAGCTTGCCACTAAAAATCTTTTATTTTTTAGGGATAGCTCATTATTGGATCCATTTTGCTGATCTTTGCTAGATAACTTTAAGCCATAGACTTGTGTAAGATATCGGATGTAGAAAGAACATTCTCAAATCTATTGCTCCTTGGCTGCCAGCCTCCACAGGGTTATAATCTGCTTACCTTGTGATTATGGCTTTAGTTGTCTTCTGACCTTCCTCAGGTAATGTAATCACTAAAGTTAGGAGTTCTGTATTTGCTTATTAAAACCCAAAACAAGATAACATTTTCACATGTCAACTTGTATTTTTAAAAAGTACCCAGTTTTGGTGTGTGTGTGCGTGCATGAGTGCGTGTGTGTGTGTTGGAGTCTAAGGAAATACACATTCTGACTTGATTTTGGGAGCAAAAATGTCTAGAACATTTCTAGAGGAACATTTGCTTATTTGTGCATGATTCTATTTACCATTGCTATTTGTCTAACCTCACCCCCCCCTCCCCCCTTACAATTTTGGATCAAATGCCATTTCCTCCAGGAAACTTACTGAAAACTACTTAACTCCACATCCAAACCATTCTTATTCATTCCCATCAGATCAATCACTTTGCTCCCTTGAAGTGCTCTCTTTTTGTGCCTTTGGCCTGGATTTGGCTCTTCGTTCCTTGAACATACAGATTGTATGCCTTTGTTTCTCATGCTCCATTCACAGTACCCGGAACAGAGGAGACACACAACTTGATTTTTCCCTTGCTTTATTGATGTTTTGTTTTGTTTTGTTTTGGCCTGTGGTAAAGTATCAAAACAGTGTGTCACTGATATGTAGTCGTTTCATTATTATGGTAAGTCATTTGGCACCTACTCCATTGAGACTTTTAAATAAATAATTATTTGATTTCTGTGTTATTGTTTGCCTTGTTTCACTGAAGGCGGACACTTGATGGCATCTTATACCCATGTCACCATGGTCAGCTCTAGTTGGTGCTCAAGATCTAGTTGGTGTATTATAAAATTGAGTGACACCCTAATCAGAATACGCTTTTGCTGAGATCTGTTATCCAGGTAAAACAATTAATGTATCATGAATATTTCAGAATAGTCACAGACCACACAAATTGCACAGTGAATAAGTATGCTGTGAAGTCGTAATGAATCTTTGTGTGATTGAAAGCCTGATGGAACACCAAAGGGCAAGCGATGCTGAGGAAAAAAGGCATAAATTGGAAAAACAAGTAAACTCATTTAAAACATTCCTAACCTAAAACAAGAAGGTAAGATGCAAATAATAATAATAATAATAATACATCACTGAAGATTATGGAAGGACTATAGTTGGCAGCAGTGACTGCCTGCTCAAAATACACTGAGGTTGTAAAACTTGCTTAGTCACCGTTAATCCAACTCTACAAATGATTATTAAGATTTATCTCTTTTCATCAGTGGCGCTTCCCCAGAGAAGATTTTTGAAACACCTGTTGACTTCATTTTGCTTCCTGGTACACTTTCAGCACTCACTGAGCATTTTCTCAATGAAATGTTTCCAGCAAGGCTGGCAGTTTTGTTTTAGAGGCAGGATTTAGAAGAAACAACTGTGCATTTGGCTTTGCTTGAAGGTCTGGGTCCAATTCCTAGCTCTTACATCCCTGTATGAAATCGTTCAAGACTACTTTGTCTGATCCCCATTGTACTAATTGGTAAAATGAAAATGAGAGTATCTGTCCTACCAGCACTAGAGAGCTGTCATAGGGCGCTCAAGTGATGACACATGAGAAAACAGTTGGTGTGGATACACGGGATGTGAGCCCCAAGCACAGGGGCATGATTGTTACCTACAGGCATTTCATTGCATGGCTATCACTAGCAAAATCAGTTGTCTTCCTTTGGTTTAGTGTTTTGTTTGTTTTAAATGTGGTACATATTCCAAAGGAGCAAAATTGTGAATTTTGTCCCTCTCAACTTCCAGTTCCAGCCCTAGAAGAAACTACTGTTAGCAATCTGCTATGTCTACTTCCTGACGTTTTCTATAGGTCATACAATCTGTGTGTGTGTGTGTGTGTGTGTGTGTGTAACAAAAGTAAAATCATTGGATGCTGGTTCATATGGACACCTATTTAAGATGCTACTTGCCATGCTTGGAACAAGTCATGAAATCCTAGGGTTCATCGACTTATTTTGCCTCATAATTTAGCCCTTTATGTTCTGTGTTCGGACTTGGTGACTCAAGAAGGAATGTAAAGGGAATGGGTTAGAATCTTGTTATCAGAGATTCGGGGTAAGTTCAAAGCAGAAAATTTTTTATAAATTCTCCAAAACATAGTTTTTAGAGGTGCATACTAACTATTGCAGAGTTAATTCATTAACCCTATATATACTTTTAGATTTGAGGGTTGGATTAAAAAACAAACAGCTGAAGTCAACCATACCATTCATATTGGATTTAATAAAAACAGTAAACCTGACTATTGTATTCTTGTTAAAGAGTCAGACTTACATAAAAGTTGGGCTTCCTACATATATGAAATCTGTACCTTATGGTTTATTCTTATTTTTTTAATGGGGTAGCAAAATTATTTACTTGTAGCCATTTTCGTGTCTCCCTTTCTTTTTTGGCAAACGCACAACACATTTCCCTGTGGAAACCATTTGTTTCCAGGTGTTTTCCTATCAAACGTTTAAGTAACAAGAACAGCTGGTCACAACTCCAGAGAGACATTAGGCAGAAAGCAGCAATCTCTGGAAACGAACAGAGTTTATAAGCAGGTTTTAAGCAGTTTTAATTTGATAGTAAAAGAACATTTGTAAAATTTGGTAGGTACTTTTATTTTTATATTTCTCTACCATATCACAATTTTAAATACAGGTTCGAGGGCGACCGTCGGTCTTATTTTGCAAAATATATGAACATCCTTATTCAGCATGTGAGGAAGGACCATGGCGTCTAAATCAAAATTCTTCGCCTCTCCCAAATGCAAAAGCAGTTCAGAGCAAGTCAGAAAAATTCCAGTTCTGCTCCATGAGTGCTGCTGTCATGTTTTCTGTGTAAGCAACTGGAAGTGTGGCTCTTTGCCTTTAGGTGACTAAAATATAAAAAGGTTCCTGGACCAATGTGAAATATATATATTTTTTGCTCCCTCAAATTTCATGTAGGAGAGGATTAAACATTTAAGATACTGCTGTTCCTCTACATAAAACATTTTAATGTGTTCAAAAGATAGAGAAGTCTAGAATCACAAGACTGGGGTTTAACGTGAGGAACTGCAGCTTTATGTTTTCACTCAATTGGGTTAATTTGGGGTGGTATTAGCGCTTGTTCTTTGTAAAGCTTTATACCCTGATTTATTTTGCTTCGGGTAGTAGGATCGCAGCAAATTGTCAGGGTCTTGGGCTGTCTGGGGATTTGAAAGCATAGAAGACGTCAAGACCTATTAGTTGTAATAAAATAGCACAGCTCTTTTAGAACCGCAGTCATTTCTAGTATAACACGTCAGTTCGAGATGACAGAGGGGTTGCGCAGGCTGCCCTCTCATCACGATGCTCATCAGAGGGAGCTGGTCCAGGGGAGGGTTCCAGGGTGTGAGGTGCTCCCCTCCTGAAAGCTCCTGTGCTCCTCTTGGAAGAGGGAGGGGCTGGGCACTGGGAAGGAGTGGGATGTCTTCACAGGTTAGGAAAGCAGTTATCTGGAAGACAGCATCATTTTAACCCATACGGACATAAAGGGCCAAACAAAGAACAATGGGCCAAAATTCCACAGATGCAAATTTGCACCCATGCAGGGAAGCATCATGGAAGAAATTACTCTCATTGTCCAGAAACGAAAGGGCTTCCTTGGGAGGAGTGGGGTGGGAGGGTGATTCAGTGAGTCCTGACTTTAGCCTTTTGACCACTGCCAAGTTACTCAGAGCCAGAGAGATGGTTTCCTGTGGACAGAAGAGGGGCAAAACGTCTGATTTTCTTCTTTCTCAGAATGCTTTGTAGGATCAGACTGTTCCTACGTGTCAGGAGATACAGGAATTCAAATTAGCTTAGGGGAAAAAAAAGGGAAAGAAAGAAAAGGCATGCTGAAGTCCCACAGTGCATAACAGATGGCATCAAACTGAAATTGATGTTGATAATCAATGTCAAAATATCTTAGGGTACTATTGACAGGAGGGATAGGGATGAAAGTTAATCCAAGAAGCTTAATGAAAAATGCACAACTGAGAGGATTGACAGAGGAAGTACAGAAAGTGGACCTGGAGGATATTTGAAAGCATAAGTTGAGCAATGTTTGACTTATTTCTAGACTCTGAAATATGTTTGTTAGTAAGTGTGAAGCAGAGAAATCAATAACAGACTCTGTTTATCCATGTTTGTTTTACTTTGTGTAGAAGGACCCCTGAAAGCCACTGATGGAACAGGTATTGACATGATCACGCCTCTACTAATTTTTAAGACTGCCTTGTAAACACAACAAGCTGGTGTCAGAAGGGTTCCTTTGTGAAAAATCTCTTTGTCACATGAGTGTGTTTTGAGAAACTGCCAAGGGAATGATCATGCATGTTGTGATATGCCGATACTCAGCTTTGGGACAGAACCGTATCCTCAGATTTATGGCCCCATCACATCCGTGAACCTCCTGTAAATAGATTCTGGCGGAGATCATTTTTTTAAAGGTGATAATGCCAAAATTAAAAAGGGAAACCTCTTTTGACCTCATACTGTCTGAAATAGACCTGAGATTGTTTTATCACCGGCACTGGATGCTTTTGTCTCCTCACTGAGGACCACCAGTGCCAGACAACCCAAGGCTCCTGTAAACTTACACAAAGGTTTATGGATTTGCATTATCTACTGGCAGTTACGCAGGTGTCAGAGGCTTTTATTTCACCCTGTGCTTTAATTATGTGTAACTTGTTCTGGCTGTATTTTCAAATTTGCTGAGAAGTTGCGCACAACGTACAAAACTCTTACACCCTTTACCTCTGTTCACGGATTGCTGACGGTTGATTTTGCTCCATTTGCAGTGTCTGTCTGTCTCTTGGTTGCTGTTTCTTTACTCTCTCTGTCTCTGTGGAAGTGAAACAGTCGTTGTCTACTGCTGTGTAACAAATCACCAAAACTACAGTGACTTAAAGCCACATGAAGTCCTTGTGTCCACGGCTGTGCAGGTCCGAAGACTGTTATGGCGTGGCTGGTCCTCTTCTTGAGTCCCGCAGAGCGAAATACCTGGGTCAGCTGGGCCTCCTGCCTTCCTGGGGTCTCTGAGGAAGAATCCACTCCCAAGATCATTCAGGCTTTGGTAGAACTTCATTTCTTGTACTTGTAGGACTGAGGTCCCATTTGTCACCCAGTGGCTGGAGGCTGCGGGCCTCTCTCCCAGCTCCTTAAGACCATCACATTCCTTCTTGCGTGGTCTCTCAGTCCTCAAACTAGCGACAGTATGTCCAGCCCTTCTCACCTTGTAGATCCCTCCAACATGCCCTTCTCCTACCTGCTGTGACAGCTGTTTGCTTTCAGAGACCCATGTGATGGCCACCCAGGTCATCTCCCTGATTTAAGGTCAACTCTGTCATCTGGCACCACACAGTCACTGTGCCATGTGAGATGAGAATGAAGTTGGGAAGGGTATCTCATCAGATCCACAGGATCCGGGGTTCAGGGTGTGGAATCGTAGGGGCCATTCTTAGAGTTCCGCTGGCCTCAGGAAGGGTCGAAGAAAACGAGGCTTTGTGCCTGGGGTCTTGAGAACACAGCTCTCTGTTGGCAGGTTGTTGGGGATCTGCTGTGAGGGTGTGTTTAGAAGTGTGTGGTTGACGGTTCAGTGATGGCCAGAACAGTTGACTGAGAATTTAGAAGAGCCAGGAGCTTTATCACAATCATCCCTTGAAGTAGGTATTATTCTGACTTAAAAGACAAAACTGAGAAAACCAAAGCATAGAGAGACCTTTGGAAAGACTTGGTGAATGTCACGCAGTGGGCAGGTGGCAAACCCAGGTATCAAACCAGGTCTGCCTGACTCGGGTCCAGGATCCTTCTGTTTAGAATCCCAGCCTCTATTTGCAGCCTGAGCCATTTTCTTGTTTTGGTAATTATACACTCCAGGCTTTTCCTGACCCTCTCCCTGGAAATTTTCTCAAAACTTGTCTATTTGGTATCAGATTTCTTTGAAGATTCACTTCTCTCTGAGGGATATGTTTGCTAAACAGAAAATCTCCTCCAGAAGTGCATGAATACCTATGGGAAGGGCTTTTGGGCCGCTTAGTGTAAGGAAGGCCTGGCTCTTAGGATGTCATCGTTCTCCTGGAACGGGCAAGTTCCCGGATTTGAACAGGTCCAAATCCCCTTGGGCGGAACACTTGCTTATGTAGTATCGAGTGGATTTAGTGCGTTTAAATGCTACTGCTTCTTTAAACAAGAGAAATATCAATATACAACATACTGTCTTAGCTTCCTCTGTTTTAAGAGCCCGGTTTCCAAGAGCATCTACCTTTTGCTCTTTTTGAAAGATTCAGTGTAGACCTTGTCATTTCTGTTTAGGGAAAATGGGCATGCACTGGAGTCAAAATGTCCACAATAGGCCAAAAGAAAAATATTAAATTCTGCCAAGAATAGCTACTAATTGGTTTCTCAGGCAGGGACCTTTTCCAGGGGGGAGATACACATTTGTTAATTGGAAACATACCAAAGACCTGGTTTTCTCCAGTGTATTTGCCGGTTCCCAGCATCAAGAAGAATTAGCGTGGGGTAATTCAGTTCTGTAGCGGATGATGAAGCGAATCGCTGTTACAGCATGTTCTGAATCCTTAGGGTCCCTCTGGAATTTAACTCTTGCGGGGAGAGGGCTTTTTTGGAGTGTGAAGAAATCTAGCCCATCTCTTACTCACTTTTATAAGAGACTCTGTGTACCATGGATGGCAGCACATGCTTCTGTAGGGGGACAGTGTAAAACCTGAGTGAGCAGGTATTATATTTACTTGATTGTGAGAAAGAACGCTACAAGAATAGTGTAACTTATATACACCTATTGGATAAGGATAAAGTTGTAGATAGATACAAATTCATACATATATGAGTTATATGTATATATACTTATGTGATCTTATGCATGTACATATAGAATTTTGCATATGTATATGTATAAATAATACACAAGGCACTTTTGTTTAAAATCTTTTATGTTACGTAGGAATGACTTTCAAATACATATGCTGAAATCTATTTAGAAAGCCATCAGTGCAAGCCAGGGAATCACAGTCTTAAGAGAACCCTAAATTTTATGATGTTCACAGTGTTGAATTACAGCCAACACTTTTCCCCAGTTTGAAAAACAAAATAGGATGCCCTTGTGAGATCCATTTTTATTTAGCTTGCTTTAAAAGTATTTCTTAAGATTTGACATTTTAATCCATGTGATCAAGATGGTCCATGGATACCTAATGTCCCTGAATGATTTGTTTTGACAAAAAAAAAATGCTAAATTTGATTGTATTTTTAGTTTAACTTGGTTTGTTTGTATATATTTTAACATTATCTAAACTCTCCTCATGTTTTCTGTTTTGGATTTTATAAAGTCATTTATTCAATTTTTTTTCCTGTGTAAGCCTGGAACTAATATAATACCATACGTTGATTATACTGGAATGAAAAATAAAATAATAATAAATAAATGAAAAACAAAACAAATGAATAAACAAACAAAAAGCAGAATCATACCTATGAAAAGAAGAATATATTTATCTTCATGAGCACTGAATAATGGATAGAAGTGTTGAATCATTATATTGTACACCTGGGGCTAATATAACACAGGATGTTAACTGTACTGGAATTAAAAACATAAATAAAAATAAAAATAAAATATAAAAAAATCATCCTATAGTTGAAGGCCTACAGAACTACCATTAGAGACATGTTTTGGAGCAGAAAGGTGGGTGTGGGAATGTGTTGGTGCCATGGCTGAGAGCATGGGCTTGTAAGATGGATCAGATCCAAAGTTTCTTCACTCTTTACAAACTACAGTAATTTGGGAAATTTCCCTTTCTCATTTTCCTCAAATGTAAAATGGAGGCAATAATAAAACCTCTCCTGGGTTTGGGCAGAATTAAGGGAAATAGCTCATGTATGTATGTGGCAGTGTCTCTAGGATTTGGCTTTGGTTGCTAACAACGACAAAATAAGCTTTAACTGATTTAAAGAGTCTAGGTATTTATTGACTCACATATCTGAAGTATTCAGAAGCAAATGGGATTCAGGTATGGTTTCACCAAGGATGACTTCATTCTTCTGTGGTCTACTTGTTTTTGACATCTTCTATGTACCAAAGGGTTAGGCTTTGTCTCCATGCCGAGTTCTTTCATGGACACAGGATAGTTATAATAAGGAATTGAGATCTCTTACTTGCTCATTCACCTCTAAGAGAAAGGAGGCACAGCTTCACTTCCACAATGCTTGAATAAAATTTTGGATGAACAATCCCTGTGCAAGTTCTGTAGCCAAGGGGGTATCATATGCTGATTAGCTTCTGCTGGGTTGGTGGCCATCTCTGAACCACTGTCAGATTTATGGAATTTCCGTGAACGGTTTAAACATCATGACTCTTCTGCAGATAGGGCTTCGGTCATACCCATTCAAATCATAAAGCTGTGAAGGAGTGAAAGAGAGGTGGAGTGGCTTTTGGAAGGCAACCGTAATGTTTTGTACCATATTTTATAAAGTCAGCTATGATTGTTAATATTTGATAATTATGGACAGTAATAGCAACGACAGTATTATTTGCTCACAGCACAGATTATTAGTATGTTTATATGCTAATACATGCATGCACCTTTACCGTATGCCCTGCACATTCCTGTAGGTCAGGGGGCAGTAAGGCACAGTCTTTGCCGAGTTGTCTATTTGACTTCTGGATTATTTTGTGTATTTTAGGTTTCTGTATTTACATCATAGCACGATCATTGGGGATAGTTATGTGGATTTTAGCTGGAATAGTGTTCTTTGCTGGAGGCAGTTACCTCTTTCACTCCACATACTATAATGTGGTTTTTTTCATGTTTATTTCATTTTGAGAAAGAGAGGGAGAAAGAAGGAGTGCAGAGGAGGGGCAGAGAGAGAGAGGGAGACAGAGAATCCTAAGCAGCCTCTGTGCCATCAGTGCAGAGCCTGATACTGGGCTGGATCCCATTAACCGTGAGCTCATGACCTGAGCTCAAGCCAAGAATCGGATGCCTAACCAACTGAGCCACCCAGACACCCCCACAGTGTGTGTGTGTGTGTGTGTGTGTGTGTGTGTGTGTGTGTGTGTTAAGGTGTAGAAATCTGCACAGTTGTTGTGATGGTTACTTACCTGTCTGTACTGGTAATCTTTTCCAGCTCTGATCTGCTCTGTTTGCAGGGATTCCACTCCTGTGATTTACCTTGCCTGGGCTCCCTTCCCCACTGGCCACCAGTTAAGGCCAGTCACTGGACGCGATACTTTGTACTTCTGTAGAGTCTTCAGCTGTAGTTTGCATGTCCTTTACAATCCCACCTCCTGCCTGGAGATTCTGGCCGTGGTTTTCCTACCTAGATTTGTCACGTGTAGTACCCCAGCTGCTACTTCTCAAATCCCCGGCTGGCCTCTGTTCCCCATTTGCCTCTTCAAATCTAACAATACTGTTGTTCTGGTGCCTCATAATAAATTCCCTCTATTGAATTACCTGGGGTGGGCTCCATGTTCCCTTGCCCCTGATTGATATAAATCATTGAACCTCAAAATCCTCAAATTCTAATCTTGCTAATGACTTTTTTCTAAGAATAAGTCCTGTTGTCTATAATGCTAATGTGATTTATTTTTCTAAAAATAAAGATTTCTTAGTAGAAAAAAAATGACAGGGGCTTTCTTTGAAACCTATAATTTCTACGTTGATTTAATTTCTTAACTTCAGAAAGGCATGTGTTGAGATGTATTAAAACCGATTATAAGGGCATTATTTGAAAAACACTATATTTCAACTCATTTTGGTTAAATTCCATTATTGGGTCATATCTGAAAGAAAATTGCAGACATCTGTTTTATTACAAGCTAACTATTGAGGTGGGAAACCGTATTCTTCTCATCAAAGCTTGGATAGTTTATTGAAACACACACACTCCTATTGAACAAAAAGCACTTTGGTAAACCACACAAAATACAAAACTTGACAGCCATCTGGAGCATTTGGGGAATCGATCCTTTTGACAGCTGGATTGTTTTTCAGATGACTGAGATTTTGCCCATTTGTCTTGGTGATGAATTGTTGGTCACACGAAGAGAAATTCATTGGGACCGGGTTAGGCCAAAATAAGTAATTAAGTGAACCAACTGGAAAGACAGTGGGGGACTCCCAGGCAGAAAATGCTCCTGGGTCTCTGGAGTGGGTGGGGGTTGGAACCCAGAAATGGGCTCCTGGCACGCTTGTCCCAAGGGCTTGCCTCCTTCTCTCTGTGCCCGAAGGCCTGCCCCGAGGGCAGAGATGCCGACTTGCCCAGCCAGGGCCACACACCCACGGTGCAAATACACACATCCGGGGAGCGTGCTCTCACAGTCCATTTCCTTCTCAGCAGGCGTGCAGGGGGCCGCCAGACTCCAAGCACGTCCACTGCACTGCATGTCTACCCAGTCTTGTTGTGAGACCATCTTAGCCTTTTCTTAGGATGGTAAATATTTCCGTAAGATAAACTCGTAAAAGTAATACATTGAATATAACTTAGTCAATTCTCAACGACCCAGTGATCTTCACTGAGTGGCAATGTCTGTCCTGATAACACATGACTTTAGATAGACGGCCGTGTGTGTGTGGGCGTGTGTGTGAGAGAGATTGTATTTACTTATTACAATTTTTGATGAGTTCTTCTTTCTTGCCAGATGTCACTTGTTGATTGGAATTTGCCCCTTCTAATTTGTTACTGCTGGATTTGTTTGGACTTAGAAAGCAAGTGACCTTTATTATAATTGCATATAAAAATAGAGTTAATTAAATTAAGTGAGAAAGCCTTTCTCCCCACTGAGAAAACCTAAGGGCATGCACGTTGTAATTTTACACCACTGACCATGTGTGAGAAGGGAAATCACTTGGCTAAGTAAGTTTGCTTAGTGTATGTGGAGTCACATTGCAGAGGCCCCAGAATTATTGCATTTTCACATGGATTTTCTTTAATTATGCTGCCATGGTCTCTATTTAATCAAACACATCATGTCTACAGTGGGCAGGATTAAGGCTTCCAGAGATACCCAAGTCCTAGTTCCCCAAATATGTTACCTTACATGGCAAAGAGCTCTACACATGGGACTCAGATGAAACCTCTTGAGGTCAGGAGATTACCCAGCATATTCAAGTGAGCTCAGTTGAATCATGTGAGCCCTGGAAAGCAGAGTTTCTCCACTGAGGGTTGGTCAGAGAGATACGATGGAAGATCGGGAGGAAGAGTGAGATGAGAGAGTGGACATGAGAAACTTTTTCTGGCTTTGAGGATGGAGGATGGGCCATGAGGCAAAAAGAGCAGGTGGCCTTGAGACCTGAGAATAGACCTCTGCTGGCAGCCAGCCAGTAAACGGGGCCCTCAGTCCTACAATTGTAAAGGATCGAATTCTGACAACAATCTGCATGAACAAGAAGACTGATCCTCTCTTAGAGCTTCCAGAAGGGAACACAGATCTGATGACACCTTGATTTCATCCCTGAGACTCATACCAGATTTCTGAACGACAGAACCGCAGTGTAACAAACCTGTGTTGTTTTAAGTCACTATACTTGTGGCAGTTCTTTGAGGCCCACAGCAAAAGATAACTAATCCAGTGCCCCAAAGTCTCTATTTTCTCTCAATACATTGCAAATTATTTCTTAAAATCACTGAAGTCCTCTTATTCCAACCAGCTTTTGGTAGATTGTGTTTTCCCAAAATGGCTGAAAAATGGTATTTTCCCAAACCACATGATCTTCCAGAACTTTGCTGTACTTCTGCAAGAAGGGAAAATCCCTATGGCCTTGAACCTTGATGGGACTTTGTGACTGCCTCCATGAATATAATTTGGCAGGAGTGATTATGCATGACCTTCAAGACTGGGTTAGGGATGGCCATGATGCTTCTGTTAGTTTTTTTTTGTTGTGACACTCCTCCCAGGAAGCTTTTGGCCATCATCTTAGAAGTCTGGCAACCCTGAGACTGCCATGTGGAAAGACCACGGGGAGCGACTACATAAAGACAGATAGAGATGCCCACCAAGCTGCAGACAGTCCTGCCTTCAGCTCTTTAAATTTTCCTAGCCCAGGCACCAGACAGAAGAAGCCTACTGTAGAACCCTAGTCATTTGCATATGGCCCTGAAAGGAACCCGAGCAGCAACTTTCTAGATGATTCCAGTCAATACCAGATTCATGAGCAACATCAATTGTTATTTTAATCCATTCTTTGGGGTGACTTGTTAGGTAATAATAACTGGAAAATCTATTTTGGGCTATGAATTTAAATTTTAATGTCTGCAAAAGTATGTGATTTTAGTACTAGATGTAAGAAAATCCACATGCCCATCATTTAGTCTGTATTTAAGACAACATTTGCCTTGCCAGTACTAACTGATTTTGTTCTTAGTTATCTTATATCATTTTACTCCTCATTTTCTTGAAACAGTAGAAGACATTTCCTGAATTTTCTCCTGCACTCTCTTGTGTCTTGACCACATGTGGTCTCTGAAGTCTACATGTCCTTAGAACTGGGCATGAGTTCAGTTTTTATAGGGAGCCACAGTTTTATTTTATGCTTCATCTCATTGATGAAGACCATTCATGCTTTATTTTTTGCTCAATGCCTGAGAGACTTGGAATTGGCTTTCCAAATCCATTACGAGGTGCTTGAAGTGAATTAGATGAATCTGTTTTCAATTTATATTGATTAAGGAGAAACAATGGAACAATATTTAAAACTTAACCCAAACTTTACTTATTCCTTTTCTTATTCCTTTATGTAATTCATAAGATACAGCTCGGAATACATTTTCGCAGTTTTGGAAAATCTCTTGCAGGTGTGTGGGACTCAGTCATTAATAACTTAACACTTCTGCTGTGTAATGTGAAAATGCAGTGTGTGATATGGTGAGAACATTAATAATCCTTTATTTTAATTGTGGTTTATTGTGATTTTTTGGGAATATTCCTGTATCCTTTTTTTTCAACCCGCAGTCTTATAAATCATACATGAGAAGACTGGGGATTGAGAATATTTTAATATCAGTGTGAAGCCGAATAATAAAAATTATACAACTGAAAGAGATACGAAGGAACACATAATCTGATCCTAACATTTTTAGATGTGGCATTGTTAATCCAGAGAAACCACATTAGCTGGTGGCAGAGCCAGAATTAGACAGTTCATTTATCTGAGTGTGGCCAGGGTGTTCTCTTGAGAGGCGTGTGAGGACTCTGGATGCACTGTATTAGGCTGCAGAACCCAGCCAGCAAAATTCTCTTCAAGATCATGTGTTTATTGGGTTCTCAAGAGAAGTTGTGACATAATTAGCTGTCTCCAAAAAGAGTGATCTTTTTAAATGAATCCCTGTTTTTGCTATTGCTAGTGTGGCTGGCTGCTATTTTTGGAATACTGTTTATTTTTCTACCTTTGGGTTTCCTAGTGCTTTTGGTCTTTTTGATCTTAATTTCTCACCCCCACCCTTGCCCTGTGGTCAGGAGTTAGGCAGCTACTGGCTCACTGCCTGAGGGAAGGGATGAATTGCAGAAGGTAGGGGGAATAGGAGACTGTCCCTGTCTTTTTACTTTGCAAATTCCCCACTCTCCTTTGCCATATGTCACAGTTAGGGAATCTCTAATTTTGGATCCATGATGATTGCAACCTCCCAAATCTCATGTCTCCTTTGAGCAAACAATATATTCTTGTATCAGGATATATGTATGTATATATATACAGACGTATTCATTCTAGGGATTGCTTTACATTACAAGGTTGCATCTCTCTGTGCTCCCTTCTCTGTTTTGTAATGGATTCCATTTTGAGAGTTGGTTTTCAACTGACCATAGTTGAGTTTATCTTCTATATTGCAGGTTTCATGTTAATGACTGTTATTTTATTCTTGGTTGCTTGTGCTCCTAGTATGGTTGTAGTCATTTTGGGGCTACTGTAACAAATTACCATAGATTAGGTGGGTAAGCAACAAACATTTATTTCTCATGGTTCTTGAGGCTTGGAAGTCCAATATCAAGGTGCTGGCAGGTCTGGTGTCTTGTGAAGGCCCACTTCCTGGTTGACCTTCTTGTATTCTAACATGATGGCGTGCAGAGAGAGAGGAAGCAAGCTTTCTCCTGTCTCTTCTTAACTAGTTGCATTATGAGAGCTGGAATGACCTTAATTACCTCCCAAAGGCCTCATCTTCAAATGCTATCACATTGGAAATTAGAGTTGCAATATATGAGTTTTGGATGGGGGTACGGGAGGACAAGCATTCAGTCCATAGCAAGTATCTTTAAAAAAAAAAGTACTTGGAGCTATTTTTAATACTTTGAACTATTTCAATACTTATTTTATTTTTTTACTATTATTTAAAAAATACAATTTATTGTCAAATTAGCTAACATACATTGTATACGGTGTACTCTTGGCTTTGGGAGTGGATTCCCATGATTCATTGCTTACATAAAACACCCAGGGGTCATCCCAACAAGTACCCTTCTTTATGCCCATAACCTATTTTCTCCTCTCTCCCCCACCCTATCAACCCTCAGTTTGTTCTCTGTATTTAAGTCTCTTACGGGTTTGCCTCCCTCTCTGTTTGAAACTGTTTTTTTTCCCCTCCCTTCCCCCATGGTCTTTTGTTAAATTTTCAAGTTCCACATGTGAGTGAAAACATATGGTATCTGTCATTCTCGGACTGACTTATCTCACTTAGCGTAATCTCCTCCAGGTCCATCCATGTTGTTGCAAATGGCAGGATTTCATTCTTTCTCACTGCCAAATAGTATTCCATTGTATATATAAACCACATCTTCTTTATCCATTCATCTGTTGATGGACAGTTGGGCTCTTTCCATGATTTGGCTATTGTTGAAAGCACTACTGTAAACATCAATACTCAACTTTATTTTTATTTATTTTTTTCATCAATAGTCACTTAAAAGTTATTGTCTGACATTCTATAAAATGAGTATCGTCAATAGTAAATTCCTCTTAAGAGCTCTGGTTGTGTTGGCTGTCTCTCTTCGAGTTACATTTCTTCATGTGGTTTTAGAATCTGGGTTTGGAAGCATATTTTGTATAGAGATTTCTCCCTTTGGTTTGGCTCTTTTCTCTCTCTTTTAAGCCCTGTCTTTTTGCCACTTGCCTGTCTGTCTGTGGGTTTTGCATTCCACTCCACCAGACAACTTTCAGGCCCATTTCCAAATCCAGTTATTTTGATGGCTGTGTGGAGTTACTGCTTCAGAAACCATTGGAGTCATGACCGTTCATCCTCAGAGCTGGGCAGTGACTTTGCCCCATTTCACCAGCGACCCTCCTCCTTGGCCTTGCCCCTCACCAGGAGCTCTGGTCCCCTTTCACAAGTGCTGGGTTTGTCGTATCATATCACTGCTGTAAGAAATTCACACAGACATAGTGGCCTAGACACCACAAATTTATTGTTTTCTAGTTCTGGAAGTTAGAAGGCCCACATGGGTCTCACTGGGCTAAAATCAAGGTGTCCACAAGGCTGCGTTTCTTTCTGGAGGACCTAGGGGAGAACCCCTTTTCTTGCTTTTCCAGCATCTGTGGGCTTTCCCCATTCCTTGTTTGTGACCCCTCCCACAATCAAAGTCAACCATGGCCAAGCAGGTCCATGTCACGTCTCGAACCTCTGACACTGACTCTTGTGCCTCTCCAGTCCATATTTAAGGACCCTTCTGATTACATTGGGCCCACTGAAATTGTTTAGACCAGTCTCCACATTTTAATGTCATTTGATTAGCAGCCTTAATTCTGTCTGCGTCTTTATTTCCCCTTAGCCACCTAATGTAACATATCCATAGGTTCTAGGAATTAGGACGTGGGCATCTTTGGGAGGCCATTATTCTGCCAACCGCACTGGGGTAAAAGGATGACCTTTACCAGCTCTGGTCTCTGGCTGTGTGCCTGGATCCTGTGACCCATCTCATAAGGAACAGGGCTGGCCCCACTGACCCCTCCAGCCGCTTTCACTCCAGGAGACCAGCAAGCTAAGATCTTCAAAAACCCTAGCAGTTTTGGATATTTGGTTTATTTCTCATTCAGAGAGCTATTCATTTTATATTTTGGATCATGCATGTCTTGTGTGATTTTCTGTTTTTATATCTGATCTTTCTTAAGAGTCTGGAGCGAGGCTCATGAAGTATGAATCTGCTTTGTCATTTTGACATGGGAGTCCTCTAAATTCCGGTAGTAGCTGAGCCTGGAGCACTCAGATGCATCCTTAGAAAAACTTAAAATCCTTGGCAAATTGTCAAATAGGAGCAATGAATGTTGTATTAGTTTCCTAGGGCTACCATAACAAAGTAACACAAAGTAGGCATCTTAAAACAAGAGAAATTTATCATCTCACAGTTCTGGAGGCCTGAAGTCTGAAATCAAGGTGTCAACATTAGCCACGCTCCCTCTGAGGCCCTGGGGGAGAATCCTTGCTCGCCTCTTCCAACTTCTGGGGCTCCAGGCATTCCTGGGTTTGAGACGGCATCCCTCCCATCTCTCTTTCTTCCCTCTGTGTGTCTCCTCTGTATCCCTCAGTCCAAATCTCCCTTTCCTTTCTCTGACACACACATCAGCCGTTGGATCTAGGACCCGTCCTAATCCAGTATGATTTTATCTTAATTTGATTATATCTGCTAAGACCCTATTTCCAAATAAGGTCACATCTACAGATAGCAGGGGTTAGGAATTGAAAATAACTTTTAAGGGAACACAATTCAACCCACAATAAATATATTTTCAAAGAACTTCATGAGCATTTGCTTTGTTTACCAATTTAAAGTTGACATTCACACTATAGAGATTGGGTCAGCTGTCCTTTCCCTGTCCCCCTCTCCCCTGCCTGGTGTTTGCTGGTGGGTAGCTGCTCAATAGACACCTGTTGGCTGGCTGGCTATTTGCCATAACATGCTAACCTTTCCAAGGTCTGCTAAAACTGGAGGGGAAGTGGAGTTAGAAGTGTTTTCCAAAGCAGCCGGTTTTACAGATTCACACGGCAATGAAACACTGTCTCAAAGGGAGCCTTTTGTGGAAGGCAGTGTGAAATGAAGGGAAAAACACTGAAGGAGAAGATCTCATTCTGAAATGAGATCCTGTTGGCTGGATTTGGTGGGGCGGGAAAGACATTTCTGAGCCTGTTACTAAAGGTGAAAGCCAAAAAGAAACATCTCAATAGATTTGACTGCCTTTTGATACTTCGTTGTGTCAAAGAAGATGATTATCGAAGTTAAAAGGAAAGGACAAGGAAGGGAAAGAAAAGCATTCGGGAAAGAACTGACGTCTGCTCCACTCTGAGCGATGCAGTGATAAAATAAACGGGAACCTTCCCAGTAGAGAAGTATCAGTATTGCTGTCGTGTGAAGGATGCTCGTTTTTAGGTTAATAAGACATGATGCTTCCATCTGATTTGGAAAAGCTAAACTAATAATGCTTTTTTGTGATTGCAATTTTATCTTATCTTTGAAAACCACGACTGTTTGAATATCAAGACTATTTCCAAAAATAATATACGTATGTGCGTGTATGTATAAAACGACCTTGCATTGAATTTTTATTAAGGTAAGATAAAACCATAAATAAATATTCTTATAGGAGTGGAGAGATTAGATCATGTTTAAAAAGTCATTTAAGCTGACTTGATATAAACACATTTCACCATGTTTATAGAACTTCTTTTCTTTAAAACAAAACTGCGAAATAATAATTATTGTTTTGTTTTGTTTTTTAACTTCTTTTACGAGGTGTTTAATTTTGGCTTTAACGTGCAAAGGAACTCACAATCCCTGTGGAAATTTCTCAGCTCCTCTGCCTCCCTTCTCTACCCATCCCTCATGCTTTTTTCTTCTTTGCCCCAAAGCCTTGGCCATCTGCTTCTCAAGGTGCTGCTGCTGCATTTGTAAAGGAGAGGCGCTCGGTGCTCGCTCTGCGGTCTCCTCTGGCGAGAGCAGGGTCAAGATTTTCTTCTTACTGTCCCATTCCATCCTTTGACATAATTAGGGCTCAACTTTAGTATCCGTGAAGGGGAGAAAGCCAGGGCATCCATCCTGCTGCCTGAGATGCTCATCTCTCCACCCCTCACCCCTGCGCCCATTCCAGAAGCATTGCTTTTCATCCTCAAGTGGCCTTAGTTCCTTGATATTAGTCAGACAGGCTGGGACCTAGATGTGAGCACAGGACCACCGTCACCGGGCCAGGCCTCTCCACTCCACGGGGCTTTGAGCACATCCTGAGGAGGACCAGCCTCTGCCTTGCTCATGAGCAGTTTCCCAGATCCCAGAGCTGGTGGGGAGAGGGGTAATTACAGAGGTCATGAAGCACATGGTTGTATACAAGTTGTATACATCCTAAAACTCCACGGCATACAGAAATAGCATCAAAATGGTACTATGTCCTTAATACCCACTAGTTAGTGGCTACTTTGTTTTTACCCCAAGGGAAGGAATCCAGACTCTTGGGTTTCAAACAGAAAGCAGGACAGAGCAAGGGGTTTCAAACAGAAAGCAGGACAGAGCACGGGGTATCCAGTGGTCTAAGAAATGGGAGTGATCATTTGCGTTTTGAAGCAGGGGCCAGGGAAAACTTCCAGAGATATTCTGTTTCCAGCTATACCCTGCGATTTCTAAAAATCACTGCACAGGGTTTGCAGTGTATTTCAGATGTGTCTGTGTGTAAGAATTGACTGATGGGTGTTGTGAACATGTAGGTAGGTACCCTTCTTTTAACACCCAGTGATTTTGGTTCAGGTAGTCTGGAATATGCTCAGGAACTTGCATTTCTTTTTATTTGGGGGAGAGAGAGAGAGAGAGAGCGAGAGAGAGAGAGAGAGAGAGAGCGAGCGAGCACGAGCCGGGGAGGGAGAGAGGGAAAGAGAAAGAATCCCAAGCAGGCCCCATGCCCAGTGCAGAGGCCACTACCCTGGGATCATAATGTGAGCTGAACTCAAGAGTCGGACGCTCAATTGAGCCACCCAGGTGCCCCATGCACTTTTTTAAATGAATGCGTCCTGGGAATCATCTCATGAGCAAGGTGTGACTTTCACTTTCCAGATAAGGAAACTGAGGTTTAGGAAGATTCACTTACTTGCCTAAAGTCACCTAAAAGTCAAGAGGTAGAACCAAGAATTCCCTCCAGTTCTGGTGCAAGAGCTTGTGTCGTTAACCCTACTGTGAAACTACCGCAGGGCACGCGTAGGGTCCCTGTTGTTAATTCGGAAAGCAAATACGGTATAATAAAGGACTGCTGTTGCTGGGCCTTGAGCCTGTGCACACACACTTGACCCTGGGGTGACACTGAGCATGGAAGGTTCAAAAGACTCTGGTCAGGCACCAGCAGGAGGAAGGAGAGCTGCAGCTGCTTTGGAAAGTTCTGACCCGAATTAGCAGAAAAAAAAAAAAAAAAAAAAAAAAAAGAGGTCGTCTGGACTCAGTTGTACCATCTGGATGCAATCTAACAAATTTGACAGGTCAATATAGTCCCTAAAAATCAGGAACAGCATCTAGGTTCAGAGATTGGTCTATGCCTACTCCACGGTAACCCACCCACCCTGAACTTGCCAAGCGCTGGATTTGTTTATTTCCATTCTTCCCTGTGAAATGTGTGGGGCTGGACCTTGGCAATCCCACACTTGCCTGGCCTGTGGCCAAGGAGATAGTCTATATGTACAGCACCTGGTCAGCTTTGAATACCTAGACAAGAAGAGATTCCTCGTGTTTTAAAGTCATTGTTAGAGCACGCTTTAAGTTGTGGCTGTGTTCATTTCCCAGATGAGTCACCAATTCGATGAGAGGTAGGACAGAGCCTGAAAGTTTCAGGCTAGAACTGCCCTGTGCTCCTGATTTCCCCTCAGTTGCATGAATCACGCCCTGGTTGACAACATGAGGCCATCTGGCCCAGCGGGAATGAGGATGTTTGGAGCTTCACAAAAATTTTAGTGAATCTCGTTCAGTGTCTGAAGCCTTAACATGTTGCACTTGTTCGAGAAATTATTTCCAATAGGTATTAAATACTGCTCTGGCTGAGGGACTCAAAAATACGTGGATTTTTATTTTATTTTATTTTATTTATTTTATTATTATTATTATTATTATTATTATTATTTTACCTCTTCTTGGTAGAAAAGTTGGGAAGAACAGGGAACCTCCCACGGTGTAGGAAGGTGGCAAAAGCCAAAGGTGATTTGTGCTGGGGAAAGGCACAGGGTTGAAAACTGGGACCTACTTTCGAAGGTAGTGAGAGACATGTTGAAATAGGGCTCGTGATGGTGGCTGGCCCAGATGGTGAACTGACCCCAGGGCCCGCCAGGAATGAGGGCCCAGGTCAAGAAGCATGTTCCCCATATTGACCAATGGCCCTCATCTTACGAATGAGGATGCTGTGTTGCCTTCGTTCTGTGAAACCCACAGACACAGTCCTAGATGGGCAACAACGATAAAAAACACGATAATTCTTCTCTAGTCTCTCTCCGTGAGAGCCTGTGGGGACAGACAAACAGGCCGGCTCCATCTGGCACCGTGTGAGCTGTCCCAGGGAGGCAAGAGCCTTCCTTCTGGGCCTCGGTGATTTTATGAGCCTCCCTACTTTCTTTTCAAAGGTAGTATCTGCTCCCTTGTGATCCGTCTGGCGGCAGAGGAAAGAATTAGAGTGTTTCTTTAGAGTTTTAAATCGTTGCCTTTTAACTGTATTTGGGATTGAAGCTAAAGAGAAAAGCCAATTCGATAAAACAGACAAAACCCCCCAAATATCAGTAATTGTGCTCAGCAGCTTCGCCTACACATGAGAAATAGTATTAGAAAACACCTTAACTGGAACAGGAACTTCAATTAGCATATACTTGGTCCTTGGTATTTGGGAAAAAAATGAGTTGATGGATTTATATGAACGTCAGGGTTTAATGTGCACTTGTAATTAATGGATAACGATGATCCATGGGCATGATTAATGAGTGGGATGGGAGATAAGAGAGGCATGGGGTTTTGAAATGAAATGGGAAAGCAGTAAAACATGAGAGTGAGCTTTCATTTGGAATCAAAATGACTGTGTTCCTGTCCACGTTTTGCCGTGGCTGGCTACTAAAGTTAACGAATTTGAGCCTCAGTGGTTTTTAACCTGTCAAATGGGAATAATAACCCTCATCTTGCTAATATCATACTAGACCTGGGGACATAATGCTGAGGAAAATTACGTACAGTCCTTGCAACTGGAGAGTTTACAGTGTATGGGGATAGGGAGAACCATAATAACCAAATAATTTAATGAATGCCTATAGAATTATAGCTAACCATTTTATAATCACAATCCACGTTTGGAATTCTGAAGATCAGGAAAGTAAATGCTGTTTTAAACCTGTCTTTGGAAACCAGCATTATTTCTTTATAGAGGCATGCTTCATTTAGAGGACCTGTAAAGAATATGGTTAAAATTGGTATGAGGGATGGTTTAAAACCATAGAGACAGTCTTACCTTTGCTTCTGGATTTTTTCCTCCTTGTTTCATGTCAGTATTACAAATGAGCGGGTGCGTAAACATTTTTATTAAAGATACTCAGAACCCAGTGTTTACTTGACAGCCTGTCTTGTCCTCAGGCAGAAACCATCACAGCAGGTGCCACCATTGTGTGAGTTTTAAAGTAAAAAGGCACAGGGCGCCTGGGTGGCTTCATCAGTTGAGCATCCAACCTCAGCTCAGGTCATGATCTCATGGTTCGCGAGTTCAAGCCCTGCAGGGGCCTCTCTGCTGTCAGCTCAGAGGCTGCTTTGGATCCTCTGTGCCACCTCCCCTCTCTGCCCCTTCCCAGCTCCCCCCTCCTCAAAAATAAATAAATAATAAAAAATGATAATAAAGTAAAAAGGCACAGTGGTGGACCAAAAGAGCAGGTGGGATTGTCCCGTGATCCTGGCATCTGAGGACTGCCCACAGAGCTGGCCAGGCTGCCTTTGTGGTTGGTGCCGAATGTTCTCGAGAGAACACTTCTGGACAGGAGTCAAGACCATGCCAAGTGTTACTACTGAATTCTTTTTTCAACTGAGCAAAATGCTTAACAGAGGAGTTGGAAACATGCAGAACAAAGGGCCATAAATTACAGGTCTGTTTATGTTTTGATGATTGACTTAGCCTGGTTTTCCCTCCTGTTAATGTTGCTTTAATGCTTCAGAGATAGAACATCAGGGGGATTATCAGGCATGGTTTCACCTTTATTGTAGAACTCATCACTTTTCCTCATTTTCAGGGGACTTTTCCCCTTTCATCATCATCACCAAGATACCAAAATATGTTTGGTTTAGTGATTTTAGTATGACTGCCTGTCAACAGTTACTTCCCCAAAACCCTGTGATTAGCGGGCATTATGTCACTGGGCGTGCCACAGTACATGGGAGGGTCCAGCCACGTGCATTTCCCTGTGACTCTCCCTGGCTAGGCAGGACACTGCCATTGATCAAAAATGACTAAGTGTATTTATGTTGTTGCTGACAAATAATTACCCTTCCACACTTTTATATAAGAATCTCACACCATTTCTTACAAACACAAATAGATGACTAGTTTAGCCACATTACCAACTTCCAGAGCATAGAAATAAACATTTTTTGAAATGCGTTTGCAAAAAAGAAAATTCTAAGGAGCACCCTTATCTGAAAGGAACCAACTGCAAAATCATGGCAAGTCACACTTGTAGGGAAAAAATTCAGTATACTATGAACAAAGTTTGTAAGAATTCTAAGATGTGCCAAGGACTACCTTCTCACTGTTTTTCCTGCTTTCATTTAAAAATCTTCTCCATAGTTTATTTCAGGGACTGTTTTTTTCAGCAGTCCAAGTAACCTACAAGGGCACACACACACGTTTTACCTGTATTTGTTTAAAGTGTCCGTGTTGCAAAAAATAGGCAGGGACAGCAGGGTGTTCTGGTTATAATGTAACTGGTTCACCTTTAAGAGACTTTATACCCTTTCTTTAAAGAGGTAAAGAGAATGTCTCAGCAGTTTGTAGGAAATCGCATCACTCAGTTTGCCGGAGTGCTCTGTATTTTTTTTCAGCAAGGACCTGGATGCCCCAGTCATTCTTGGTCTTATCTTTTCTCACCTTTGGCACCTCATAGATCAGAAGCTTCCCGGGAAAGCCAAGCCTCTGAGCCTCTGGGAACCAGGGCATGGAGATATCCAGAAAGTTTCTGTGGGAAAGAAACATCAGTAAGGACTTTGGAATCACACCATTTGAATATGTTCAAGTGAAGCTTCTCTTTCTTTTACCCAGGATAAAGAAAAGCAAGAGAAAGAATATGTATCTGCTCTTGTCTCTGCTTCATGACTTTTCATACAATGACTAAAGTTTTAGCATTTATTAGGGCTTATTATTATGAAAATGTCTGCTTCACAACTAAACCTACACATAAAATGTGGCCCTTTTGAAAGACACAACAATGAAACTTATAAAAGAAAACCCAGGAAAATATTTTTGTGACCTTGGGATAGGCAAAAATCTAATATGATAGGACATGAAAAGCACTAACTTTAAGGGAAAAAGTTGACCAGTTGAACTACATTAAGAACTTCCATTCATCAGAAGATTTCCCTGAGAACGTGAAAAGGCAAGCTACGAAGTAGGAGGAGACATCTGCGATATTATTTTCAAACTCTGTGAAGAATTCCTATAAAGCAGTATTAAAAAGGAGAATCCTTTAAATATGTGCAAGAAACCTTAAGTGAGCGCTTTATAAGTAGGCTATTCAAATAGCCAATAAAGGTGTGAAAATGTGTTCACTGTTTTCTGAGAAGACAATAAATGGATAGATAGATAGATAACATGGTAGCCTATGTTATATACGTGTTGGTGAGGATGTGGAGTAAAGGGAACCCTCGTGCACTCTTGGTGGGAATGCAAACTCGTGCAGCCACTGTGGAAAACCGTATTCCCGGGGCGCGGGGGGGGGGGGTGGGTCTTCAAAAAGTTAAAAATAGAGTTACCATATGATCCAGTAATTCCACTACTGGGTATTTTCCCAAAGAAGATGAAAACATTAATTTGAAAAGATACACGCACCCTCTGTTTATTGTCGCATTATTTTCAATAGCCAAATTATGGAAGCAACCCAAGTGACCATCGATAGATGAATGGATAAAGATGTGGTATATATGGTGTATATGTGTGTGTGTGTGTGTGTATACATATATATATATATATATATATTTATGGTGTATATATTTATATATATATATGTAATGAAATATTACCCACAAAAGAATGAAATCTTGTCATTTGCACCAACATGGAGCTAGAGGGTGTAATGTTAAGTGAAACAAGTCAATCAGAAAAAGTCAAGTAGGATTTCATGCATATGTGGAATTTGAGAAACAGAACAAATGAACAAAGAAAATAACAGACAAGCCAAAAAGCAGACTCTTAACTATAGAGAACACACTGGTGGTTACCAGAGGGGAGGGGGTGAGGGGATGGATGAACTAGGTAAAAGGGATTAACAATACACTTATCATGACGAGCACTGAGTAATGCATAGCATTGTTGAATCACTATATTGTACACTTGAAACTAATAGAACACTATATGATAATTATACTGGAATTAAAAAAAAATTGCCAGGAGAAAAAAAATAACATGATAGCATTGTATGCTCACTTGAATGGCTAGAATGAAAAAGATTGAGGATCTTCAGATGCTGGGGAGGAAATGGCTGGACTGGAATTCTCATTCACCTGTCAGGCGGAGAGTGGTACAATCTCTCTGGAAAACTGACAATTATGTATTAATGAGAAATACTTGCATAATGGCCTAGCATCTGCACTCCAGAAGTATGTACACATCTTCACCAAAAGACATGGAGAAGAATGTGTGTAGAAATATTATTTGTGATAGGGGAACCTGGGTGGCTCAGTCGGTGGAGTATCCAACTTTGGCCGAAGTCATGATCTCACAGCTCATGAGTTCAAGCCCCACGTCAGGCTCTGTGCTGACAGCTCAGAGCCTGGAGCCGGCTTCGGATTCTGTGTTTCCCTCTTTCCCTGCCCCTCCTCTGCTCACACTGTCTGTCTGTCTGTCTGTCTCTCTCTCTCTTTCAAAAATAAATAGATATTTAAAAAAAAGAAATATTATTTGTGATACCCCCAAACTGAAAACAACCTGAATGTCTATCCTAGTATAATGGATCATTTGTGGTATATTTATTCAACGGGATAGTACACAAAAGTAAGAAAGAACTGACTACTTCACGGTACAGCGTGGCCAGATTTCATATACATTGTGATGAGTGAGAGAAGTTGGACAAAAAAGGAACACATAACCTTGCAATTCTATTTATAGAAGTCTAAAATCAGGCACATCCAATCTGTTAGGTGAGATTTCAAAATCGTGAGTTCCTTTGGTAAAGTAGTGACTAGAAGGGTATACAGGTGGGGGTTGAGGTGATGATAACCTTTCTGTTGTTGAGCCTAAGAAGTTACAAGGGGAAGTTATCAGAAATCCCAAAGACAAAAATCATGACAGTTTTTGAAACTTGTGGTGACGTCGTAGGGGGAACCATGTCAACTGACATATTTACATTTTTATAAAGCTAATTTAAGTGAATGCATTTTGTTTCATGTGTACAGAGGGTGAACTTGGATATAAAAGAAACACTTCCTGGCAGATTTGCCTTCATTTTCCCTGGAATTTATTTAAGTGGTGACCCAAGATGAACATCTAGGCGCAAAGCAAGGTATCCTGAATCTCTCAGATTCTGTATTTTAGTTTCTTTACTTTCTCCTGACTGCCTGCCCATTAGGTTTGTCGATTCCCCAAATTTAGGTTTGTCAAAATGTTTTCTAGCGCTCCAGGCTGTGGTTTATGTTCTGCACGGTGAGCCGTTTTGCCAGGACTCCACTGGACAGATCTCAAGATCTGTTTGTAGACAGAGTGGTGAGGATGCAGTGATGGACTGTCTGTGGTGGGACAGAGACAGATAACAGGACTCCTGGGCTTTGGGCTTGGTCGTTCCATTGGTTGGGGTGTTAACACCAAGGGAGAATACAGGAAGGGTAGAGAAGACTTGTAAGCTCCAGAGTGGTATCAGATGTACTGGGTGCCTGTATCCGAGGGAGTTGAAAGTAGGGTTTGGAGCCTCTAAAGAGTGATTTGGGTTTGTGTTGCAGAGTATGGAATCATCAGAAGGTAACAAGTTTTAGCACTGCTAATGTGACAAGATAACTTACAGTTTACGTCACCAAATTTTATTTCTCAGAATATTTTCTGTGGCCCTGGATCGATCAACTGTGAGTTAGCAGCTTCCATGCCCTAACTTGGCCTCTAAGCTTCATAAACTTCAGATGAGGAACTTTGAATTTTCATTTACTGTGGATGCAGGTGATTTGTCTTAGAAATGTCTTAAAGAATATCTCTTTGTTGTACAAAATATAAAGGAACCAAAAATTTGCTGGATTTACAGTTGGCTTCATGGAGTGAAGATGGAGTGGAGATGGAGTGAAACAACTAGCGTTAATTATTTATGCTCTTTTGGTGGGGTAAAACTGTTGTCTTTCAATGATAATCAAGAATATGTGAGAATTGGAAAGATTATGTATTAATGACAACGTTCAAAAGTGAGTGGGGACTATATTGTAGTGTAGGTATTTGAGTACATTTCAAAGATATTTTGAGTTTACTAGGAATAAAATAAAGGTAAAAATTAAGATTAGAATTTGTAAACTCAAAGAAGAGGCCAATATGCATGAAATCCCTTAACACGAACATGAACACTTAAATGTAACGGTAATTCAGTGATTCCAGCACATTCACCCACAGATTGACTTTCTATTCAGTCTCGGGTGAGAAGCAGTGTTAGCTGACCATGCTTCTCTTTTGCCAACCTTGCCTTGTACTCATGGATTCTCTACTCTGATTTAGTAGGTAACAGATCATTCTTCATGCTGGAATGGCTCATATACCTACTGATCCCCCCCCACTTTTTTGAAGTTGAAATCAAGCCACAGAAGTGCAACTGTAAACACTGCAAAGCCCAGAATTTCAAGTTAGAGATGCTACATTTTCACAGGTACCCCTACCAAGGACCATCAGTAATATTTTTATTGATTTATATTGCTTTTAAATGTTAGGCCTTCATTTCTATTGCACGGAGATGCAGAATTGTTTTGATCACTGTATTACACAAGCATAATGTATTTCTGGTCACAACCATATTTTACGGTAGGGTCTCATTCAGATTTTGCTTTTTGAAGAGCCGTTTTCTCAGATGTTGCTTCTGTATCCTGTGTATCAGCAATTCCTACAAAAATCATTGCCAAACTGTTTTTGTTTTATAATTCTAGAGCCCTAGCAGACTTTTGTATTCAGGATAAAACAATAGCAATTATAATGGAAAAAAAGAAGATCTTGATCTGCAATCAGAAAGATTGTTAATTTTCTTCCCAAGTGACCCTTTGGTTTGAAACAGCAATTCAAAACTTAAGTCTGGGAAAAAATACACAAAATGGCTTTGGGTCTTTAAAAAGAAAACTATTTTGGAAAGAACAGGCTATGATTGATTGCACATTGATATAAAGATGCACATGGGGCTATTTCTGCAGTCCAGAGATGGAAAAGTTCCTGTAGGAATCACAGCAAAATAGATGCTTTTAAAGGGAGCCTAAGGCACTGGAAGCAAGAGGACTCAGGGCTGGGGAAACAGCCTGAATTGCGTTATTTGAATGTTATGAGAGTGTGTGTCTGGGCTGCCCTTTTGAGTAGTTTATTTTAAAGAAGTCTAGTTGGTGGGATACACAATAAAATCAGCAGGGGCCACCAGTGGGGCTCTGGCCTGGACCTCACAGAGCACAGTGTGGGCTCAGGAAGTGTGTGCGTGGTCTCGGAGTCCGGAACCGGAGTTAGATGTCAGCTGAATAGACCTGAGAGGCGAGACAGCTTGGGGCATCACTCTGTCACTGAAGAGCTGGCAGGACTTGGGCAGGTTAAAAATAAGAGGGGTCGACACCACGTGGTCTCCATGGCGGCTCCTGATTCTGACATTCTGGGACCAGATACGGGCTGTTATTTACCCGTGAGGAAAGGCTTCACCAAACAGGGTGTTTAAACAGAATGCTGGGAAGATAGGACGTTGAGTAAAACAAAACAAGACAGGAATCTCCCGAGTGCTCTTAAACCACACAGTCAAGGCCGTCTGCAAATACTGTGCATTCGTCTGTGCACCAACAGGTAGTTACTGGGCAGTCAGCAGGCCCAGACCAGTGGCAGGTGCTGGAGCTGGGGGAGTGGAGGCTGCGAGGAGCTTCTGCACAGGTGAGTGTCAGACAGGTGATTGGGTGGCTACATGGCAGGCATGTTATGAACTGGTTAAGTCTGGGGTGTAGTCGGAGTTAGGGAGGGACGTCTGAGCTAAGAGTAAGGGTGGGTGTCACAGTGGCAGTGATGGCGTGTAGAAAGGGGATGTCTGTGTGAGGGCCCAGGGAGGAAGGACACCATGCTGAGTCTGAGGTTGGGAAGAAGTGAGAGATGAGAGCAGAAAGGGCAACGCAGGCAGATCTCATAAGACCTGGGTGTTTGTCCCTCGGCAAGGGGGTGGGAGGTGTGTGGGGCAGGGGCCTTAGCCCCGTGTCTGCGTCTGGCTCCTGGACCCTGGGCCTCTCTGCACGTCTCTGGCCTCATTCTTGCTCTTTCCTGTGGGGAGAGGGGGAGCCCCTTGCTGCCCTGGAGGGGTTCAGGTGAAGGTGGGAAGCTGGGACTAGTAAGGTGGCAGCGGCCGAGTCCAGCCACCTTGTAATGCCCTCTGTGGCCTTGAACAGAAGTCTCCAGGTTTGCAGCACTGCGGGGATCCCAATCTCAGTTCTGCTCAAAGTTAGGACCCTTTGTGGGGCCCAGGATGGGGAGCAGGTAGATAAGCAGTGTTTCAGGAGGTTGGAACCATCTGTCCTGTTTTCAAAAGGGGCATGTGGAAAGATGTCTAAAATATGTGTAAATGAGGATGTACTCAGGGGGAACTGGAAAGATAACTGGGGCTGTTTTGGACCGAATTGTGTCTCCCCCTAAATCTAAATGTTGAAGTCCTAGCCTCCAGTACTTTACAATGTGATCTTGTTTGGAAATAGCATCATTGTAGATATAACGACTTCAGATGTGATACTGGAGTAAGGGGGGCACCCACTCCAACATGATTGGTGCCTTCATAAAAAGGGGAAGTTTGGACACGGGCACAACACACAAGGAGACAATGCCATGTGACATAGGGGTGATGCCTCCACAAGCCAAGACATGCCAAAGATTGCTGACAAATCCTCCAAATCTAGGGAACAGCTTCTTCCTCACAGCCCTCAAAAGGAACCAATCTGACAACACCTTGATCTTGGACTTCCAGCCTCTAGAATGGAGACCATACATTTCTATTGTTTAAGCTGCCCAGGTAGTGGTACTTTGTTATGGGAGCCCTAGCAAACTGATATAGGGATAATTACCATAATTCAGAGGTTTACTGTTTTATGAGGTTATTTCTTGTCACATTGCTTAAATTTAACAATAAAAATAAAAATACGTGCCTCTAATGAGGGCACTGAAACTTCAAGGCTGTCTAGCTCTTAATAAGAATATAAGATGGCGTATCAATTTAAATCCTGGTTTGGGACTAATGCCTGTATTGATTGATAGGATCGACCTTCCCACACATGTGGAATGTGAAATAAATGTCAGCATGTTTTTTGAGCTTGGAAATAGTGATATCAGGGCCATTTCTTTTGTGCAGTTAAGAGTCATTATTTTTTTTTTTTAATTTTTTTTTTCAACGTTTTTATTTATTTTTGGGACAGAGAGAGACAGAGCATGAACGGGGGAGGGGCAGAGAGAGAGGGAGACACAGAATCGGAAACAGGCTCCAGGCTCTGAGCCATCAGCCCAGAGCCTGATGCGGGGCTCGAACTCACGGACCGCGAGATCGTGACCTGGCTGAAGTCGGACGCTTAACCGACTGCGCCACCCAGGTGCCCCAAGAGTCATTATTAAATAGATATAGACATACCTGTTTATCCCTAGAGGAAACAGCATAGAAGTATTGAGGAAATGTTAATACCTACAAGTGACTTTGTTGATATCTTATTAAGTCTTTGGGAAATAGACATAATGGTTTGAAAATCAGCAGAATGGAAATTAAGTTTCTGACTGTATTTCTGACTCATTAGTGACCTAAGGGCACCCACTAGATTAATATGTTATATTCAGTTTCTCCAGATGCAAGCTAGAGATTAAAAATTACCTGCTATTTTTTTTCTGCTTTGAGTTTTGTCAAGAAGATTAAGGATGACATTTTTTTCTAAATACAAAATGGTGTTATTTTCTGTAGACAGCACAGTTCCAAAACAACATATAGATGTGTCTGGTAGATGCCCAAAGGAGCAAAGCGTACCTGTATATCTATGTGGTAAATATTATGATTGCTCGCATACGTAAGGAAGTGAACATAATTAATGCACCAGATTTCATTATATTACAAAATAAGCCCCAGTGTATTTGCTGTGTGTTTAAGAAGATACGTGAGATAATGACCTGTGTTAAATAAGTTAGAGTTGTCGCCCTTGAAATCATGCTTGTGAGGTAAATTCCCTTATAAATTTTTTCTAATCAAATTCCTTAGGGCCTACTTTACTTATATAATAAAATACCAGAAGTGCACAATTCGGTGAGTTTTGACAAATGATACACCTATACAATCACCACCATAATCAAGGTATAGAGTGTTCCATCACCTCCCCAAACTTCTTTTTGTCTCCTTACTTCCAGGCCTAGGCAATCACTGATCCGCTTTGTGTTACTATAGGTGAATTTTGCTTGTTCTAGAACTTCATTTAAGTGGACTCTTATGGTAGGTAGTGTTTTGCACGTGATTTCTTCCACTCAGCATGATGTTTTGGGGATTGGTCCATTTTGTGGCACATATCCTGAGTTCCGTTTTAGTGCTGAGCGATACTCTCATCTATGGATGCACCACGTTTGCGTATCAATTCACCTGGTGATAGATATTTGTGTTGTTTCCCTTTTATATATAAAGATGATGTGAACATTATTATATGTGCATTTTAATGGACATTTGTGTTCCTTTCTCTTGAATGAATACCTAGGAGTGGAATTTCTTTGGCAAACTCTAAAAACCTATTTTCCTACCTAGTTAAATTCAAATATATCTGAAAATTATCGATGACAGGTACCTGGCAGTATATTAAAATACATATTTATATATTTAGTTGGAACTTCATTCCAAAAACATTCTTTTTGAAACAATTTTTATGTATTTATTTTTTATTTTAGAGAGGAGAACCCAAGCGGGAGAGAGGGCAGAGGGAGAGTGAGAATCTCCAGTAGGCTCCATGCTCAGGGCTGATGTGGGGCTTGATCTCAGGACTGTGAGATCATGACCTAAGTGGAAATCAAGAGTAGGATGCTCAACCAACTAAGCCACCCAGGTGCCCCTAAAAAAACATTCTTCAAGGGGTGCTAGAGTGGCTCAGTTGGTTAAGCATCTGACTTTGGCTCAGGTCTTCAGCTCAGGTCATGATCTTGCCGTTCGTGAGTTCGAGCCCTACATAGGTCTCTGTACTGACTGCACAGAGCTTGCAGCCTGCTTCAGATTCTGTGTTTCCCTCTCTCTCTACCCCTCCCCACTCATGGTCTGTCTCTCCTTCTCTCTCAAAAATAAGTAAACATTAACATTTTTGGGGCGCCTGGGTGGCTTGGTCGGTTAAGCGTCTGACTTCGGCTCAGGTCATGATCTCACGGTCCGTGAGTTCGAGCCCCGCATCGGGCTCTGTGCTGACAGCTCAGAGCCTGGAGCCTGTTTCAGATTCTGTGTCTCCCTCTCTCTGACCCTCCCCCGTTCATGCTCTGTCTCTCTCTGTCTCAAAAATAAATAAACGTTAAAAAAAATTAAAAAAAAATCCTTATTCAGACTACCAACATTTTGTAAAAATTCAGAATTTAAATAAGTAATACAATTTGAACCAAAGGAAAGAAGGGTAGAAGGATATTTTGTGCATTTGTGTACTTTTTAGAGAAAAGAGTATGTAACTTTTATTGGATTCTAAACAATGGAGTGAGGGATTAGGACCCAAAATAGGATAAGAATGCTGTTTTAAATTCTCTAATTTTTATTCCTGGATTTTTTTTTCAGTTTATTTATTTTGAGAGAGAGAGAGAGGGAGAGAGAGCGCGAGCGAGCAAGCAAACATGATTGGGGGAGGGACAGAGAGAGAGAGAGAATCCCAAGCAGGCTCTGCACAGTCAGTGAGAAGCCCGACTCAGGGCTCAAACTCATGAACCATGAGATTATGACCCTAGCTGATGTCAGAGCCTTAACCGACTGAGCCATCCAGGAGCCCTGTTTATTCCTGGATTTTTAATATTAGAATATATTTTCTGAAACGTGGCTTTTCCCCATATGTTACATTTTAAAAATCTCTTCTTATGGAATGAATCGCTGGTCTAACCACACTCTTGGCTTCATTGTACTTTTTTCCCACATTCTTACCAACGTGCGGATTGTCAGCTTTTCAATTTCAGCCATTTTTTAAAAGCCGTTACTAATATCTCATTGTGGTTTTATATATTTACATATTTTATGTATTTATATATTTCCCTCATTAATGACTAATGAACTTGTCCCTCTTTTTATGGACTAAATACTTTGCTAAGGTATTCTGTTTTGTGACGACAATTTTGTATTTTTGTCTTTTTATTCACTTGTGAGTTCTTTATATGATCTGGATGCGGTAACTTTGCTAGATAGATGTATTGTAAATATTTCTGCTCATTTTATGTCTTGTCTTTTTATTTTCTGTACAGTGGCTTAGGAAGAGTAAAGGTCTTTACTTTTGTTAAAATCCAATTGGTCATTTCTGTTTCTTTTTTGGTCCTTTAAGTATTTACTTTTGCTCTGCCTTAAGAAATCTTTGCCTACTTTAAGGTCACAAAGATTTTCTCCTATGTTTTCTTCTTTAAATGTTACAGTATTTGCTTTTGTAAGGTTAACGTTAAAAACAAAACTGCTGTTTTACCAGCAAAAGATGGGTTTATTTAGGGATGAAAGAAAATTGCAATCCAGGCCAAGCAAACTGGCAAATCCATACTCTAATCCGCAGCACAAAAGGAGGGTACCACTCCTTGAAAGGGGGCAGTTGGGAAGGCTCTTCTAAACAAAAAGGCCATTGGAGTAAACTGGGAGTTTGATGTATGGTGGCTTTTCATTGGCTGAGTTGTGACTGTCTGTCATTGGCTGGGCTGTTGCCAGGGGAGCAGGAAAGCCTTTCTTCTTCCAGCTGGGGTAGTAAAAGAGTATCTGTGGGCAAGTTCTGTCTCTTCCTGTTGAATTTGCAATTTCTGATGGGTAGTAGGGCACGAGACTCCCCCTGCCAAACTCCCCAACTGCATTTTAGTGAGATTTTCCTTTATTAGTTTTCCCAACATTTAGGTCTGTGATTCATTCTGAGTTAATTTTTGTCAGCGTGATTTGGTACTCTTTAAAATAGACTTTTCTTTCACACTTGAATTAAACCTAAGTTGTATAGCATTTGTTGTTGTTAAAACTATCTTGTAGACAGTAGTTTTCGTTAAAACAGGATGGTATAGAAAAGTCTTACGTGGAACTCCCTAAGAACATCCAGAAAAGTGGTCTTTCAGCTTCATTTTGAATATGTCCAGTGACACAAAACTCACCCGCTGAGAAAGCCCATTCTATTCTGTAAGAGTCTCACAGTCAGAAGAACATAAGTGCCCAGAACATTCTTAGACTTTGAAGCCTTTGGAGTCTCAGACTTGACACACAGAAGGAAAAGAAAGCACAATAGCAATAACTTCTGTTTGTCCTTCCACATTAGGTGATGCAAATTGCATAGTTTTGATGGTCAGGACTTTTGGCTCTGATCGATTATACTCAGCCAGGACCCTGACATCCACCCCAGAGGCTCCTCCTCCACCCTCACACCACAAGGGAGGGAAGGTACACAGCGTAAGTCTTACTGTTGACCTCAAATCATGCTGTGGAGAGAGCAGTGTGCAGGGAGAGACTAACCTTGCACGAGGTTGGTACCAAACTCGTCTTTTCTCTTACAGATCGTTCCCGGTTTCACCTTCACTATAACTGGTATTATTTTCCTGTTGCTCAAATATTGCTGGTCTGTACTCAGTTGAGAGAAACTGGAAGTCTTCAGGCCAGGAAATGATTATATGAAAATGGGTGACTCTCTCATTGCACAGCACTTCAAGTCATGGCCCAGCCCAGGACAGACCTGCGCTAGCCATTAGTGTCTTGGAATATGATTTGCCATAATCAACCACCTTGGTTACAAACATACAACAAGTGTTGAATGTATCTTCAGCTGCAGTGAAAAACACTTACATTCCTATAGAGTCAAATTTTACTCACAAAAATAGAAAAGATTCCAGTGAGCTGCAAACAAATGAATGTGTGTTTCAGGGGGGAGATGCTGGGGTGAGGGTGGTATATGTGTGTGTTGGATGCATGTGTTTACTTTTTAATCATTTTGTAGCATTTTACTTTTTTGGAAAGCATGGCCTAAGAATAAAGGATGTCTCCATGTTAACAGGAGTCTAATTCTTTCAGTGGTTTTTAAGCTCCAGAAGTGCAGTGGGAGGGGCCAGTAGGAATGTGATGTCATGTAATAGTTTTCCATATATAGGCAACTAGTGATTTTAATCATCAGATGATTTGGCTTTGCCCTAATGTACAGTTGGTTTTCAGAGTCACAGTGGTTTTTTTATGATGAAAGTCTTAGATTTAGTACAATACAGTGAGTGGTCATTTACTACAAACCACTATTTGCCATTCAGCAGGACTATTGTGATATATGTATATGTTAATGCACAGATAGGATTTATAAAGAAACAGCTCATTTGCTTTATTTGACTGTATGTAGGCAAAGTAATGCCCTCTCTGCTAAGGAAGACCACATACTTACCCCTGGAACCTGTGAATATGTTATCTTTCAAGGCAAAAGAGTTTTGGAAGATTCGAATTAAGTTAAGGATCTTGAGATGAGGAGATTATCCTGGATTCCCCATAGTAATCACAAGGGTCCTTTGAAATTTTCCCAGCTGTGATCAAAGGGATATGTGGCCACAAGAAAAAGACACCAAGATATGTAACATTGCTGGCTTTGAAAATGAAGAAGGAGGTTTCTAGAAGCTGGAAAAAGCAAGGAAATGGTTCTTCTCTACAACCTCTAGAAAGGAAATGCAGCCCTGCCAATATGTTGATTTTAATCAATGAGACCTGTGTTGGCCTTGTGACCTACAGAACTTGAAGGCAGTACATTTATGTGGCTTTAATTTGTTATCGTATCAATAGGAAACTAATGCAGTCTGTGTCCCTCAGGTGTGGGGAACGGAACTGCAAAATCACAATTAATTATTGTTAGAGTCCAAGGTGATACCTGTGTCCAGGTTTATGTCTATGTATGTAGACATGTACACATACACAGATGCATATATATGTGTATATATATGTATATTATGTATAATTTCTAATTGTTAAAATTAAAAAAATCTCTGCTGACTTGCTGTCTCAGTAGAAGGAACCCATATAATAAACAATATAATAAGGAGTAAAACTGGGGTAGTCCCCTCATCTTTGAATAGTAGCTACTGAAAAAAAAAAGGATTTCTGAATATATGTCAATATCTTGTTAGTTATACACTACACCCTCCTGTTTACTATAAGCTCCTGTGAAAGATTAAAACTTTTTGAATGCTATTGATTATGATTCAGAAAATATAGATTTTTCTTCTTTCCTTTTCAAAAATGACAATAAAATAAGCAACTGCTATAATGTGTATTTCATTAAGATAAATGAGATTATTGATATTATGCTAAAGCAGCAAATCTCAAACTTTTGTTCTCAGGACGGCATTATGGTCTTAAAAATTATCAAGGACCCCCAAAGAGTCTTTGTTAATGTGGGTTACATACAGTGCTGATTATTGTACTAGAAATTTAAGCTAATAATTTTTTAACATATATATTCAGTAGTTGATTAAAAATAACAAAATGAACCCATTAACTTGGTAACATAAATTGTATATTTTATAAACAATTACTTTTCAAAAATTAAAAAATAATGAGAAGGCAGGCATTGTTTTACATTTGTGCAGGTTTTTTTTTTTTTTTTTTTAATGACAACAACAGTAGAAAATAGCATGATTTCCATGTCTGCTTCTGAATTCAATCTGGCTGAAGTATGTGAAGAAAATCCAACTTTGGACAGATACGTAATTGAAAGGGGTAGAGTATTTTAATAGCTTTTTCAGATAATAGTGGACATTCTTCTTTAATCCTGTACCAAAGCTTGACAAACGGTAGTTTCTTGAGGGTTGAAGATTCCATGGCAACGTGGAATCTGCCAACACAATTAACTTTTTGTAGCTTGTTTCATTAAAACCCTTGCAAAGTATCAGTGCGATCATAGGTGTGATTCTTGAGACAATTGCCATATCGGGCATGCAGCAAAATTTTATGTATAATTTCTGTTTTGTCACAGAATTATTAAAGAGTTGAGTACTCAAGTATTAAAATTTAATACAATCTAATTTTACTAAATACAATTTTTGCTTCATGGGTGACATTGTTAAGTGAAGCTGGATTTCCTTTATTTTGCTTCAAGTGGGTGGCAGTGAAAAATATAATGACTGCTTTTGTTGTTTGGTGCCACTGCCTTGATTGGTGCTGAAACTCCCACGGTTTTACCATCACTGATTTGTCACTATCAGTGTAAATATCAACATAGTGAGAAGCCAGTTAACACCTTTGATTTGTGTGTCTTGTTCACATTGCATTATAGCTGCAGTGTCGGCTGCTTAGCTGTGTCTTTGCTCCGTATGTCTTTATCCTTTCAGGATCCAGGTTAAAGTTGCTGCCACTATTTGGGACATGGCATAGGAAAAAGTATCAATGGACAAAGGAGCAATGACTCTTAGGTCTTCTAATTGGATGTCCATTACCTCCCATTGGCTAATCCAGGTCACATGACCAAGTCTGCCATTTAGGAGGCAAAGAAATCTATTCCTCCCACTAAAAGGCATTATTGTAAGTCACATGGTGATGGTCTACGATGTAGGCTAGTAACTAATTGAGAACAGTAATTCTTTTGCAATTCTCATATTTTGCTTCCCTGTAGCTTGAGTTCTAGGGTATATATAATAAAGAGTGGATGGAGTTGCAACAGCTTAGGAGCAAAATCTGAACATTTTGCACAATGCAATGATAAAACCAAGAAGTTTGTTGTCATGGTACTGGGCCCAATTCCAGAGGCAATTGTCTTGAAGATTTATACAATCGGCTAGTTATACAGACTGTAATTCATTCATGAATTCAGAAAAGTGGAAAGCCTATGAAAGCTCCAGTTTGAGGATGTTCCTGTCACTTGGTAAAATTCTCCTAATAGAGACCTGAGTGTCTTTAATGCATTTTTATAGACCCAACCGAGAAAAATTTCTTATGCTTGTCTGAGAGCTCAAAATATGCACCTTTTCTGAGCAAGAAGTCCACAAGGCCATTCTCTATTCTAAGCCTGAATAGAAATTGCTTTGCAGCATTTAAAAATCCACTTCTGAAATTTATTTAGCAGGACTAAGCACTATATTCTCTTTGCAGGAGTTCGCAGGTTTTTGTAGTCCAGGCACCGAAGACAAATTCTCAGTCTGATTTTGCTCTTCAGGGATGCGGGAGGGTCTGGATAGAGCTCCCGTTGTCGCCCAGGACTTTTCTCTTTGGTTAGATGAAGCACTGACTGATATATAGGCGGCATTTCAAAGGCTTGTGATTAACTGCTTACACCACCACATGCCTTTTTTGATATTGAATTTTGAAGTTGATCATCAGTGTGAAGCAATGAGTACCCATCTGGCCTTAAATTAGGCGTTGCCCTTTCTGCATTGCTATTCCTGAAAACATCATTTAGAACGTTTGAACAGGAGAAAGTTTGGGGGAAACCCAGTCGCTCAAGAAGCAGATCTCTGTATTTATTTTTAAAGCTTTTCTATAGAAATGAAAACTGTTCACATCTGCTCGGTGGCACGATAGCATCCTTTTGTAATGCTTAGCTCCCATAAACTCTGGGAGAAACTGTTACGGTCCCTCTGGCAATGTTTGATTCTTTTGACAAAGTATAATACAAATAATTAAATAGCAGTGTTTGATGCCCCCTCCAACTTCCATCAAGAAGGGTTTTGCAAGTTGTTGTAATATTTCTATATTGTACAGTATATTTTAATTAAAGTGAGAATGCTGTGTAAGATTGAGCAAATTGTGTTCCATTTGAAGAATTAAAGAATTACTCAGGCTTGCCAGCATGATCTAAAATTCTAATTCTAAACTCTGCTATGAATGCCAGATGCACCGGGTTCTTATTGTCCATCAAATACCACCTGGAAGTATTTATCACAGCAGAAGGAGGAAGCTTCTCATATCTTTTTGGAGGGAGGCTTTTATTAAAATTGGCTTCTTTTGATATTGTCCCCATTTACAATAAATGGAGTCCATGAAAGGCCCTTAACTCTAATCAGAAATTCAGAACTGATTACAGTGTTTTCATGACCATATAAAAGATAAAAACCCTCAAAAGATTTTGCTTGAGTTGATAAATCAACTTTTTACACACCAGAGAGGAACTCAAAAGCAAGTAGAAACTTGGCAAAAACAGTCTCATTTGTCACCCAACGGGCTCAAAAGAAAATAGTTCAGAAATATTTCTTCTTCTGGAAGAATACCAGTTGATTTGGGCCGAGAGGTACTTTACAAGTTCAGGAAGAGAAGAGCACATCACAGCTTTTCAGCTGAAACTCCTGCTCTTCATGGTTTTATCTTCCGTTTTTAAATAGTGGTTTAAAATTAGTGTCAGTGTTTGTATGGATTAAAAAATATGAATCAAATGATGTCTTGAACCTGGAAAAAAGTTTGGTAATTTGCTTCCTGCCCTGAGAGTGAAGCCCACCTAATTCATATTCTAAAATTGATAATCCAGCCCAGGAGAAGGGGGCTTTTTTTCAGCTTTCCTTAAAATCCATTCCTTTACCGAATACAGACCTAAAGTTTGGGGAATTAAGCAAATGCTCCAAACTTCTTCCCAACTTCTTTTCCGTCGATGGTGCATAAAAATGGCTGAAGTCAGAATTGTCTCTGCTTCGAGAGATTGTCTTTCCTTCCCTCCTCACCCTCTCCATCCCTCTCACACTTTCCTTCCCTTCTTGGGGTATTTGTTTGAATATCTGCTAAGTCCCAGATACTCTCTTAGGCCTTTGGAAAATGCCAGTGAACAGAAGAGACAAAAAGCATGAACCTCCTAGGCATTACATTCTGGGGGATGGAGACAAAGGGAGGGTTAAGCCTAACAATTACACTGTACAGGTATTTAAGCAGACCAGTTCATGGTCAGAGCATCATGAGAAAGTCAGTGAGTGATTGTTTCAAAGTGAATTTAGTGGCTCTCTTCTTGCCAGATGAGTATTTTTATGTCTAGAGGAACTTCTCTCCATGTGCACCTTACCTGTTTCTTTGTGTCTCATGGAAATAGAGGACAGTCCTCATTGTGACTTTCTGTTAAATTGTTCAGCAAAGACCATGTGTAGGCTGACATGGTTGAGTCCTTACTCAATTCACTGGAATGTGCTTTTGTGTAAAATGACAGAAAGCGTTGGAAGAGGTCATAGAATGTTCAAGCTTAGTGCCAAAGAGGAGGAGTTTTGTGGACAAACCTTCTGAATTTGAATTTCAGTTCCTCCAAGCAGGATTATCTTGGGCAGAGTAGGTAATCTCTTAGCCTTCACTGCTTCGTCTCTAAAATGTTGATTCTAGTAATATCTGTCAGTTGAAGCTGAAGTGACAAGGAAATACTGTATATAAAGCACTTAGTGCAATAATCCCTCAAAATTGTGGGGGTTGTGGCTATTGTTGATTGATACTGACTTATTGTCTTCCTCCCTCCCTTTCTCCTTCCTTTCTTCCTTTTATCCATCCATCTGTCCGTCCCTCTTAAGATCCTTTCTTGCAATAGTTGGTCATATCCATATGTCATAAGTCAGATGTCCTTTTTAAAAATTTTAAAAATATTAAAATTTTTTTTAGATTTCCTTTTTAAAAAATGTTTATTTATTTTTGAGAGGGACAGAGTGTGAGCAGGGGAGGAACAGAGAGAGAGGGAGACACAGAATCTGAAACAGGCTCCAGGCTCTGAGCTGTCAGCATAGAGGCCAATGTGGGACTTGAACCCACAAACTGTGAGATCATGACCTGAGCTGAAGTTGGATGCCTAATCGACGGAGCCACCCAGGCGCCCCTTACATTTCCTTTTTAAAAAAAATATTTTATTTGGGAATAACTGTAGATTGACAGAAAAGTTGAAAATAGAGTGGAGAAAGTTTCCATATACCCCTCACCCAATTTCCCTTAGTGTTGGCCTCTTATATCACCCAAATATATTCATCAAAACTAAGGAACTGACACTGGCACAGTATTGTTAACTAAATTCTAGACTTTATTTGAATTTCATCTGTTTTTCCACTAATGCCCCCTTTCCGTCCCATAGTCCCAATCAGGATGTCACATTGCATTGAGTTGTGCTGTCTCCTTAGTTTCTCACTGCTCCCTTGCTTTTCAAGACCTTGACAGTTTTGAAGAGTACTGGTTCAGCCTTTTGTAGAATATCGCTCAATTTGGATTTTGTGTTTTTCTCATGATTAGTCTGGGGTTAGGGGTTTTTTGGAAAATATCACCCAGGTGAAGTTATCAGGAAGTGCATTATGTCGGCAGGAATTCTCACTGGGATGTTAACTTTGATCACTTAGTCAAGGTAGTGTGTCCCAGGCTGCCATATTTCTTTTTTAATGTGTAGCACCATGTCACTTCATCAGGCTTGTTTCTGGTCATTGCTCCAACTTAATAGCATTAAAATTTTTTTTTTAAATCTGTTCCTGCACAGTTTGTTAAATGCCAGGAAAACGCATGTTCTAGGAAAGGAGAGAAGGTGGCACTCCAGAGCATGATACGTTTAAGTAGTAAGCTATGTGGATAGAATTTAATGGGAAGAATTTAATAAACTGTAGACAAGATTAAAAAGTCTGCAAATATTAAATAGTACATTAAAAGGAAAACCACTAACCAAACATCTTTAACTGCATTCACTTTAGGGGATAAATTTATTAGCTGACATTGTGCCCCCATTCCTAGTATGCTGGTCTAGGCAACCAAGGCTCAAAGCTGATTCTCTGCCAAATGCTAGGTCTCTATTTCCCAGCTGTTTTTCTTGTTTAATAACTGCCCCCTGAGCCTAGTGGACAATGATTTCAAAGGTAACACAGACTATATAAAACGGATAGGGAGGCCAGGCTAGCCTTGTTTCATCGCTTACTCCTTAGTTATCCTTAACACTTAGGCTAGTGGATACCTCAGTGAGAAATGCTGAGCCTCTAACTCCAATAGGAAGATGCAACATCAACTTTGAAGATGGAAGGAAGGGGAGTCATGGGCCAAGGCATGTGGGCAGCCTCTAAAAGCTAGAAAAGGCAAAGAAATGGATCCTCCCCTAGAACCTTCAAAAAGGAACATAGCCCTGCCTGCACCTTGATTTCAGCCCAGTGAAACCCATTTTGAGCTTCTGATCGACAGAGCTGTAATACAATAAATTTGTGTTGTCTTAATTCACTAAATTTTAGGTAATTTGTGACAGCAACCATGGAAAATTAACCGAGGTAGGTGATGCCTGAGCTCAGTTATACACCTGTCTCCTTCCCACCCAGCTGTCTGGTAGAGGCATATCCCTATTTTTAGTTTCTTCTGAATTTAGGGACTTGACTTCATTATGCCTTGATGTCTTCCTCTCTGTACAATAGAGTTCTCTTCCCCATTCTCTCATACTTAACATTTTTCTACTCAAACTTTACTTTTGGTTTGTTTTTAAAATTATTTTATCTGTGGAGGATGTCAGTACACATAGTTCAGCATGCTCTTTAGTTAGATGAAGAAGATCATTATTGGTGTCGGTCATCATCGTCTTTGTCTTCTTCTTCGTCATCGTCTTCTTCTCTTTCTCCTTGTTTTTCTTCTTCTCCTCCTCTTCCTCCTCCTCCTCCTCCTCTTCTTTTGACTTTTACTCACATTTCCAGTTCCATTCTTCTCTCCCTGCCTTATTCCCCTAATTCATGGTCTAATATCTCTCTAATGTCTACATATTAGGTTGTGTTGTGTTCCTTAAAAAATATACATAAATTGTATTTTAGTTTAGATCTCGTTCTGAGTGTTGCTTGCTTTACTCAAGGTTATGTGTTGGAAATCTGTCCATTATTAACAAATGTAGATTTATTTTATTGCTTTTCCTGGTAGATGGTGTATTGTTTCATGAATTTGGCAAATTTCATTTCCACTTTCACTCTGATGGACATTTAGTTTGTCTCTGGCTTCTAGCTGTTAGAACTAAGGGTGGAACGCCCATAGTGTGTACATACACACATTTTTAATTTTGTAAAATCCTGCTACAGTGCTTCACAGAGTATCTTACCAATATAGCTTCCAGAAAATAGCATTTCCTAAATGATTTCTACTGAGGTTTTAAACATTTCTTTCTATGCCTGTCTGCCACGTGTACTTTTTTTTTTTTTTTTTCCCTGTGAAGTGTCTGGTCATTTTCCTATATTGTGGTTTTTGTTATGGATTTTTTAGGACATTTTTATGTAGTCTATTCCTTATTGGTTATACATCTTACGAATGGCTTCTCAAGGCCTGCTATTTTAAATTGATTGTGTCTGCGTCATTGTTCGTTGTTAAATGTTGCTAATTTTAACACAGCCAAATCTATGAGCTTTTCCTTTTACACTTCATGGGTTTTTTCCCCTTTAGACTTGTTTAAGAAATCTGTTCTAACCCTAACATCATACATCCATCATACCCATTTTTTTCTCCTGTGTTTACCTTTTCACTAACAGATTTAATCTACATAACATGTATTCTTATGTATTGTGTGAGGAGGGATTTAATTATTCCCCAAATGATGAACTCACTTCTCTGCACCATTTGTCATGTAGTAAGGTGTCATGCACTAAGCAATTCAGTGCCATTGATCTATTGTTTTTTCTTCTGGTGCAAAATGTATGCTGTTTTAATTACTGTGACATTGTGAGTTCCCTTTATTTGATTTCCATACTTTTAAGCTATTTTCAGACCTTTACTGATACAGTCGTTCTTCAGAGTAAAGTGTGCTCCCAATATGTCAAGTTCCCAGAGACATGATTGGATTTTGTTTGGAATTGCATTCAGTTTTAGATTAACTGGATTTTTGAAATTAACCCACATATTATCTTTATAGTGTAGAATCTTTCCCACATAAACGTGGAATATTTTTGCATTTATTAAGGTATCTTTTATGTCCTTTAATAAAGTTTCAGAATGTACTTCATAAATATTTTACACAATGCTGCTTGTTTTCACAATATTTTAAAATTAATTTTGCTCCCGTTTTTTTTTTTTTTTTTTTTTAATTACGTCTTCTTGTTTATTTTTGCTGGTGGTGTCCAGTGGAATTCTTCTGTTGGTTCTAATGTCTTGGTTATCTAGTAGGAAAAGACACCAAACGTCCATAGTATGATGTTGTCTTCAGCAACCTATAATCTTGACTTTTGAAAAGACTTGCCTGTTGGTTGGCCATCTTGGATAACTGTATTCAAATTGGTGGGCATCTCTCCTAAAGGCAAATGAACTGGCTGTTTTCTTTCTGAAGAAGCGTAGTCTCAAAATTTGAGACTCTTTTCTAACTCTAGGCACCAAAGTAAATTGGTAAATTGCTGACTCTTGGAGGAGACGTTCCCATTAAAAAATGACCAGGAGAGATTTTTATGGCATTATATGGATTCTGGAAGCTTGTTAACATTCATCTGTGAGATTCCTTAAGCGAGGTGACTTTTGGGAAAGAACGTTTGCCACTGTTTTGATTTTTTGTGATCTGGTCCAGTTTTCTATTTCCCAGGTAAATTGTGAGTATTCATTCTTTAATCATGAATATTATCCATTTAATCTAAAATTTCAGATTTACTGACAGATGAAAAAGTTTTATTGCCCAGAATACATAGGACTTTTAAGCTATGTTTTATCATTGATTTCAAATTTTATTATACTATCATCAATAATATAGTCTTCGTAATGGCACTTCTTTAAAATCGTTGGGAATTCTTTCGTGATCTGTACCTGGTCATTTTAAAAAAAACATGTATTTGATAAGTGTGCATTTTCTGTTACTGAGATATGAAATTCCAGGGTTTTTTTTTTTTTTTTGGTGTGTTGGGGGGCTTCTCCTGGCAGGGGATGAACATTTCTGGTAACACAATTTTAGGTGCCTCACTTTAGGTCAGAGCAGTGAAATGGAGCTTGGAGGCCTAGTCTGGGATAGTTTGTCAATGAGTGTATGTAGCATTCTAGTTGATGCTCTCTGAACTTTTCCCCTTAGTGCTACTAACAATGGTTAGAATCTGTTGAGCCATGTACTGCGATCAGCTCTTTACATAGTTATCTCATGTAATCCTCATAATAACTCTGTGTTGTAGGCACCACAGTTATAACCATGCTAAGATGGAAAAGAGACTCAGAGGGTAAGTGCTTTGCCCCAAATCACCCAACTAATGAGGGGCTGAACTGGGCCATCTGACTTGTGTTCCTATCTCCTGTTACACCACTTGTGCTGTCTTAGATTTTAGGAACACCAGATAGCCCCACAGGTGAGGACTAAGTGATGAAAAATTTCTCTTCCAAGCTGAAGCATGAATTTTGCTCCTTGTCTCCATCTCACATGCGCTACAGGGACTTTGGGCCGCTCTTACCCCCTGATTTCTTACCCTCTTCACAACTTCACTTTTTTTTTTTAAATATGAAATTTATTGTCAAATTGGTTTCCATACAACACCCAGTGCTCATCCCAACAGGTGCCCTCCTCACTGCCCATCATGTACTTTCTCCTCCCTTCCACCCCCATCAACGCTCAGTTTATTCTCAGTTTTTAAGAGTCTCCTATGGTTTGCCTCCTTCCCTCTCTCTAACTTTTCCCCCCCTGCCTCTCCCCCCTTGGTCCTCTGTTAAGTTTCTCAGGATCCACATAAGAGTGAAAACATATGGTATCTGTTCTTCTCTGTAGGACTTATTTCACTTAGCATAGCACTCTCCAGTTCCATCCACGTTGCCACAAAAGGCCAGATTTCATTCTTTCTCATTGCCAAGCAGTATTCCATTGTATATATAAACCACATCTTCTTTATCCATTCATCAGTTGATGGATATTTAGGCTCTTTCCATATTTGGCTATTGTTGAAAGTGCTGCTGTAAACACTGGGGTACATGTGCCTCTATGCATCAGCACTCCTGTATCCCTTGGGTAAATTCCTAGCAGTGCTATTGCTGGGTCATAGGGTAGATCTATTTTTTATTCTTTGAGGAACCTCCACACTGTTTTCCAGAGCGGCTGCACCAGTTTGCATTCCCACCAACAGTGCAAGAGGGTTCCTGTTTCTTCATGTCCTCTCCAGCATCTCTAGTCTCCTGATTTGTTCATTTTAGCCGCTCTGACCGTCGTGAGTTGGTATCTGAGTGTGGTTTTGATTTGTATTTCCCTGATGAGGAGTGACGTTGAGCATCTTTTCATGTGCCTGTTGGCCATCCGGATGTCTTCTTTAGAGAAGTGTCTATTCATGTCTTCTGCCCATTTCTTCACTGGATTAAGAAATTCCAGTTTTTTATCATGTTATCCAAATTTCATTGTTGCTTCTATTTTGTGTGCATATTTCAAAAGTTTCTGAAAGGACTATATTCTGTCTCACAAAATTGTAGCTTTGCTTTTTCCTATATGCTTTCAATTTTTGCTTTATTTCAAGGATGTAAAATTGCTTTGGCGTACATAGCACTTAAAATGAGATCTCTTGTCTAATACGAGATAGGAAGAGAGCTTAAACTTATGGTTATAAAACGGCAGGAGAAAATGGCAGCACAATGAGTGATATATCTATTAGAATGTATATCATGTGTCTTTGAGTTTATAAAAGATGTAACAGACTAGCCTAGAGTAACATTCTGGGCTTAGAGCACAACATTAATGCTGAAAACAATTTCGAAATAATATAAAGTCATATAACTAAAATGTATAATCATTTGGAGGGGGAGTTAATTTGGGGGTATCAGGAAAGAGGAAACATGATTAACTTTCGCATTTAGTCATCTAGAACTTGAAGAATAAGTTCTCGAAAAAAGTAAAGAGTTTGTTTGGAGTCACGGAGAAACGGGATGTGATGGTCACAGTCAGAAAGAAAGAATAAAGGAAGATAGAAGGCAGAATAAAGTGTTTTTGTTTAACATGGTCCCCATGTGGGTCACTATCCAAGCAGAATCCCAATCCAAGGAACATGGTCCAGAAATTCAAATAGTTAATTGAAATTAATTCAATTTCTCTATTTTATATAAATCTCAACCATTTAGCTAGTTTTTTAAAAAGTATGCTGAATAGAAGGGAGAGCGAAAGAAATCCTAACATTTCAGACTAAGGTTAGGAAAAGCATCTGGGGGAGGTTTTAGAATGTTGAATGTGGTTCTGAATCATCACAGACACGGAAGAGGAAACTAGGCTTCTTCTGAAGTACTATTTTAAAATGGCCATGGATGAAAATTAATTCCCAGTCATATCAGAATACACTTTCCACCTCTAGGCTCCAAATCAACTCTTTAAAAAAAAAAGAAAAAACAAAAAACTCTCTTGCATCGTTTATGTATTGAAGAAAAAGAAATAGTTAAAAAGCCATTGCGATAGCAAGCATTATCAGTGAAGTGATTCTGATAGATACAGGATAAGCGCCAGGAATGCGAATTATTTTCCTTGTTTGATGACTTGATCTTGACTTTGTTCACACTTGGGTACTGTTGAGATGTTTAGTACCAGTAGAGACAAGATAAGAGAAGCCCTTTCTATGTACTTACAGTCCAAATAGGCGAAGATGCATTTGCAAAATTAATTTCATGATGAAAAAGTGCCAAATAATACAGGCAGTCCGTGTCAGCTGTATCACCACCATGCTGAAGTCAGTTTGTTTGCTCAGCCTGGGAGAGCAGGAATCTTTCCCCACTGAAGAAAGTGAAGATGTACGAGGCACTGTTTGTGAAAGCCAGATGGTGTGGGGTTCGTTTTAAAAGGCTGGGAATATCACCATCTTCTGCAGGATGAAAGTGAATAAAGGCCACACATATTTCTTCAAAAGCTAAATGCTCTCCCTGTTTCCAATTTGATTTTCTCAACCAGAAGCTTTTTGTCTTCTGCCAAGTTCCAGAAGTCTTGGAAGGAGAAAAAAGCTACGAAGTCGCAGTAGTCGCTGCAAACAGGCTGGTCAGCTGGACGGTGGCATCTGTGGCTGATGTGGCTGTAAATTCCTGGCTGGAAAAATAAATAATTGGGTCGCTCCACCACTGACGTATTGCTTCCAAGATTGTTTGCTTCATTATAATTCACTTCTGTAAGGTTTTTTTTTTAATTGCGATTTTCCTTATAGAAATCTCTTATGTTTTACTGCTTCGATGATGAGCGGAGATTAGCTTTGCATTTGCAGAATTAAATGACTTTCCCAAAGTATTTCTTAATTTTCATGCAGATGCCACTGAAAATTCCAAGAGAGTTAAAAGTTGTTAGCTGCACTTTAAATACCAGAAAATCTCTGTGTGGGAAGGAGAAGGGAAGAGGGTGAAATTACTTTTATTTTAAAGTTGAACATAGGGGTATTCACTCTGCAGAATACACATCTGGGGAGTACCCGAGGGGAAAACACTTTCATAGTTCAAGTCTTGAACATTTTTAGTGTCAAATGTTTGGATCAATATCATCTACCAAGGAAAAACGAAAGGAATTAAAAATGAAGTGTGATCGGCTACAGTACAATGAGAATAGGGTCCAGGGCCCATCCCAAGCTTGTTTCGGAGAATGAGACCCCCCAACAATATTATGAATGAGTTGAGATCTATTACAGTAGTACCCTCTCTGATGTCCTTCTAATTCTGTAGTCTGTTCCCCTCTCTAAAACAGCATAGTCCGGGAATTACACAATGTTTTACCTTAATAGGATTCTTTTGTTGAACAGGAACATCGGCTCTTAGGTTCTATACCTGCAACCTGTGAATTAAACTGATGAACGAGGGGTGCCTGGGTGGTTCAGTCGGCTCAGGTCATGATCTCATAGTTTATGAGTTCGAGCCCCGCTTTGGGCTCTCTGCTGTCAGTGCGGAGCCTGCTTCAATAAAAGGTTTAATTGTGTGCACACAAGAGCCAACAGAAGATACAGCCGGTGGCTAAATGGTTAAAGTTAAAGGTTTATATACCAAACTTAAGGTTTATAACCTTATATACAAAGGTTTATATACCAAACTTGGGTAGGAATGGCTTCTAAGGGAAGAACAAAGAGGTGTCTTTAGGAAAAATGGGTTTTTTGGAGAACAAATGGGAGAAAAGAAAGCTCTTGGTAATGTCTGACTGTAGAGGTATGAGTAGTCTTTCCGTTTTCTTCTGGGTCATAAAACTCCCTCCAGAGAGGGGACTTATGGCCGTTTGACTCTAGGTTTCTCTCTTCAGAGTAGAATTCCCAAAGAGGGAATTTAGGACCGTCCTCATTTCTTGGAAGTGTCTGTTTTTAGTCAGATAAGGGACGCTCCGGAAAGATTTCTTTCTCCATATGTTGAATTTCCTCCAGTGTCTTGAGCTCAAAATAATCCTTATGTCAACTCTGGAGTTCCAAGTGAGTGGCCACACTTTGAGGAATTCAGGTTTCCAAAACTGGCACTTCAGATGTGCTAAATAAAGCCAGTCTAGGATCAGTTAGTCCGTAAGATATAAAGAGGAAGAAAAATGGAGAAGTTTTTCTTAATCTCCTTAAGCCTGAAAAAAACTCCCCTCTAGTATCTCCCTACACGAATTGGCTACCTACCTTAAATGGCAAGAAGAAACTAAATTTTTCCAAGTAAATTATCCACATAAATGGTTATCTAATTCAGTAGCGAGTTCTGAATAACTGAAATTTTTTTAAATATTTGGTCAGTCAGCTAATACTTACGAAAGATAGATGATTGGCACATTATCACTTCCAAGTTTGATTGAGCCTCTTGTCATTTGACATTGTCTGGAAACCATCTAGATCAATAACAAACATGAGCAACGTAAGCTTTAATTCAATGATTTGCTTCATAGTGAGCATGTAATTATTGTGTGCATTTGACTTTTAGCTACATTTTTGCCTCTTATGTGGGAAAATGAATAGATTCACTGTTCATACTATAATAAAGGAATGTCAGAGTTTTGAAGTGTGAATTGTATTCATAATTCAGGTTGGACTTATGTATTAGAGATCATACTTCTAAATCATAATGAAAATCAGTGGCAGAATGAATCAATATATAAAATTATCTTTACCCGTACTGGAGAAACAAATCCAAAAGGTAAAGTAAAATCAAATTCTACTGGCATCTCTTACATTTACAGAGCAGAATTAGTGGCTTTAGATTTTGTGGGCTTTTTAAAATACTTATTTATCAAAATAAGGTTGGCAATAATGTCAGAATAAGTGAACTTTATTTTCTTTTCCTTCATTAAGGCTTCATGTTATTCTACGCTGGAAGAATCAACAGCGCGAGGATCTTTAAATGTCTTGCACTGCTGTGTTCTCAAGTCTTTATGCTTTCATGTTCTCAAGTGATTTCCTGGATGGAAAATTAAACACCCGCTTATCCGTCTTCATATTTAGTTAAAAAAGAACGGTGTGTGTAATTATTCTGGACTTTTCCCCTAAAGATGTCCCGTGTCAGGTATATCCGGTGTTCTGGAGTCAAATGGGCAAAGCGTCTAATGTATAGTATTTTAAGTTTGATCCAGATGCTGGAATCCAGCAAAACCAAACCCCCTGCTGTCTACATGATGTAGGCTCCATGAGGGGGAGGAGTCCACGTGGAACCATATTGCCCATACCCAGCGTATCATCCTGCTGAAGCACATTTTATACCCTCCCCTCTTTCGTTTGAAATTAATTATGAGAGTTATAGGAGAAAAAACAAAAAAACATGACCTGGGACTAGATGAAAGGAAGTCATGGTGCTGAAATAGCGTCAACTTATCATATTCTCTTCTCGGGAAGGAAAGTATAGAAGGAGCATAATATTGAAGAAGCCAGTATTTATAAGGGTGATATTGATAAATTTCAAACAACAGTATGATTTGTTTTCCTTTCAAGTTTTGAATTGTTATTGACAGTATCTACGTATTGCGTTTCCTTTCCCTGGGATGTATTTTTATTTAAAATGGATAAGGCAAGAGTGATTGAAGAACAGAATGTGTTAGCGACATGTTTCTGATTCTTTCACATCTGGGGCCTTGCTGACCCTAGAGAGATTGCCCCTCACAGGACTAGTCAATTCCTAGAGAGAGTAGGACCCCTCTAGGAGTGTTCCCTTCAGACAACCAGTCCAGAGCCAACTGCCAGAGCTCTCACACCCTGGACCAATGTGCACCTGCCTTAGTTAGCCCAGGGCCACGTACCAGTCCTCTGTGCCTCAGAAGCCGCTGAAATTATTCTGAGTAGCCGATCCTAAACCTGCTTTCCTGTTCCTCCCTGCAGAAAGCACATTAAAGCCTCTTGCCGCATTTTTCCTTCATTGCCTCTACTCCCTGGGGGACTCTGGTATTCTCCATGTGCCCCCCTCCACTCCCCAGCCCACCTCCATCCCCCCCCAGCCCCCCCACCCTGGTATGGCGTGCCCCCTCCTCTTGGCACCTGTGAGCAACACACAGTCTTTTTTCTGGGGTGGTCACTCCTCTGTTGGCTTCACCATGTATGAAAAATAATATTTTCAAATAATAATATTTGAAACAATTTTAAGAGATAGACGGTGTCACTGTTAATTTTGAGGCGAGGAAACTAACCACCCAAGACTTTAAGGTGTCCAGTGTGAATCAGCAAATTAAGTAATGAAGCTACGATTGATTGAGCAGAGTTTGCTCATTTTAAAACAGGCACCTAGCGGACACCTGGCCGGCTCAGTCGGTTAAGCGTCTGACTCCTGATTTCAGCTCCGGTCACGATCTCAGGGTTCCTGGGATTGCGCCCCACATCGGCTCCGCGCTGGCAGTGTGGAGCCTGCTAAGGATTTTGTCTTCTTTGCCCCTCCTCCGTGCTTTCTCTCTCTCTCAAAATAAATAAACTTAAGATAAAATAAAACAGGCACCTGGAGCAGATTTCATCACTTTTTTTCTCCTCTTTGAGCTTTATTGCCTCCTATCCAGCTGAGAAGACACCCCTGCTGTTGTTAGCTAGTACCTTCTCAGATCTCCTCCCAGAATTATATAGCCTCTGATACTATTTTCTTGGTTGATAATCCTTGTGGGATGGAGGGGATAGTAAGTACCTGGTAGGCTACGTATTTCTGAGGGCAGAGGGCTTTGACTTCGGAGAGGATAGGCAGATAGATGTTCCAGAATCTCATCTATAATCTGAAGAAATCTCCCAGCTAACTGCTTCCCGAAGCATGCTGGCGTTCTGAAGGGGTAAATGGCACCTCATTTCTTCCCCTCCTGAGTCTGGAGCTGGTCGAAAGATAGAAACGGAAGTCAGACAGCCGGAGACCAAAATAGGTGCTTTTACTACTGATACAAACTTCCTAGATCCAACTGTCCCAGCTCTCACCCAAAGGGCTTCTTCTTCGCAGTTCCTTCATAATTGGGTGAAGTGATCCAACTTGCCACGGGCGGCGGGACAGCATTAGACGTGGCCCTGATGAACCGAGGACGGTCCTCTCCGCCGACTGGACGGGTTCCACACGCCCGGTTCCGCCTCAGAACTTTACCTGATTTGACAGGAGAGCGCGAGGAAAAGGGAGGAGAGGCCTCTGCTGTCACTGGTTTCAGCCGAACGCTTTTCGGGGCGCTGTCATAGAGCCGGTGGAATGCTGGCTTCTCCGATAAATAGTCATACGACTTTGGGAAACCATTCAACTCCTCTGTTTCTCAGGTTCCCCACCTGGAAAGGGCTCATTTATAATAAGCACTCGTAGGACTTGGGATTACTAACTGGTAGAATATTTGCTCAGTGACCAGTACGTACATATTAGCTACTCTCATAATTATTTTTCAGGCTGTTTTGAGAATTAAGTTCCATTCTGTGACCCAGTGATTGTAAACTGAGAAAAAGACTAAGGCTTCTCTTGTTAAATTGTTTTTTGTTTTTTGTTTTTTAATATTTGTTTATTTTCATAGAGGGGGAGCGTAAATTTACTAAGACTGTGAATAATAGACAAGAGTAAAGGCCGGTCCATCCCGTCATGTGAGGCACTCCCGAGAAGGAAACGGACTCGTTTATGCTCATGGGCTTAATTGTGTGTATCCATTTATACAAATAGGCCGGGCAGTCTTTACTGGGAGTTTTACTGTATGTTCACCATCATATATTTTGGCAGTCCACATTTACGAAAGGCTTTGTACGCATGAGGTAATAGTTCTCAAGGCTTTTCTGTTTACTTCTACTCACATAGAGAGTAATTTTGGAGCCCATGCTGTGGGCCCAGCCCTGTGCTGAGGGGTCTCATTCAGCCATTTCTGTGATCTCAGGGAGTAGGCGGCCATGTGTACTTAACACGGAGCTTCCTGTAAGCCGAGGGACTTGCCCGATCATATGGCCTAGCAGTGGCCTTGAGAACGGAAACCCGGCCTTGACCTGCTCCAAAGCCAAGACCCAGCCCCCCGCTCGGTTTCAGAGTCAGGTGCCACTCCTCCTCTTAGCCTTCCTTAGGGGCTTCTGTCAAGCAATGTTTATTCATGTGAGTGAGGTCTGTCTCGTGACCTGTAGTTAGATTTCCATTGCATTTATTTTCAACAGATGTGAGACCAAGTGAAGCCTCGTTTCTAGGGACTGGATCTTAGCGATCTTACAAATCAGAGTTTCAAAAAAGTGCCACTTCATCAGTTCTGCCTTTAGGAAGTTTGCCTTTCACACTGAAAGATACTTCTTAAGTCGGAAGAAAAGGAATTTGTGGTTTCTCTTTGGTGCAAAGCTCCCGTGATGGCATAAATCAACCGGTAAGGTGACTTCTTTGGGGGAATTCTCTAAAGAAGCTAAGCAGATGGCAACTTTAATTGGTCAGAGAAGCATCACTATTTATTGATACGATTTAATTTATTCCTCTATAAATCATCTTTTTAGAAATCTAAGGGGAAAGAGATGCCCAGATATTCTGATTCACTAAAAACACTTGTTAGAGCACCTTGGCTGTGGTGTTATGGACCAGATTTCCAATCCTATTTGAAATTCTCGTTGACTTTAGCTTGGTTATGGTTTCCACACTGAGTGAAACACTGGAACATGCGCTCCTCATAGGTTTAAGAGCAAACGTGTAGCCAGCCTCACGTGTCTCACGTTTTACCTTATGAAGAAGAAGAAAAAGTAAGATGTGCCATCACCATCATCCCTCCTGCCGCCTGCCATCATTGTAGACTCAGGTAGCAGATTGATCATATTCTCATTGGACATAGGGTATTCGTCACCTGGGCCTCCCTAGCAGTTCTCACCATCCTCCCTGTGGCTGCCCTGGGTTAAGGTGGATACTTATGCATAGGCCTGCCTGTGCATGCAGATGCGTGTATCATTAATGCATCTAGGCATACAAAGTAATTTTCAGGGTTTAAGGCTGGCTCTGATTTTTAAAACATTTCTTTGAAGAGAAAGACATCAGAAAACACCAAAAGATGCACATACTTAAATATCGAAGGTGCCATTCTGCCACATTCTGAGCTCCCAAACATCTTGGCTATAGAAATATAAAATGCCACGGCAGAGAGCAAGCTGGGTCCCTGTGGCATCATGGAGAAGTTAGAGCCATGTAAAGGGGTTAAAGAAGCTTGAGTTTGAATCCTGTGCCGTTGATTATTTATTGATAGGTACTGTCATTTTTATTATTAGTAGCTCTCCATCACTTCCTATCTCTGCCGCGTGGTAGCTAATACTTGAAATAGGAGTAGGAAAAATAATGAAAATGGATAATATTTCTTCGTCACTAATTAGGTATCATGTCCTTCTTTGGCACCTTATGTACATTATCTCCCTTCGTCCCCAAAACCACCTTATAAAAAGGGACTTGCTTTCCAGATTAAGAAGCTAAAGTTTAAAGGGATGCCATGCTCACTGTCACTTAGATAAGAAGTGGCAAGTTCCAGGGGTTGAGTGTTGGTGTGTTTGATATCCAAGTCCATACTCTTCAATACTCGCTTGGTCGCTGCATTTCCTGAGTCTCAATTTATCCAACCGAAAGACGGAGATATGATGTATTAACAGAAGGATTAAAGAAAATGAACAGAACTGAAGCGCTGAGGACAGTGTTTGGGGCACAAGACAACTCAGGTCCTGTTAGGTCACATTTTTGTTCATTTAGAAATGGATATCGCTGCAAGTGACAGAAGACCTGAATACGATCGACTAAGCAAATCGAGGTTTACTTTTCTCCTGCAACGGAAAGCTCCAGGGGGAAGTGGCTATTGGAGTTAGTTCAACTGTTGAATCGCGTAAAAGCTGACACTCGTCGGATTTGTTTGGTGTTGTGTTGTTTGTAGAGTAGATGCCCCCGCGCTGCAGATCCTCTGTCTGCCTTCACCGATGAAAGGAAAAGGGACAGGGACACCAGCCTCAGCTCTCCCTCTTAACAGGAAGATGGGTCATTGGTGTCTACCCTGTGGGGAAGAACTGGGCTTGTGGCCGCTTCTCACACAGAGGAGGCTGGGGAAATGCATTTAGATTGCTTTTGCTAATCGTGCTTTAGTTTTTCCTGGTGTCTGTTGTTTGTGGCAAAAAGATGAACAGGTTTGGTAATGCCTTTTTATTTTTTTCAGTGAAGCATTAACTTCTTTCATCGTCTCACCTTTTCTGCTTTTATTTATTTATTTTTTTAATTTTTTTTTCAACTTTTTTTTTTTTATTTATTTTTGGGACAGAGAGAGACAGAGCATGAACGGGGGAGGGGCAGAGAGAGAGGGAGACACAGAATCGGAAACAGGCTCCAGGCTCCGAGCCATCAGCCCAGAACCCGACGCGGGACTCGAACTCACGGACCACGAGATCGTGACCTGGCTGAAGTCGGCCGCTCAACCGACTGCGCCACCCAGGCGCCCCCTTTTCTGCTTTTAAAGTTTCCCCCAACACGAGGTTACTTTCAGCTGGGAACATACTCAGAACTGTGTGTCTGGGTAGGACCAGATCCAGACAGGAAACCGAGCTCTTTGGTTTTTGTTTGTTGTTGTTGTTTTTTTTTTGTTTTTTTTTGTTTTTTTTTGTTTTTGTTTAGCCATACCGATGCTTGGGATGGAAGGGAGACAAACCAGCAGTGAAACTTTGCTGTCTGAATGTCCATATTTCAAGTTGGCAACTCGATAAACCAGGAGATGGTAAAGAGCACAGTAATAATTTCTAGGATATCTATTAGATATGTGGGGCCTGAGAATATGATAGATGCGGGACATGGAGAGGGGTCATCACGTCCCTTTAACTTTATTAAAACGTGGCGTGAGTCATTGTAATTGTGTTCAGCGGGCATTTGCTGAACACGCACGGTGAAGGACCAAATGAGTTCTCCCGCTTGGAGCGGGAGCGGGTATTCGTCTTCTGCTCTGTGGTGGCGCTCCCTGGGGTCCGATTGTGTGAAGGGGGCCACTTTGAAGTGGCATCAGAGAATCGGCAGGACCATCCACGTAGCTCTATCCTGGAAACACAGATTAATAAAATGTAATTTCTTCCTACAAGATGCTTATAAAGGTGGGAGGAGAATTGTGCTGAACTACAAGACAGAAGATGAATATGATAAAGGAGCCTAATAAGGGCTCAAAAGTGCTTATTCAGTCCCTAGTATGATTAATTCCAAGGCTTTACAGGGGAAGTGTTATTTTTAACTGGAGAAGATTAGCATACTTGGTGAGTAGGAAATAATGAGGGAGGGTGCAGAGTGGGGAGGATACAGGATATATTGAATGAGGTAGGACGGGGTGGCTTGAATTCAGGGTGTGTGAGGCATAAAAGAGAGAGAAGTTCATTTGGAATCTGAATTGGGGAGGCAATACATGACTTACTAACTTTAAAAATCAGGTGTCTTTTTTGTTCTGGCTATGATCGTTAACAAAAGTTTTTTTATTTGAGGTGAGGTTGGGAATCATCATGGTTGCGTTTTTTAGACATGTAAATTAGCCATTATGAAAGATACGTTGGCGAGCTAAGAGTTGAGAGGAAGGATGGCAGGTGAATGTTAGTAAAAGAATACAGGCAAGAGAAATGGGACAGATCAGAGTATAAAGAACAACACAAGGGTTTAAGGTATAGAAATCTCCTATTTTTTAAATCAGAAAATTGGAAAAAAAAAAAAAACAAGACTGTCCTAGGAAGGCCTAAATCCACTCAACAAAATATCCTCTGAATTACTTCTGTGTGTAAGGCATAATGTTATTAGCCATAAAAATGGGGTCTATGTTGGGGCACCTGGGTGGCCCAGTCGGTTGAGCATCTGATTTTGGCTCAGGTCACGATCTCACAGTTCGTGAGCTTGAGCCCTGCATCAGGCTTGCTGCGGTCAGTGCAGAGCCCGCTTCAGATCGTCTGTCCCTCTCTCTCTCTACCCCGCCCCCATTCATGTGTATGCATGCGCTCTCTCTGTCTGTCTCTCTCAAAAACATTTTTTTAAAAAGAGGTATATGAATGACTCCTAGTAATGACTAAGTAGCTTGTCTTAGACTAATACTTCAGCAGGTAGCAATTATAACTCTAAACCAATATGAGAAAGTAATATTTGAGTGGACTAGAGAATGACCAAATGTGGTCAGAAACAGGTAAGTAAATGGTCTTTGAAAAAAGAAATGCTCTGAATATGATGGGTTCTGCTAATTATGTTTTATATCGGACCAAGACCTTGCGAAGAAAGCCACAGTCTTGCTGGTTTACAGTCAGTGAAATGGGAGTTAGAGGATTCTTACTTGCGAGGACAGGAGGTAAGAAATCCCAGAAAGAAGGAACCTATGGAAGGGAAGCCCCCAAATCCTTGTCCTTACCCTTGAACTTTGCATGTATAGGGGAGATGCCACCAAAGTTGCCAGCAACAGCAGAAAGCCTGAAAGAACTAAGCAGAGATTTTAACTCAGGGAGACAGTGGTGGAAGTTTAAGTCAGGCCAAGTTAACTGTTTGCTAAGACAGAAATCAGCACTTCAAGGAAGAGAACCAGATTCCAGAGTCTCTAACATATCGTGAACAGTATCTTCAATATAATACAAAAAAATTAGACATGTGTAGAAATAGGAAAATATGACACAAAATCCAGAAAAGATAGAGTATGTAATGACTCATGACAAGATAACTCAAATACTGTAATTGAGAGGTAAAAACTTTAAAATACATACTATAAATGTATTTTCAAGAACTTAGGGGCGCCTGGGTGGCTCAGTCGGTTAAGTGTCCGACTTCAGCCAGGTCACGATCTCGCGGTCCGTGAGTTCGAGCCCCGCGTCGGGCTCTGGGCTGATGGCTCGGAGCCTGGAGCCTGTTTCCGGTTCTGTGTCTCCCTCTCTCTCTGCCCCTCCCCCGTTCATGCTCTGTCTCTCTCTGTCCCAAAAATAAATAAACGTTGAAAAAAAATTTTTAAAAAAAGAACTTAAAGGGAATTACAGCCATAATGAGAGATGAGAGCATCTTAAGCAGAGAATTACAAACTCTGAAGTAGAATCAAATGATTCTAGAGCTTAAAAGTCAAGCATGTGAGATGGAACATTGACTGGATGGCTGTAAGAATATCCTGATAGTAGGAGAAGAATGGGTCAGTGAATTTGTAGATCTAACAAAGAAAATATCTATTCTGAAGAACACAGAGAAACAAGATGAAAGATTTGAACAGCACCTCAGTGATTCATGGGACATATCAAGTGATATAACATATGTGCAATTTGAGCCCCAGGAGAGGAGGAAAGAATGGGACAAGAAGTATTTGAGGGAAATGCAATGGCTAAGTTTCCAAAGTTTGGTGAAAACCACAGATGTATCGGTCCATCATGCTTAGCAAACACCAAACAGGATGAATGCAAAGAAAAGCTCAGCCGAACACATGACAGTCAAAATGTTAACAACCGAAGATGTCGAGGAACTGTTAAAAGCAGCAAAAGAAAAATGACACGTTACGTAAGGGGAACAAAAATATAAAATGACGACTGATTTCCTCACCAAAAGAAATCAGAAGGCAATGTGACATTTAAAAAATGCTTAAAGAAAATAACATTCAATTGGAATTTTACGTAGACCAACGACCTCCTTCAAAAACCAAGGTGAAATGAAGACATTTTTCAGATAAATGAAAACACTTAGATCAGGATCCCAAGAAATGGTAGATTCTTCTGGATAAAAAGCAAGTGACTGAAGACGGGAAGCTAACAACTCTAGGTAGGAATGAAAAGAAATTGTAAATATGTGGGAAAATATAAAATATTTTTATTCTGTTAATTTTTTCAAAGAAGTAGAAGTGTTTAAACAAGATAATATGATCTTATCAGGATCATAGTGGAATAAAAATGTGACAGTCCACAAACGATGGTGCCAAATGGGACTCCACTGTTTTGGTGTCTTTGTATTTTACGTGAAGAACAGACTGTGATAAGTTAAGGGAAATGTATCCTAGAGGAGACTTTATCAAGCAAATTTCCATGAGAGAATTAAACAGTAGGGACAATGTAGGGACTGTTTTAATTGTCCCAAAGATGGTCCATAGTTGCTGTCATTCTAGTATATAGATCAGTTAATACATTACATTCATTGAGTATTTCGGGCCTTAACATTCTCATGGAAACCTATTTGAGAAGGGTTTCACACAAAAGAAAGACCATAAACTTTCAATGTCATGGATAAGAGAAGAGCTATTGCTGTTGATCCTACAGATATTAAAAAGGTAAGTGAACATTACAAACATTTTAATGCCAATAAATCTGAAAACCCAAAATATATAAAAACATAAAAGCCAGAACTTACCCAACTGACACAAAATGAAATCAGACAGACAGACAGACAGACAGACACACACACACACACACACACACACGTGCATGCACACACACATTAAGTGATTTGAGTTTGTTCTAAAAATCCTTTGGATACACACATGTGCACAGATGTGCACACTCAAAACAGAAGGAGTCTCACTTGTTGGATTCTATCAAACATTGAAGCAGGAAAGAACACCCAATTGTACAAATTCTACAGGAATTATTTTTTTTATTTTTTAAAGATGTGCGTGAGCAGGGGAGGGGCAGAGAAAGGAGGAGACAGAGGATCCACAGCAGGTTCCGTGCTGACAACAGAGAGCCTGATGCGGAGCTTGAAGTCACAAACATAGCCATCATGACCTGAGCCAAAGTCAGACACTTAACTGATTGAGTCACCCAGGCGCCCTTCTCCTTCAGGAGTTAGAGGAGGAGGGAACACTTCCCAATTTGATTCATGAGGCCAGCAATCCTCTGACATCAAAGACATTACAAGAAAAGAAAATTACAGACTCCTATCTCTTATAAACATAGCTGCACACATCCTTGATGAAATATTAGCAATTTGAGTTCAGGACTCTATCAAAACGATATTGTATGATGAAAAAGTAGAGTTTATCTCTGGAATGCAGTTTTGATTTAACATTAACAAAATCAGTCAAGGTTTTGTACCATTTTAACAGGCTCATGGAGAATTTTTCCTCAAGTCACCATACCTGCCCTGGGAGAGAGGAAAGATTTTTTTCAAAACAGTTATTAACCTGTTTATGCTTTAGGTTAGGAATCCTGTTGTGAAAAATGCTACATCTAATTAGTATTTGTACTGTTAACTTTTAAGCAGTGATACCTTTTGTCAGTGCCAAGACCTGGGCTCCAAAACAGTATTGGGCTTAAATTGAGATTAACTTAAGTCATAGCTTATGATAAGAGGGGACAGTTGTTTTAATTAGTATGTTTTTAAAAAACCCTTGTGATTTTATATTAGTTCGGTTGAAAATACTCTTGTATTCTTCCATGGTTTGGGGAGTCATAGGGAATCTAAGATAACTCTGACAGGTTCTACTGACCTTTCCACAAGTTTGTTGCAAATGACAATTAATTTTTCCACCCATTAGAGCAACTCATAGAGGGTTCTCATTTTAATTTCTAATGTTTCATTTGGAAAATGTGTGTGTGTGTGTGTGTGTGTGTGTGCGCGCGCGCGCACGCACGCACACACACACATGCGGGCACGTGGGTCTGTCTAGTTGGAAAGGATTTGCTTGTTAGCGAAAAGAAAACGGGAAAATTAATAATTTGAAGCCAGAAAAATAGGATTGAATTTGCCAATTACCACATATTCACAGAAACTATCTTTGCTTTTGGAAACACTCTGATGCATTGTTATAGCATGAAATCTGCTTTTTGGTTCGAGAATTAGTAAAGTCAAGGTGAGATAGCTGAGGGATGGCAGGGTCTAAAGAGCTCTCACATGTCCTAACTTCTATGTCATTGCTATTTTGTCCATACCCTTCATTTGATCTATTTTGAATTACATTTAAGGTGGACTTAGAACAAAATAATGTGCCAAAATTAATATTGTAAAATATATTTCTAAATGGTGGTACAAGAGAGACTTTTTGTAAATACAAACTTCTAGTAAACATTTTCACTTGGACTGAAACAGAGAAAACTTAGTAAACAAATGTCCTATTCATGAACAACATAAAAACAATATATGGATTTAAGATGCAAAGATTAATTAAATAAAAAGTGTAGCTTCAGGGCATCTTTCTAAAAAAAAGGTATAATAGCACCACAAGTTACAGAAGCCAACATTGTGCTTTTATTTATTTGTTTTTTATTGTTTCTGCCTACAACGGATTAGTGTATTTCTGGAAGTTAAATTATAATTCTAAAACTTGGATCTGGCCCGTACAAAGATGTTGCCTTTTGAGTATGTTTTATCAGATTTTTTCCTTGGAAGAAAATCCTCCTGCAGAATTACTCAGTTTTTTAAAATATAAGTCTAATGATGTTGCTTCTCTTTTAAAGAGTTTTCAGTATCTCTTCATCTTCTATCCTATAAAATTCAAACTCCTTAGCACTACAGCGTATGCGTGTCATGAACTGTCCCCTCTGTTCCATTTACTCGTCTGTTTCTTTCTTCCGTCATTACTCGCATACACCCGTACTTCAGTCTTGCTAAAATACCTACTGTTTCTAAAATGTCCTGCCTCTAATATTTTGCTCGCGATGTCCTCTCTGCCTGGAGTATTCTCACCTTCTTGCCAAATTAATTTGCTAACGCTTAAATATGTCGCTGAAACGCTTCTTTCCCTAAATAACCTCAGGCGGGATGAATCACTTCTTCTGCGACTCTGCAGTGGTTTATGTATCACACTCATGGGACATATGTCACATTGTAATGCATTTACGTAGTTGATTATTCCACTTGATCAGAGACAGACAAATGAAATTGGCCCTGTGCCTGTTTTTGTAAATAAAGTTTTATTGGTGTACAGCGAAAGCCATTCATTTACATATTGTCTCTGGCTGAATTCATGCCCCAGTGGCAACGCTGAATAGTTGTGACGGAGATTAAACGGTCTGCTAAGCCTAAAATATTTATTATCTAGGCTTTGACAGGAAATGTTTCCCAACCCCTGTACTAGACTGTGACCTTCAGGAGAGCAAAGACAAGAGATTTATTCACATTTGAGTCTTTGACATTTTGCTTTGTGCTTTCCACATTTCTTAATTATTTGTTGAACCAGCTGCAGACAAGTATGTAACAGCGGTTAAGAGTATATTCTCAGAGGTCCAGACATCTGAGTTCTCATCTTTCCACATCCTAAGTGTGTGACCCGAAATGAATTACACCATTCATCTTTCCCTCAATGTTCTTTTGTGTAAAATAAGAAAATAATAATAATGTCTTCCTCATATGCCTGATGTGAGGATTAAATCTCGTCAGGCACAGGTAGCCCTTGATTTAGTGACTGACGTGTATCAAGCGCGCAATACACATTACACATCATTCATACCGTGCTGTAGGACTTTAGTCATTAATTTCAGGATTCTGAGCCTCATTTTCTTCCCTGAAGTGGAAGAGATAGTTTACCAACTTCCTGTATACTTCTATAGAAGTTTAGGATTATGTGAGTCCGTGGATGGTGCTCAGGGCCATACGGGGCTTCATCGGGGCTCCTAGGGACCTCTGTGAGAGCAGTGACGTTGGCTCCGGGCCAGAAGAGCGATTGACTCAACCCCAGTATTCAAGTTACCCTCAGAGCCAGAGTCACCCCTTAGAAAACAGCCTTTCATACCTTAGGAGATGAAGGCTTCACCATCCATGCTCAACTGAAGCAAGGCCAGACGGCCATCCATGACCCTGGAACGCCTCTGACCAGACAAAAATAAGTTACTCCGGAAATTGCCGAGAGGCTCTGAGATGTGTCGTTCTGATGACATTATAAATGTAGAGTCACCTTTGGTTAATTTTTGCTCTACCTAACAATTCTGTTTTAAAGACGTTTTTTCTCAACAAATTGATAAGTTGTGCAGGGATACTTTTATTTGTAAATGCAAGTAGAAAGCTTAAAACATCAAAAGGCAACTTTGCATTTGTGTTTTACTGTGGTTTTGGGAAAAGGTTTCTTTTCCAGTTTTCAGGAATCAAGGAAGATATGCAACCTTAGATCCAGGACGTTTCGAAGGATGGAGAAAATATGACAGAGGTGTAAAGAACAAGAAAACAATCAAACATGCTCCAAAACTTCGGAGAAATTGTGTTGTCAATCAAATACAGTGACCTGATATTTAACTCAAACCGGTAGTAGACTCCTTTCTCGTGGTAACAAAGAGGTCCTTGTATGCTGAACATGTCCGGGAGCCCTAAAGACGTATTTCTAAAAGGTTATTTCACGTAAGGACGATCAGTGCCTGTGGTGAGGACCAACAAGGATTATCAGCTTAAATAAAGACCCTTAAATATGATGGAAGGGTTGACTCAGGAGGAACATAGGAAAATATTTGGGAGTAGATTTATTTGTAAGGTTGAGAATATCTGAGTGAAATACCTTCTGTGGTCCCTTCTAATGTTGATCCTTCCTGGCCCATTTACCACAAAACAACAATCTATTGGCTTTTGCCACTTGAACATGAGCCGATCTGTGTCCACTCTCCTCACGCGGTAAAGTTTAGTTTTTAAAATCAGAAATGATACTTCACACATAAAATACATTGTTTCCCCTGGAGGCTTGTTTGTTGAATGATAAAGAAACCGCCAAAGCAGATCTGCTTTAGAGATCTCTACTTTTAATTTTTTTTGTAACCGCATTATTTTTTTTGTGTCACTTGCCGGCGCCTGTAAGGAAGAGACCATCACACCCAAGATTTATAAGAATTTTCGGAGTCCTTTAATTAAAGAGAAATGAATGGGGTGGATAACTTGAAGAACACGCAGAACTTTGTAAATTAGAAACAGAGAAACACTACTGCATCATTTCAGGCTACACTGTTGGCAGATAATAATTACATGTTTTGTCTGTTATTTTTTTGAGGGCTGTGAATTTCAAATGATAACGCTGCTCTCACCTCGATGTGGGAAATTGAGTCTGTATCATCAGCTCAAGTTATTCCTGCTTTCCTTGTATCCCATTATTTAAAGCGTAGTCTTTCACAGTAGTTAATTATTATATATTATCTTCCCTATAATTATTTTTTTTCTTTTTCTGCCTCACTTATTTTTAGATGTCACAATTGCACTTAGTTGAATACTAGATAAAAATACATGGAGTTATTGCAATCTTGCCTCATTACTCTGCCCCTCTCCTGCTCTGAGTCATTTTTTGTGAATTTCTTGGAACTCCTTCTAATCTGCCTCCTTCTCTGTGTCATTTCATTGAGCCAAACGAAAAGCCGGGGGCAACCTCGGCGAATGAAGACAAGACCTTCACTGCTGCCTGGAAGCGAGCAGCACTTCTTGGTGGCATTTGCTTGTTAGAAAACTCCCTCACTTGTATCTCTCTTGTCTTCAAAGCCTCGGAGGCTGGGTTTTTTCATTTCCTGGCCACCCCGCCCTGTGTAATATGCCTTATTTTCAGTAGGCTTGGCCGTTAAGCGTTCCAACTGGAGTCAGAACCAGAAGGTTCTCTAAATTTCTAGGCTCTATCTGGTGTCCAGCACTGTTAAATGATTTTATTCTACAGCGTCATTTTGTATGTCTTGATCAACATTCTGCACCCCCTGTCTAGCATGGTACCTGCCACATCCCTGCTGTAAAGACACAGACTCAATGACGAAAAATAAAAGAATGCGATCTTTACCACAGGGATGAGATATCAAGATTATTGTTACGTCTCTCGAGGTCCAGTAAGGAGACTGAAGTCACATCAGTTATTTTAATAGAGAAAAAAATCTGATTTAAAGAATTATGAACTTGATAAACGGATTGTTTACGAGGCAACTGAAAAAAACAGCAGAGAAAACTGAGCTGTCACAGGTCGCAGTTTCAGAAAGCAGCTGTCACCACTCCGGCTGAGTTTGGAATGATTAAAACCAGCTCTTGGACGACACCCTCATGGGACTGACATGCGGGCCTCTGAGGAAGAGTCATTCTCAGCTGGTGCTGATGTCTCTGATAGCCTAGGGGGAGCCCCAAGAGGCTGGGATTCTGGGCTTCGAGGCCAGCTGTTCCTTCTCGGTGTCGGTGTCTCTGAGAAGGGGGCTCTGGGGACGCTGGTCCTACAGGCGTTGGGAGAATTCCAGGCTAAATTCAGATGCTGCCATAGGAATGTACCATTGCTTCCAGGGTGAAGAAGCAAGGCCTGGGCCACACTGATGGGTACAAGAGGGAGACAGTGGTGCCAGAGAAAGTGACAGGAGGCGACCAGGAAGGAGTGGGTCCATCTCTCCTCCTCTGGTTCCACAGTCTCCCTCTGGTGCCTGCTACTGGCAAAGCCACCAGAGAAGAGCTGGCCGAGGGGACAAGTGCTTTGCAGAGTCCCAGCCCAACTGGACTCAAGGTTGTTTTCTTTTTACAGATAAGATACTAAGGCAGGGGAAAGTTAAACAACTTGTCTGTGTCCACAGTATTTCACACGGTTTAAAAAAAATTTTTTTTTAAATCTTTATTTACTTTTGAGAGAGAGACAGAGTGTGAGCAGGGGAGGAGCAAAGAGAGAGGGAGACACAGAATTCAAAGCAGGCTCCCGGCCCTGAGCTGTCAGCACAGAGCCCGACGTGGGGCTCGAACTTACGAACCGCGAGATCATGACCTGAGCCAGAGCTGGACACTCAACAGACTGAGCCACCCAGGCGCCCCTCACATGGTTTTGTTAGAAGAAGGATAAGAGCCCAAATTAGCATCGCTTTCCAGTAAGCCATATGACATGGTCTGGCAGTTAATGGAAAAAGATATTGTAACTATTACATTTCTTATATCATAAATATTATACATATTATAGATGTACATATAAACTTTAGGAAAGTTTTCAGGCATCTTTGCAAAGCTCAAAAGCAAATGTTTTTTTTTCCCCTCATGAAAATTTTCATAAGATCTTACCTCTTGCTCAGATTGAGTTGGAAAAATAATTTTTTTCATGTTTATATTAGAGAGAGAGAGTGTGTGCATGAGGGGGGGAAGGGACAGAGAGAGAAGGAGACAGAGGATCCGAAGCGGGCTCCGCAATGACATCGGAGAGCCCGACGCAGGGCTCAGACTCACAAACCACGAGATCATGACCTGAGCCAAAGCCAAACGCTTAACTGACTAAGCCACCCAGGCTCCCCACAAAGATAATTTTCCCAGAAGAAATAACAAATCAGAAATTCTGTTCATGAAATAATTCTAAATGCTTTTTATTTTACATTTTATTTTGAATTCTTTTAGACAGTATGCTTTCCTCATATGGGTCTGTTAGGACCATGGGTTTAAACAATCATAATTACTTTATTTAAGAAAAATTAGTAAACTCAAAAAATGGGACACTAATTTAGAAGCTTCTGCTGTCACTAACAGCTATGAATCTGTCACCAGATGCTTATAATTGTAAATTATCCCCTTTATGTTAAAACATAGTACACGAGAAACTGCACAGAAGCAATTTTCTGTTACTGAATAAATTTTGTTTATATTGATTTGGCCATTTTTAGGACTCTCTTTAGTCTATGCTGTTGATTAACATCTTCTGGTGAAAAATATTTGCTAGGTAGGAAATAAGAGGGAGTTGGAAGAGAATAGTGTTCAGTGGCAGTTTGTTCTAGAACTAAGAAGAGAGTCCTTTCAGGTATGTTGGCAATGCAAGTTTGGGGGTTATTTTATTTTAATATTAGCTTATTTTATTATTTATTGTTAGTCACGATGATTCTAATGAACACAGCAACTGTTTAACAACAGCCATTTGCAAACTCTAGGTCTCTAAAAATGTCCATTATGGAAAAGAATGTTTACAGTAGACTTGGTGACAATCTAGAGTCGTGTGCCTTTAGATTATATCAATAATTCAAATGCTCTTAAAGAAAAGATAACAACGACACATGGGCCTTAAACAGCAGCATTGGAGGTACGCCCATTTTAAGAGATTTCCTTGTCTCAGGATGACAGAATACAGTGGTCAACATGTACGGAATATTAGTGAGCGTTATTTTTAAAATATGTGAATCAACCATGCCTATACCAAGAGTTTCTTAATTCCGTTCCCTCTTTCCAGCATTGGTAAACACCAGGGAGGGCAAAAGTTGAGCAAGACAGTGACTGTCCTCAGAGAGATAGCAATCCATCGTGGAGACGGTGTTTTTACCCAGAAAACAAGTTGAGAAGGATTTAGGGCACTAATTAACGGCAGTTGACTTTTCATAGTAACCAGGAAAATAAGCCAAGAGATGGGATTAGGCTGGAAGGGAAAATCTATTTCTAATTACTTTTGGTTGGGTGGCTCTCCCGTGAGGGGGGGGGTCCTTCCAGTCTCCACCTAAATCTGTCTTCCTCCAGAGCGACTTCCCTGACTACACATTCCTTTCCCTTCCATCTGCCTGCCTTCATGAGATGGGGTGAGAGGCCCTTGTGTTGACCCCCATCACAGTCTTTTTAATGCCCTTGTGTGGGCTTTGTACTGTGTTGAAGTTTCTGTTTTGTTTTCTGTCTTTGAGGGCAGGGGCAGGATCCGTCTTGCTTCCACGGTCTCTCTGAGCCTCCCACGGTCGCCGCTCACAGACGCACGGGATGACGCGTCAGGAATAATCCTGCCTCCTCGGGCCGGTCCGTGTCCACACTGTCTCTGTCCTAGCTGTTCACGAAGTTTGTGGCCAGCATCTAGGCTTTGGCCAGAGAGCCGGCTGCTCAGGCAGTTCTGTGAGCTCAGGCAGAATGCAACCTGCCTCTTAAAGGTGGGCCTTTCTCGAGAATGGACGGTGGACCGGCCACACGTTATCGGCAGGTCTTCTTTTTTCAGTCCGCTGCAGAGGCGCTGGCCGCTGTGTGGAAGAAATTAAAATCACGCATGGGCGGGTGTGGGTGAGGGCAGGGAGGTCTGTGTCGAAGCCCCGATGTTTGGTGTGATAGCGGCAAAGACCGTCTTGCTCGGCCCCGTCTTGGGCCGAACTTGGTGTAGGAAGTGAGACCCTGGTCAGATATGGGAAGATAGTTGGCCTTTCCCACGCATACCCTGAGGATCTGTGGGGTCACCTGGGTTTTCCTGAATGACCAGAACACTTTTCCCTGGCCTAAACACCGTCTGGTGCCGTCCTTCAGTGTCCACAGGGCCCCCCACACTGACGGCAGTGCTTGCACTGCTCTTCTTCCCTCCGCTGGCCAGAAGAGATACTCTAGAAGATGCTTGAGTCATCAGAAAGCATGAATCCAACCTCTCCTCCCTGGGTGTGGCTCCTAGTGACTTCCTTCCTGCTCCTCTAAAATTTTACAATATTTAGATACTACACAGGATTTGAATACATAATAAATGATAATAATGCTAAGAGTAATGACTGATTAAAATCAATGAGAGAGAAGCAATGCCATGATCAACAATCCAAAGGATACAGTTGTTACAGGACATCAGTTATTGGAATCCTATGCCTTCTGAAGTGGCTATTCACACTGAACCACAGAGAAAAAGAGACCGGCTAATGTAAGCTCTCAAGCATGGGGCTTACTTGGCCGATGCCTTTCCATTCACTATTTTTACCACTTTGTAGGTGAAGGAATAATGTTATGGATTACATAGACAAAGTAAAAATCTAAGCATGGGTGTGGTCTTACCCAGCAGGCTTTTTAAGAGCTTTGCCATTTGGCATCAATTGAACATGGGCGATCAGAGATTTTTATTATTTGACCAGGGAAAAGTAGAAAAATCCATCTGTTGTGTGTGTTACCCATTATCTATTTTCTGAAATGGATATGTGACAAATATCCCAAACTTTTGGGGCAATATGTGAAAAATGATGTCTATTTTTAATCAAACCAATTCATAACTAGTGATTTAGACTCAGAACTACTACCATAGGAATAAGGCATTTTTTTATTATCATTTAAAATCTTGTTTGGGGCACTTGGGTGGCTCAGTCGGTTAAGCATCCAACTCTTGATTTCGGCTCAGGTGATGATCTCAGGATCGTGACTTTGAGCCCCACGTTTAGTCCCACACTAGGCGTGGAGCCTGCTTAGGATTTGCCCCTTTCCCCTGCTCACATGTGCTCTCTAAAATAAAATTAAAAAAAATAAAAATCTTGTCAATTTGCATTAGCAAAACATGTATTTATATTTTTTACAAATAAAGGGACAAAATGAAACTGAATATAATCTGTAGGTTTTTGGTTTATATTAACTGAACAACAACAACAACAACAACAACAACAAATCCCAAACCTTTAAAGAAACCAAAATACCTTGTTCTTTCACTGAGGACTTATATCCTTAATCTTGGTTCAGATGGAATTTTTATACAGGTGCTAAACAGCACCGAAAATAGGATTTTTAATGGCGAGACTCAGAGGCTCTTAACTGCATAATATGGTGAGCAGTGCTATAACTTAGCACTTACAGGGCTTTTGCACATTTTGGAATAGTTTGTTTAAAACTGTCCTAATATGTTTATAGCCCCTTTTCTATTAAGCCTGATTTAAACAGTGCCTTATCAAGGTTTTACTGTATATACAGGGTGGAAATACTTATTTTGTGTACTTCTTTAGCTGGAACCCATAAATCAGATACCCACAATGCAACGGCAGAATTGTATTGGATTTATAATAAACTTGAGAAGGCTTGAGTCACAGCAGACTAATGGCAAAACACCATTCCTGGCATTATTCAAGTACAAAATAAAGAGGAAAGGAGGGAGGAACAGAGAGAACTGCAGAATAAATGAAGTTACGGTCATAAGACCATGGCTCTTGCTTTAGAATCCACTATGGTGAAACTTGCTGTCGCACATGCCTTTTGTTGTTGTTTTTCCTGATATTTTTGCACAGTTTAAAATTTATTATTATTATTATTATTATTATTATTATTATTATTATTATTATTTTAGAGAGAGAGCACATGAGCCAGGGAGAGGGGCGGGGGGGGGGGGGAGAGACCGAGAGAGAGAGAGAATGAATCAATCTTAAACAGGCTCCACACTCAGCACAGGGCACAATCCTGTGACCCTAGGATCATGACCTGAGCCGAAATCAAGAGTTGGACGCTCAACCAACTGAGCCACCCAGGTACCCCTCTGATATTTTTGGTTAGAGTAGTCATGGACCACATCAGGGAACTGTTTCATTCTTGCAAGGTTAGAATTCAGAGAACTTTCTGCCTGTTGCTTGTTTGACTGTTAAAGACCCTACGTGTTTAATGTCATAAACCACAATTAATAAGTCATCAGTTTTGAAGCTTAGTAGTTCTTAGAGAGATTATGTTGGCAGTTAATAAAGGGATTATATTAAAGCACATTTAATGACTGCCTGAAAGGCTTTCTCTGCAGATTCAGCCAACCCCAAAGGCACTGTAAAAATAAATAATAGGGAAAATTATGTAATAGCACACTCAGGATGGTCAAAACAGGAAGCATAGCTGATGTCTCTCGATTTGTTTCTCTTTTACACTGGTATAAACTAAATTATCAGAATAAACTATGACTTGTATCTGTTAGACTATCTTCGAGCAAGTTAGACTGAACTCAGATATTGGGATTGACATCTAAGATAATAATGACTTTAGTGATTATATTTTCTTAACAAAAATCGGGAATCCAGTTCTGTAAAATATAGTGGAAAGAACAAGACAAAGTATTTTAACTTGTACAGTCATGGAGTGTTGGGGGATTTCTTTCTGTCCTTTTTCAGATTCTCCAAATACAATTTAAGACAGCTTATGAAAATACACATGCATAAAGATGAGAGGAGATCTTAGTGGCTTGGCCCTTCCCAATTCATCATGGTTTTGTCCTTGTTTTCTCCTCCCCCTGGTATGTTGTCCCCTACTTTTTCAACTGCTGGCTTCTCATCCTTGTGGTCTCAGCTTAAGTGTGATGGCTTTGTTGCGTTCTTACTTTTCTGCTAAAAGTGGCTAAGGAATGAAAGGAAAAGGGAGTCTGGGGTTTATCCACTCAGCAGTGTCATCCAGGACCCAAATCTGTTCTTCTTTCTGCTCTCCTATCCTCAGCACATGGCTAGACACAGTCCTGTCACCTTATGACTGGAAACTGTCCACTGGAGTTTTATGCATCACAGGTGTTTATGGTGACGTTCCCACAAAGAAGAAGGAGCATTTGTGGCTTCATGTCACTTCTTTGGTTAGGGATTAAAAACACATCCAGGAAGGTGCCCTTCAGGTGTCCCTGTATGTCTCATTGGATCAGGCCTGAATGATTCCATGTCAAGGGGGTAGAATTACATGGTTGGCTTACAGTCATCAGCATTTACCTCCTGGGGCTGGGGATGAGCCATTTTCCTGGAGTGCAGTCAACACCTGAAGTAAAGCGGGCAATGAAAATGGAGAAGGCCACCAACATCCCTCCCATGCTTGTCCTGGGCCTCAGGTCTAGGATAGGTAGCTTCCTCCCTCGCATCTCCTGACTTAATCCTCTCCTAGCACCAAGCATAATCTGGACTTTGTTTTTTTAAATTTGTTATTTATTTTGAGAGAGAGAGAGGATCCCAATCAGGGTCCACACAGGCAGCACAGAGACCTGCATAGGACCGGATCTTACAAACTATGAGATCATGCCCTGAGCCAAAACCAAGAGTCAGACACTTAACCAACTGAGCCACCCAGGTGCCCCTGTACCTACTTTATCAATAGGATGCATTTTTTTTTTTAACGTCCCCGAACTCTCTAAGAGTAGGGACTTTGTTCACTGTTGTATCCTTAGTGCGAAGCACAATGGAGATGAGTAGGAAGTATTTTTACTAATAGTACAAAAAAAGGAATTATATAATTCACAGTATCATCAAACATTAATCTCTTTACTTAGAAGAAATGAAACCTTCCCTTATACAAAGACCTATTTTTTTTTTCTTTTTGGCTCATAAAAGAAACATGATGAAATAATACCCCAGTGAGGGTATATTGTTCCCAAAGTCTTGAGTCACCGTATACAGCTGATCTGAAATTCACAGATATAACAACAGTGTATGAGTCAGGCTCCTGGTAGGAAGCAAACAACACACCCTGAGCGAATTAAAGGGATTTTAATGGAGAGCCCAGGTGTAGGGACAAGTGAAAAAGCAAGTGATGGTAACAGTGAGTCACAGCTAAAAGCTGTTACCATGCCAGACCAGAGGGGCACAAAGAAGCAGCTGGTCTGGGTTTCGATTAGAGCTTTAGCAGCAGCAAGAGGGCTCCTTGACGGGTAAACTCCAGACAGAGAGCCACAGCCAAACTACAGCCTGGCAGGAGGCAGCCAGGAGAAGACCCCAGCCTCCCTCTCTTCTTACCCTTAAATTATCAGAACCAAGCTGGAAGTCAGAGGGGAAGGTCTATTCTCTATCTATCTATAGTGTATATATACTATATACCATATACTATATAGATAGGTTTAGATTAGAGATATAATGTAGATTATAGATATACATAGTATAAACCTTGGGTTCCCTTTGGCTTCTACGTAGACAGATAATACATACATATATATGAAAATTTAAATATGCATCTGGGAAAGCAGAGTTCCTAGCTCAATTCTGCCATTTTTTCCCACTCAGAATCCATTATTGCCCTTTGCTTGTTGTGCTTTCCTTAAAAAACAAAAACCAAAACCTCACACTTACATCTCCTGTGTAAGGGCAACGCAAAATCCCCCTTAACTACCGTATTATTTCAAGGGAAGTTAACGTGCTGGTATTCTAACCTGGAACGTAAGTCGTAAACTTTAATCACTACCGGTGTTCTTTATATCAGGTGGCAGGAAACCGTGGAAGAAGGAAATAACTCACTGACAGCAAACACATCTGTTCTTGCTCCTGCTTCCGTCATGCTATTTACATGAACACTCGTGGTGCCTTTCTTTCACTACCAACTTGACAGTCTCCTTACGACTTAATTCATAAGGAATTCAAGTCTTTGTTGCTTTCTTACAGCTTTCCATTGATGTCCGTGGAGTTCCAAGATTCAGGCCACCGGCAAATCCTCTCTCTTCCAGGGGTATACGTAGGGGTGATTGAGCGGTTCACATCTATTAGACCCACTTCTTAAGCCACTGGCCTCGTTCAGTCACAGGAATTTCCTTGGGAATTTCTTACTTTAACCTTGTGGACGATGGATGCCCATTGATGAAAGAATCAGTCAGTTGTTCAGGCTGTTAATGCCATTTCAGGTGTTCAAATCAATTTATTAAAACCCAAGCCCCGAGAGAGTGCATGCATGTAAATAAATGTAGCCCAGGTTAATATGGGACGTCGTCATCCACTGGCTTCTGATGGAAACTGGGATGTGTAGGTTCTGAGTTCTCAGGCTCAAGTATGCTTCCCGAATGCCGCATCCCACGTGTCAGAATCCCATTTCTTCCCGACCAGGGAAGAATCTTCGCATCGGAGATCTGCGAGTGTAGGGCAGACATGGTTGAATATCAGGCTGTGAGGCTTGTGTCTCCAGCCTTTTGAATTAAGCCAATGCTTTAAATCTGTCTTTCCCCTGAGGTACGTTCCCAGGCAGCCAGGAATCGTTGTTCCTCCTCACAGTCTTGGTTAAACACCATTGTGACTTTGGTACCTATGTGCCGATCTTCCCTCCGCCTGACCTGCATCCCACACTGTCAGCAGCTCTAGGTTTGAGCAATAGTGAGGGCCACAGGGTTTCCAGGCCCATCTTCGTCTTCAGGGAGGAGGTGTATGTGTTGATGAAATACACGAGCAGTCCTGTGCTGTTCTCCTGTATTGAGGGTGTGCTTTGGGAATATCTCCAGTAGTCTTCAGCGGTCGGCGGTGGGGTGGGGGGGGGGGTCCCTGTAGGAGACAGTAGTCACGACCAAAGAATCACCTGAAGAGAGTTTAATGATGGGCTATTGAATCACCAAGGGACTGGTAAGTGCCGAAAGCTGTTAGCTCCGTGGGGCCTGAAGGACTGTGGAGAGGAAGCTGTTTGGGGGGATGAGAGAGAAGCTGAAACAGAAGAACAGCCACGTGACAGGAGCAATGGCCACAGATCAAATGAGGCAGCCCCTGCCAACACGGTAATCTGGCAGGGAGAGGGCAGGAATAAAAATATCTTCCCTTGGTCCTCCTCCCACAGTAGATGTTTCTGTGTCTCTCGCTGCCTACATCTAATTGGTAGCCAGAGTGTAAGAAAGCCTGGGAATTGTAGCCTGTAGATTTCAGCCCAGAAGAACATAGATCAGAGCAGGAGAGGAAGGAAAGGAAAAATGGAATCTAACCAGAGCATCTCGTCTCTTCTTTCTTGCTAGTAGAAGATGACTAGGGGTGAATAATAGAACTCTGCTACACGGTTCTGAGAGTACTGCATTTGTGAAACGAGTTAAATACCACATAGTTATGACTTTATAATTATTTCGATCATTGTTTTCCCCAAAAGCCCTACAGGGAAATGAAATCGGCAGAACAAAAATAATTCCGTTTTGATTTTCCTAAGATTTTTTTTGAAGTTTTCTTTTTGATCACTGTAGATATGTTCAAGGTTCTGGATGAATTCAGAAATCATTGTTCCAAACGTGCTGTGTCAAATGCACATTTGGTACCAGTAATTCTCAAAGGCACCCTCTGGAAAAAGGAATTTCAGTCTTTAATGGATTTAACTGGTTGATAGAAGAGGCAGACAACGTAGGAACGAGACCTGGTGACGGTAGCGTGGCCAAGACTAGCACGTGGGGGCCCATGGTCCGCTTTGTGAATCCTGGCTTTGCCAATTGCTAGCTACGTAAATTGGAGAAATTATTTAAATTCCAAGTCACGACCGACTCGTCTATAAAATGGCAATACAATAATAATCCTCTTTATTAGAGAATATGAACTAAAGTAAACACATTAGAAGCTGACTAGCTTAGCACCTGCCATATGGTGGGACGTGAATTGTAGTGCATCTTTTCCTCCGCTTCTTTTCATGTTTTCTGAGCTGCCTCAAAAACCGTTGGGAGCCAGGAAGGGAGTCTGTTTCTGAAAACTAGATTTGGCATAATATAAGCAATACACACTTTCTCTCAGTGCACTGTCCTCCAGAGTGGATTGGAAGGAAAAAAGGAGAAAGAAGGAATATATCTGCATCTTATATAAGAAGACATTCAGGGCAAGAGCACACACTAGCTTATTAGTTCTCAGTCCCACTGCGTCATTGGCAACCCAAGACTCAGAATTAATAATAAGGAAACAACGCTTGGGTGGGAGAGCTTTGGAATGCATTATAAAGGAGACATAGCCGTTTTTCATGCAAACATGTGGTAATATTCCCTTGCTAGCAGTTACATTTAAACTTGGTACGGAGTGAATGGGGAACATAAGATTTTGATGTTAGATTACAAAGGACTGTAGTGACACACTTTAATTGCGTGGTTCTTTTTGTTTTTTGTTTTTTGTTTTTTTTTTTTTGAGACAACATTCTAGAAGCTGAGGTGAGATGGGGGGGTAGGGGGCGGTGGGAAGAAAGACACAGAAAGAAAGAGACAGAGAGAGAGTTTGCTGTATATGTTGTCATTTAGTTATTCATAGAGTTGGCAAATATTGGTAGATGGGTAAATTTTGTTTCGTGTCTAAGCTTTTCTCGCAATCTTTTAGGACCTTATGAATTATAAGCATCGTATAGGTATTTCTATGATACCAAACCTTGATGGTAATAGAATTCCACCAGAGTGGAAATATTCTCCAACTAAAGTCTACTAAGTAGAAAGCTAAATAAAATTCATCCTATTTAAACTTCTTGCCCAGTTTCCAAATATATTATATTGAAATTTTCCTTTATTTTATTCTGATATTCATTATGTATTTGTTGAAAACTTGCTCCTCACTCTAAATTACATTAGGTACTCTAAGTAATACAGAGAAAAAGAAAGTGTTGCCTTAAGAATGTTTAAATGTAGTAGCTTATTTAAATCTGTATAGACTACGCAAATCACATGTCTTTCACTGAAAAACTGAAAAGATAATATATATTCTAACCTAATGAATTCGATAAAAGAAAAGCTACAGTATCATATTGTGTGATAAACATTTACCACATTTTTGTAATTCCTTACTGAGGAGAAATGGACTGAGCTTTGAGTTGGTATGTGTAGATTGCTAAATATTGTTCAATGAATTCCTGCCATGTCTCGGGTGTAAAGGAAGGACATTCATTTGAACATTTCCTCTGATTGGTATGAATTCAGATCTGTTTAACAGCCTCAATGAATATTTTAGAATACACAATAAAAATTTTATTATACCATATAGACTATAGACTATCTAGATCTTCTGTGGTAGATCATTGCTCTTTTTGATGCAGATCTGTGTTACTATTATATTATGGAAGCTTGAGTTACAAATATAGTTAAATATGTTAATTAGGACATGATTGCACATCTCAGGGGACATACACGAATATGCTTTTTTGTTTGTTCGTTTCTCGGACATGGCACAGGGTTTATGTAGCTGTTTACTGGCAACACAGAGTAGGTAGTAGTTGTTTCTGATGCTCTCAAGTGATAGTCCAGCAAAAGATAAAATCAGTATTTTTGCTTGCATGTATTAAAAACAATATCATAGGGGCGCCTGGGTGGCTTAGTCGGTTGAGCGGCCGACTTCAGCTCAGGTCATGATCTCGCAGTCCATGAGTTCGAGTCCCGCATCGGGCTCTGTGCTGACAGCTCAGAGCCTGGAGCCTGTTTCAGATTCTGTGTCTCCCTCTCTCTGACCCTCCCCCGTTCATGCTCTGTCTCGCTCTGTCTCAAAAATAAATAAACGTTTAAAAAAAAAACTATCATATTCAGTATGGAATCGCATACTGGAAATAATCTTCTCCTAGAACTCCAAGCCATTTTTACCATCATAATTTTTGGTGCTTCTTTTGAAAGTCTGATGACATATTGATTTTTAATCTATTTGAAGATTGAAGCCCTGGCCCTATGGACACTGTTGAAATTTTCTTTTATTATTTTTTTTTGAAAAATTTTGAAAACATTTGAAAACTTGCCTTTTGTGGTTTATTGTGCTGGGTTTAGGTGAGTCATGTCAATATGGAAGTTCATGTCAGTTCTGGGGAAATTTGTTGAATTAAAAAAATTTATTTCACTTAATTATTTTCATTTTACCCTTCTGGAAATCCTATTGTTTGGATTTGGACTTCTTGGATAAATTAGTTTTCTTATCTTTTTTATACAATTTCCCTTAACTTTGGTGGTGTTATTGCTTTTGTTTTCCTGTCTTCATGGAAAGTCCCTTAAGTTTGTCTTTCAGACTTTTCTGTTGAATATTTGTTACTGTTACTATATCGCAACTTCCAGGGACTCTTTAGAATCCTCTGTATGTTCTTTTCTTATAGTCTCCTGTTCTTGTTTCATCAATAAAATATTTTTTCAAGGTATTAAGGACACCAATGGTAGCATTAAAAAAATCTGCTCAGAGCACTAATTTCCCTTCAATCCCTTGTTTTGGTTTTATGTCTGTTACGGTAGAAGCTTTATCTCAATGCCTGCTGGTCTTGCTTGTCTACTCATATTTAGGAGACAGTCACTGAACAACTTTCAGAAGCTCAAGAGTAGGGATACTGTGGACATTGCCCCCCCAGTGGCTCTCATTATATGGTGATCTGATAGGACTATTTCACAAAGAACCTCCATGTGTGTGCACCTTGGCTTGGTGTATCTCGCAGTGTAGCTGGAAACTCTAAGGCTGATTACCTAAATTTGATTAATCCACAGAATCTTACTGTTCCATGGAAACTTTCATCTAATCCCTGTATTTTCAGTACAATGTTTATACCCTGGAGCCCTAGTGCCTCTCCAGAGTGCAAAGGAGGCAAGGAGTCTGCCAGATTCACAGGGTTATGGAGGAAATCCGGTGTCTATATCTGATCTTGTGTTTCGAATGCTTCCCTACATTTCAGCTTCCAGGTGTTATTGATGTTTCTTATGCCTCAGCTTTATGGGATCTGAAGCACAAGCTAGACTTTCAGGCTGGGCCCGCTTAAAACAATAACAGTGTATCATTTCTCACAATTATCTGGGCAAGTGGTGTGTTCTTCTTGTGCCTGTTTTGCCCGTATACCTGGAAGGTTGATAGGGAGGGGCTTAGCTATACTAACTGAGTGGGAGTCTGTCTCTCTGTCTCCATGTTGTCCCCCTTCCTTCAAGATACTAAACTGGTCTTCCTCACAAGATAGACAGCCTCCTTCCCAAGGTGCCCAACATCCCAGCATTTATTAAGCCTCTGCTTATTTTACATTTGCTGATGTTCCATTGACCAAGCAAGTCACATGACCATGCTGAGAGTGAATGGGAGCCGTTAGGGCAACAGTGTACCACAGTGGTCACACCAACTTGTATTCCCACCAGCAATACAGGTGTTCCTGTTACTCCATAGCCTCCCCAATACTTTATAGTTTCTGGTTTTAGTGGTTATGCCATTTTCAAGCGAGTCCAGCGTGTGCATACTGTTTTCTTGTTGTGATTTGATTTTTATTTTAATGTCCATGAATGATGTTGAATAACTTTTTAGATACAGTGAAACCTTGGACTGTGAGTAACCTGTTATGTGAGTGTTCCGCAAGATGAGCAAACATTTCTAATAAATACTAACTTGGCCAAAGGGCAATGTCTTGAAATATGAGTAGTATGTGATGCCAAACGTCATACAATCACAACTGGGCCAATGATTCTTCTCTCTCTCTCTCTTTCTCTCTCTCTCTCACTGCGGGATTGTGGGTGATAGTCTCCCATGCTTGGATGCTCAGTCTCGGGCCTTGGTATTTGGCAGAATTCAGTGATTTTTCAGAATGTTGGAAAGTGCCCACGACCGGTGCTAACTTATTTTTTGTCACTTCAGAGCACCTAGGGTCAGTCCTTTGCTTTTCACTGAGCTTAGGAATGCTTTGCTTCATTCTAGGTCAATCTGCAGATACAGATCTCTTCCTCTGTTGCCTTATTGCCAGTTATATTAAATAGAGTATATGACAAGAGTTTATTAATACTGTACTGTATTCAACTTCTGTTAGTGACAGTGAAAGTCGTCCTACACAATAACCCTCCTCTCTTTCGTCTCCCTCACGCCAACCACGAAGGTTTTCAAAGGTAAGTGCAGGTTAATTTACTTTATTTATATTTTGTACTTGCTTTATTTTGTATTCTATTACAGTATTGTAATCACTTTTATAAGGAATATTTTGGGGTTGCGGAACGAATCATCTCAGTTTCCATTATTTCTTATGGGGAAATTTGTTTTGATATACAAGTGCTTTGGATTACAAGCATGTTTCTGGAACAAATTATGCTTGCGATCCAAGGTTTTACTGTACTTGCATTAGTTATTTTTTATTAGTTTTTTTGTGCTGTCTGAAACCACACAAATTTTCTCTCTTACCATTTTGGAGGTCAGATGTCCTAAAATCAAAGTGTCGACAGGGCTGCATTCCCTTTGGAGGCTCTAGGAGACAATTTGTCTCCTTGCCTTTTTGACTTATGGAAGCTGCCTGCATTCATGGCTCCTGTTCCCTTCCATATGCAAAGCCAGCCGCATGGTGTCTTTTGGTGTCTCTCTCTCTCTCTGTCTCTCTCTCTCTCTCTCTCTCTGACCTCTGATTCTATCATGTCATTACCTTCTTTGATTCTGACCCTTCTTCTTCCATCTTTTAAGGTGCCCTGTGATCACACTAAACCCAATCAGATAATATCTAGAATATCTTGGATAATCTCCCTGCATTAAGGGCCTTAATTTAATCACATCTGCAAAATCCATTTATCATGTAAGGTAACATACTCACAATTTCTAGGGATTGGGGTATAGGCATTTTAAGGATAGGCCATTATTCAGCCTGCCACACTACTTTTGCCGTATCATCCTCTGTTATATTACTCTGTTATAGTATTTGCTTCTGTTCATTTAAGTTAAAATATATTTTTTTAAATATTTAGTTTCACAGACCCTATTTTTAACGATGTATTTTTGAGTCCGCTGTGGCAACTAAGAAATTTAATGTAAATTTAGGGTATATAATAACTTGGTAAAAGAAAAAAATTAATGACAAAATGAATAATCACCCTAACTTTTAAAGTGTTTGTTGGGTGTAGCTTTAAACCAACTTGCCAACATTTTATCTATGGCTTCCTCCTTAAAATAGGCTGAAAGTGTAGCCGGTGGAATTGTATGTTCTCTTCATTCATCAGTGCATGAGTTTATTTCTCCCAGCAGAAATAACGGAAGTGGTTACAGAGTAGGGATGGAGTGACCTGGATCTGTCTTTGGTCCTTTTTTTCCAGGAGAAGGGATCAGTGATTGATTACTGACTAAATTAAAGAATGACTAAAACCACTGGTATCATTTTCCGCTCCAGCACCTTGGTTTCTTTTGTGTGGCTTGCTTTAAATATTCAGCTCTCTTCTCCTCACTGCAAAGCAAACATGCCTCGTTAATCTCTTAACTGTGTCTTCTCAGTTTATGTCTCCGCTGATCCTTATCTCTCAACTTCTGCATATTTTAGCATTGTATATAAACTTATTTTTTGTGGGGCTCAAATATTTATTCTCGAAACAAATTTTAATTTCCTCAACAGAACTGCTTCTCTTTCTGGAACTTGAATTGTAACTAGCGCCATTGACGCTTCATGGCCCTCTGTTAGGAGCTCAACATTCATTACATGTGTTTATCCAAATCTATCTATCTCTCTGTCTCTTTCTATGTCATCTATTCATCACCTGTCCTTATCTCTCTGTCTCTTTCTCTTTCTCTCTCTCTTCCTTCTGGGGGAGTGATAACATTTTTTTCTATACGTAATAAAGTTTTAAATTAATTTTATATTTGGCAAGGCATCAAAATTAATTACAAGACCGTGCTTTCTGAGAGTTTTATTAGAAACGTTTTGTGATCATTTTAGTGGTGAGATGGTTCAAAGGAAGGTGTCTGGGTTTTGCACTCTTGACATATACACTCTTCTTTGGGAGGACATCCGCTCATCTGACAGAATGTCCTAAGTGTTGCCAGTGCATAATAATTTGCATTAATGTATGAAAATCCTCTAATGATCACATTTGTATCAAGCTGCTTGGGATTTGTGCAAAACCATGAGTCAGGGAGAGAAGGAAGCAATGACAGATGGGTGGAGAGTCTCAGTTATTGGAAAGGAGCATCTTTTCTCATGAATGTCATTTTCCATTTAATTTCATGTTGTCATTGAAAGACCCTAATGCATCCGTTGAAAGAAGAGTCTTGTAGGGAATGACATTTGGTAGAGCGCCAACATGGGACACAACCTGAGGCTGGAAATGCTGGTCTGTTTGGCAGCTGCAAGGAGAACAACTGTTTGGCATCGAATTACTTGGTAGGAAGCCTCTAGAATCAGCAAAGGATTAAAAATAGAAAGATGGGACGGGTTTCTATGGCTTCAGAGGGAGAGAATTCAATTCCCCTGGCTGCAGGGATAAATCTGCAATGCCAGAACCTTCCTTAGAATGTATATGCCAGAGTGTTAGATGACAACCAGGGATGGCCACAGTAAAAGGAGTAGTTAATTCTGTTCTAAATCACTCTGCCAGTCATGCTCCATGACCTTGCGTATTATTTAATTAAACTGTATCTGAATTGGCTCAGAGCATAATAATGCTGTTCCTCCCTCACAGGAGACATTTCAAGGCTATTTAACCATAAGATGGGGGGCTTATCATCTTGACATGACTTTTCCACAGATCAGCATCCTCAGTCCAGGGTTGATTTTATTCAAAAATTTTGGATTGCTTCCTACACCTTTGGCATATATTTGTATTTTTCAGAGTATTCTCTTTTGTGACTAGAAATACATTTCTCTGTTACAAAGCCAAGAGTAGGATTCTCTTTGCCTTGTTCTTCTGAGAGTACACCTAGTAATTGCCAATGAATCATAGATCCATGCTACTCAAAATTTAATTTGCAGAGGAATCACCTGGGATCTTGTAAAAAGACAGATTCTGATTCAGTAAGTCTGTTGTGAGAGGCCCTTTCATTGTTTAAAAAATTTTTTTTAAACATTATCTAGTGGCACCAGCTCCCTAGCTTCCCACCCTACTTCTCATGGTGGTAATCCCCGCTGTCTCCTTGGCCTAACTTAGGATGGCAATGGTGGTGATTCCTCTTGCACTATGATTTGGCTGCTTCTTGGTGGCCACACTGATTAGACTATTTGGTTGAGGGGGAGAACGTGGTAGAGAGCTTCATCAAATTCAGAGTATCTTGTCCACAAACAGAATGTGATTCATAGTCGTCCTGGCATATGATCTGGCCTCAGTCACTTTACAGTGTTGTTCTTTTCCTGTTCTCAGAACCAGAGCCTGATTCAATATCTGTTCCCCAGCCCTGCTGTGCCAGAAACCAGGATTTGTGCATTTGTGTATTTCTAAATGGATCATTAGAAATTGGGACCCATTTCCTACTTGACTGAATGGTTTTAGCTGGTTGAATGAGACTAAATTTGATAATATCCCCAAATAAGTTATTTTTACAGTCCACAATTAATGATCAGCACAAGGTGATTAATGTTGCTTTCTTGTGATCTTGTTTGTATCATAAAATTATATGTCAGAACTCGTAGTCTTTCCTGATTCCCCAAGGTCTGATGATCACCTGCAGAATTTAAACAAATTCACCACACAGAAATAATTAACACCATTTTACGAGACATGACTGAATTTTACATGTTAAAGTCTTGTAAATAATATTCATGATAGTATTTGCTATTAGTCAATATGCTACAGTAGTCAGTATGTTCCAGTGTAATATGAAAATTCTGATCTTCAATAAAATAGGCTTCTGTAGTTGTCTTCCCTTTCAGATTGTATCAAAATCTGGCAAGATCTTGACTCAAATAACTTATTTGGAGAGTTTCACTTTTGCAAATAGAAATGCAGTTTGGGGGCTAAAACATGGAGGTCCTTTTGCCTATTAACTGAGTCATGAGTTCAAGAGTATATCATTCAGTAATGTATACACTGCTTTAGATATTTGCAGCACAAAGTGACTTATATAGGGAATTTTGTGTTAAGAAATGTTGGAAAGGCTGCAGAAGGCATCAGAGCCTAAAGCTTGTTTTCAGACTTATCACTACAGTTCTGGTCCAGAGAGTTAGGAAGATACCGGTGTTCCCCTGATAAGGAAACTATTGGAAACCACTGCTAATGGTCACTGAAGTGAATGTATCAGTATAAGATCGTGAGGGGTGCAAAACCTCGTATCTGCCACAGCAAGCCTTTGCTTACCAGATCTAAAGGAAGAACAGTACGGTGTCTGTCATCCTTGCATTTTCAAAGTCTCATGGGAGAGAATCTCACTGTCAGAACATAGACTGAAGTCACAACTTTGGAATCAAAGGAATGTGAGAAACACAGCTCTCAGGTGACCCTGGAAAGAGCAAAAAATACAGTCAAATAAACACTGGTTTCCAGAACAATACTTGTTACACAGAGGAGATGGCATTTACTGAATGGCTTAAGGTTTTAGGATATTTACCCAGTTGGTTAACATCTCTGTTTTACAAGGTGAGAGACAAATCCTTTTAAACTGTCTGGGGACCTTCTGAGAAATTTCAAAGTTAGAGGTTAAAGTGACTCCATTTAGGATTTGTTTTGGGAAAAGACCAAAAAGTTTGAACATTTGATTAAATTATGTGACCAAAGTGACAGGAAGATTTTAAAGGCAAATACACAAGGGGCACCTGGGTGGCTCAGTCGGTTAAGTGTCTGCCTTCAGCTCAGGTCATGATCTCACAGTCTGTGGGCTTGAGCCCCGTGTCGGGCTCTGTGCTGACAGCTTGGAGCCTGGAGCCTGCTTTGGATTCTGTGTCTCCCTCTCTCTCTCTGCCCCTCCCCTGCTCATGCTCTTTCTCTCTCTGTCTCAAAAATAAATTAAAAAAATTAAAGAAAAAAGGCAAGTACAGAAGGTTACATGGTTGTGAACAAAAATTAGCTCTCTTAATATTGAGAAGACTGGGTTTTCTTAAGTAATTAAAGACCCAATAAAGACAACAGGAAGCACAGTAAATTATTTGGTAAGCCACAGAATCTTTGCTTTCTGGGTTCACTACCCAAAAGATAAAACAACAACCACCAAAAACAAAACAAACAAACAAAAAGAAACTTTCATAATCTCTAATCAGGAGCAGACTGATAGTCCAAGAAAATAGAGAGTAAACCAAATTCTAAAATGCAACAGTATACTTTTGTATTAAATTTCATTCTTCTAAAACCTTAAATAAATACATTCCAAACTTAGCTAGCTTGATTAGCTTGATCATACATAAAATGCCTTTTCCAAGATTCTTTTTCCACAAATCTTCCATGACTTTTTTTAAATCATTTATATTTTGTCTAAGTTTTTTTTTTCTTTCTCATTCTTGAACAGTTGGTCATTTTACTTTCCTTATCTACTTTCCACAAGCTATTTCCTTTCATTTTTATTTCAGTGTAGCTTTAATCACATATATTAATTGGAATTCTTAACCCTTAGAATACTTAATTTCTAGTGAAAATTAAGAAGGAAGCACTTGTGAGCTATCACATCTGTGGCTTGGCAAATTTTCAAGTACATCTCATAATTTCTAGAAGTCTATTCTTTCTCAGTGTAAATTTTTCAATGTGGCACGAACATGTGGACCAAACTAATAGACCCAAATGTCTTTAGTTTCTTTGTAAAGCCAAAATAGGATAAACCTATGTTCACTGATTCATGCTTTAGTATTTTATCTTACTTGGAAATGATCTGTGTATTCAGAGAATATCCATCATTTCACCTATCTCAGTATAACTTAGGTTTCAAGTTATCAAAAAGTTTTGGAAAGTATTTTTAAGTAGACATGCTATAAAGCGTAATTATTATTGAAATGTTCCTCTATAAACTTTTACCTTACTTCCATCTATTTAATTAACTTGTTCCTAATAGTTATGTTTATGTCAGTTATGAAGCTTTCATGAGACATTAAACAGAATTTTTTTTTTCAGCTAACTATTAAGTGATGCTCACTGACAGATTCTGTAACAGAAATAACATGAGCTTATTTGACTTCTAGTAAACCTATGTTTAATGCTGATAACTCTAAAGACATGCTTGTTTTAATTAAACCAACAAACTTAAACTAGCTTTTATTTGCCTAAGATTAGCCTAGATCATGTGAACTTGTAAAACATTTGAGTAGTTTCTGTATTTCTGAGAGTATCCTTGAGTTATGCAAACACTGATTGTCTTTAAGCTAATTAAATAGAGCTCTTTACAAATTAATTTTGTCAATGCCATCTGGAGGTAGAAAAAATCACACATTTATAATCGACATACACATGCATACAGACAGATGCAAACAGAGATCTTCTAGCTTTCACTTGAAAATTTTAGCCACAGGACGGGTACAATAATGCAAAACTCACTCCATGTTGTATTTAGGGCAGATAGTAAGTTAAGGTTAGCGGCTCAGATGGCTAAAACTTTTTACTATTATTACTGGAAGAGACTTTTAATATTTTTCATAAGTCTAGTTTTTAAAATAGTCTTTCTTTCCTTCTAAATATATATATATTTTAATGTTTGTTTATTTTTGAGAGAGAGAGAGGCAGAATGTGAGCGGGGGAGGTGCAGAGAGAGAGGGAGACACAGAATCCGAACCAGGCTCTAGGCTCCAAGCTGTCAGCACAGAGCCCAACGCGGGGCTCAAACTCACAGACCACGAGATCATGACCTGAGTTGAAGTCGGATGCTTAACCGACTGAGCCACCCGGGTGCCCCAACTTTCTTTCCTTCTAATAAGAATCCCTTTGGTTCCTGAAGAAGACCACGTAGAATACTTAAATCTTTTCTCTGTAGAAAGAATGCAAGTTCCACCATAAAGGGTTTCTGTTTCCTAAATCCAGATCTTTTGCAATATCTGTAGGCCTTTTGAAATGAATAAAGGATGTTTGGGGACTGGTAAAAAGGATAGGCTGGCTTTGAATTCTTTCTAGAGCCACACTTCTGATCTTACAAAGACTAGCTTTTAAAGACAAGTACGGTTTGTAATTTCTTGAAGAATTGGGTTGTAACCTGAGTGATATGGACGCTGAGTCATCCAACTATTATCTTCAGCTTGCTTCTTTCTATCAGGGAGGAGATCTTCAACGAAGATGGAAATTTCCAAAGATTCCTGTGTTCTAGATTTAGACCTATATATCTTTGGAAAGTTTTAGTAAACCCTTCCATAGAGGCTTCAGAATGTTTTTCTTACCCTCTGGGAACATAGTTTCATTTTAGCTGAGGAGTGAAGGCCTCAAGAAAAACAAGTTCCTATCAGGCTCTGAATATCAGCTTCCAACTGGGCCAGCTTCTGACCTAAGAGCTATTTTAAAAAAGAATCGTTTCAAGTTTCTTGTCAGATTTCAGCTGGGACAAACAGTAAATACTCCTGGCAGTATTGAAAAATTCCTTGAATGCAAGAGACATGCCCAAAGAGGGTGCAAAAGATACTTACTACCCTCCCAAGATCCAGAACCAAGGGAAACCAAGACAGACAGACTTAGTTTCCCCTGAGAGCTGCCAACCGTCAGCAGAACAGCAGAACCCCAGCTCAAAGGGAAAATAATCCACATTCCTGTCTGGCGGCTTGCTGGGGCCCCCAACCTGACTGCTACCAAGCTATGTTCCCAGGACACAAAACAAGACCAGAAAGCAATAGCTGTCCCAGAAAAAGCCTGAACAACCAAGGCGTCTGCCAAAATCAAATCCACCAGAGTCTGAATTTGCAAAGAAAAGGACAATGTGAAATTTTACCTTTTTCTTGCAACCAGGCACCACAGGCAGAGATCTGGGAAAGCTAACTTTGGGAAGAATCCTCACCCTTTGCAGTTGTTAAAGTCAAACACAAATGGAAGCCAGACTTGAAAATTCCCTGAGCAGACAAAACCAGCTTGTCATATGAACAAAGATTAATTTAGCTTAGTTTGAAGACAAGGGAGGCTAACTTGACCTGGGACGCTTCTTGTTTCATGCGTCTAAAAATCATAAGCAGAATTTAAATAGTTCTCCACAAGTGTTATGAGCTAACCAGTGACTACTTCCTTTTCTTTTAAGAAAATTATAATATTTTAACCAATTACCGGTCGTATAAGCTACTTTATAACAAGCTACCTGTGAGCCTCATCCCATGTTTTGGTTTGAGTGTTTTTGGTTTACAAACTATCTTTTTGGAGGGGGCACAATAAGCATTTACCGATTACTACTTCAGTGATTTGTTGGTTTCCTGTTTGCTGCTTGTTAAGTTTATTTAGTTTTGAGAGGGGGTGGGGGCAGAGAGAGAGGAAGAGAGCATCCCAAGTAGGCTCTGCACTATCCGTGTAGAGCCCAACATGGGGCTCGAACCCACGAACCGTGAGATCATGACCTGAGCCGAAGTCAAGAGTCAGACCCTTGACTCTTACCCAAGCGCCCCCATTGGTTTTCTGTTTTTTGTGAACTTTGACCCTGGCTTCTGTCAGTTTTCCCAGGATCCCCTCTGCAGGCTCTGGAATGAATGGGGTGACCCGGGGGTCTTATTCTGGTTCCCAGAAATTGTAGTGGAGGAAAAATAATTTTCCCTCTTTTCTTTATGGTTAATGCTTGCAGGAGACCCCTTTTGTTCTAGGGCATCCTGTAAATAGATAAATTCCTACGTTAAAAGTTCTGCACTGAGGCCACCATAATTCAGGTTTATCTTTGGTATGTTTAACCTGCTTGATCAACCTTAAAGCAAAATTTTATTTACCTGAGACCTCACACTGGCTGCATCCCTGCTTATGTCAGACCCTGTTCGCTTTTCTTTTTTTTTTTTTTCACTATTTATTTTTTGAGAGAAAGAGTGCCGTTGGGGGAGGACCAGAGAGGGAGACACAGAATCCAAAGCGGGCTCCAGGCTTTGATCTGTCAGTACAGAGCCCGCTTTGGGGCTGGAACCCACCAACCATGAGATCAGACCTGAACCCAAGTCAGACACTTAACCTATTGAGCCACTCAGGTGCCCCAGACCCTGTGAGCTTTTTAAGTCAGACCCAGATGGCCCCCTGGACCGTTCCCGTTGCGGTCTGGAAAAAGAGGTGCCGTGATAGTCTGAAAGCTCCGAACACGAAGTCCGTGGAGCCAGGACCCAGAATGTGAGAGGGACGAGCCCCCACCTCCAGACACCCCGGAGCAGGGAGCTCCAGGGAGCCCGCAGGTAGGATCTCGCCCGGTCACTCTGGCCCCTGGGGGATGGCAGGGTCTCCTTTGGCTCCTTCTCTGACACCAGAACGGTTGAAAGGTAAACTGAGGCCCATTAAAGAGTTTAAGAGTTTATCTGCACAAAAATGGATTCGAATCCGGCAGCATTCAGTTCAGTGGATAGAAAGGCGCTCCGAGGAGCGGGAACAGTGAAGGAGCCTACAGGCAGCCTGGAGTGCGAGCAAAGAAGTTTTCTAGGCAGAAAAGCAGGCTGGTTATTGCAGAGTTCTTTTCCTTTAGGGAATAGCGGGTGGGCGGGGCGTCCAGCAGGTAGGTCACGCGTGGAGGGCTGATCCGGTGATTGATGGACCGGTTTAAGTCTACTTCTGAGAGATCCCAAAGTGTAACTAAGTGAAGTGTCAGTTTTGTGACCCGGGGCTTGGCATAGTGATTCCATTTGGGGCCTATTGTCTTGTTTGTAACAAAGGGTGGGGGCATTATCCTTGTTAAAAAGACGGGGTGCAGGCGACATGCTGGCGTTTGAAGGGCCAGATGCAGTTTTCTTTATAAATTGTCACACGCGTGTGGGTTCCAGGTGCTTCTGCGGACCTTGTGAGAAATCCCACTTGCTGGTTACTGCTTTCCGTCTGCACCAGAAATAAGTTCTTGTTAACCATCAGTGCTTAAAATACTGCTTTCATTGAGGAAGGAGCTCACATCAAATGGAGCTCTTCCCTCTTGAAAGAAGCCTCAGAAACTGGAGCGTCCCTGGGCGCATAAACCCTCTTGGGTCCGCTAGGAGCTCGTGTTCCTTCTCTTTGCCTCAGTTCCTTAGGAAATCTGAGTACCTTTTGAGTGGACACTGTGGGCACCGGACGCACGTGGTAAAGACATGCCAAACTTGTCATTGTTATCTTTTAGCCTCTGGCCAAAAAAGAGTGTGGAGGAACTGACAAAAGCTTCCACTCCTGTCCTGTTGCTAAACTCGAGATGGTTTTGCTTTTGTGTACAGGCTTCTGAGTGCGTCAGGGAAAGAAAGGGATGGAAGGAAAGGAAGAAGGAGGGAGACAGCGAAGAGGAGGGAGAGGAAAAGGGGGGGGGGCAGGCCAGGGAGGTAAATGGAAGGAGAGGAGAGAAGGAAGAATGGAAAATCTTGCATTCGGGAAAGTGAAGTGGAACTTGCTAGACGACGAAGGGGTTCGTGGGTAACCCCTGTTCTGGAGCCCCATCCTATGGCTGGGCCGGATGCCCTCTTCAGGACGCCTCTGAAGAAGTGCAAAACCAAAGCAGGGTCAGAGATGGACCTCCATCCCGGGTTGTGAACTAGGAATTGGAAGGAACTCTGTTAGCAAAGATTCAGGTATGTGAATTGGGACTCAGTAGAGGTCAGTAACACTGGACTTGAGAGCATTTTTGACCATGATAGACTTTATATAGTAATAAGGTGCTTTTTATGTGTAAGATCTCATTATATTCTCAAAATAATGATGTAAATAAAATAAGTAGATGTGGCTGAAGCTGTGAGGTTCCCCTTGTGGAAGGAAGAACTCTGGGATCGCCCTCCATGATCCACGACCATGTGTAATTCACCCTCTTGACTGGGGGGAATCCTACATAGGTGACAGGCTGTCACTTTGTCATGAGTATGCCTTATGACACAGCTGACTTCAAGAAAGGGCGACAGTCCTCAGCGGGGCTGACCTGTTCAGGGGAGCCCTTAAAAGGCACTGGGTGCGGGGCAGCTGGGTGGCTCAGTCGGTGAAGCGTCTGACTTCAGATGGTGGCTCAGGTCATGATCACATTCCTGAGCCTGAGCCTTCATTGGGCTCTCTGCTGTCAGCACAGAGCTTGTATCAGATCCTCTGTCCCCCTTTCTCTCTCTCTCATTTCTCTTTTCCTCTCTCTCTCTCCAAATAAATACACTAAAAAACCAAAAACAAACAAACAAACAAAGAAGAAACCCAGAGAGAGACTGGCTGCTTCCTGGTGAAAGAGATTCAAACTATGGGAGGGATTGGACACAGGGATCTTCGCCCTTGCTGGCTTTGAAGCTAGAGGGGGCCGCGTGACAAGGAGTGAGGCCGCTTCTGTAAGCCCAGGAGGCCATCCAGCTGACAGCCAGCAAGGACACTTTTCAATTCATTTGCATTATTAATATTTTTCCATCAGGTTCAGGAACATTTTTTGTAAAGGGCCTGCTGGTACATATTTCAGGTTTTGCAGCCACACACAGTACATGTTGCTGTCACGTATTTTCTCTCTGCCTTCCTTTTAGATTTTAAAACGTAAAAAAATGCTTCGTTTAAGGACTGAACCCAAACAGGTGTGGGCTGGTTTGCCAGCTGCTGGTCTGGATAATCAACAAACCAATAAATTAAGGCCTGAATTGCAGGCTTTGCCAATGTCTGTAGTGTAAATAGACCGGCGGTGATGGATTTCAAGCTACCAACGTCAAGTTTCTTGGAGTCAGAAAAAGATCGGCGGTAGCGTATGGTCATGTAATATTTGCATGCATCAACACTGGTAAATAACCACCTGTAAGAGCATAGATAGTAAAATACGCTTAACGTAATCGGGAAGGGTTGAATTTTGAGTATCTGTTGCCCTTGTTTTTCATATAAATTGTTGTGCATTTCTGTAATTGAACTTTCATAAAGGTTGTGTGTGGCCACTCCTGGACATGCTGAGGGGTTAAGAGCTGGCTTTGGGCTGGGACCCGTCATCCCAGCACAGCACTGCTTGCACCCTTCTAATGGGGTCGGGGGTGGGGGGAGGGGGTGTTCCTCATGATTCCCTCCTGGGAGCTGACTGTGGGCCCCTCCACCCTGCGGACGTGACTGTGTCACAGGCGAGGGGAACAGTAAGAACAGAGGGGTCCTTCGAGCCCAGGACCCAAGAGGGGTCGCCTCTTGTGACCTCCTGTGAGGCAGAGGGGAAGTGAGCTGCTCACTTGCTCAGGATGCTCCTCTCTTGGGGTTTTGTTACAACTCTTGGCTCTATATTCTAATGCGGTTTGGGAATTGCCTTGTTTGAGTGAGGAACCCAGTCCTCAGAGAGGAAATCGCCTTGCCAGCGTCACAGGAAAAGTCCCATGCTTAGCATTTTATTTATTTATTATTTATTTATTTATTTATTTATTTATTTATTTATTTATTTATTTATTTATTTATTTTTGGGACAGAGAGAGAGCATGAACGGGGGAGGGGCAGAGAGAGAGGGAGACACAGAATCGGAAACAGGCTCCAGGCTCTGAGCCATCAGCCCAGAGCCTGACGCGGGGCTCAAACTCACCGACCGCGAGATAGTGACCTGGCTGAAGTCGGACGCTTAACCGACTGTGCCACCCAGGCGCCCCGTGCTTAGCATTTTAAACCACACCTTGAACGCCACCGTGATTCCTGTTACGTCCCGTTGCAAATCAAATCCCTCCGCCAGTCATCGGTAGCGGCAGCCAGCTCAGGCGTGTAAAGAGGCCCCTGGCTGCCGTCGCCTGGCTAGTGCTCTGGGATACGGCAGTGTTTCCCTGGGCCACACAGGATGTAGTTGGAGAAGGTGACCTGTGAAGCGGGAGAGCTGGGCCTCCCTGGGCATTTGTGGAGTGGGGGGGACAGAGGTGGCCATAGGGCCTTGTCGTACCTGGCACTTTGTTGAACACAAGAAGGGAGTTCATTGCTGTGCTGCATGCCACAGGGGTCACAGAAATACAGGAGGAAAAGTCACCTGATATCCAAATATGTGCATTTCCCCCAGCTTCAATGTCCCCCTATCCATATGCGTCAGGACCGCTTTAGATGATTCCAGTCTTACAAGACCACATGTGCCCAGGACCTGATTCATTCCTGACTCAGAAAATGACACGTAGACGCACTTTGTGATCATTTTCCAGTTGAGATTTTCTAAGTTCTTGTAACACACAGAGATATAATTAAAATATCGAGATCCATATTATGCAGTAAAACCGTTAAACATCGTGGTAGCTCATTTAACGTGGCTTTTCCTTGAACGAGCGCTCTTTCCTTGTTGGGTGTAGAAATATGTTTATAGGTCAAAGGCACTAGTGATCTTTGCTCTCAAAATGACTACTTTCGGGCGTTAGAAATGTCTTAGGTTCTCTGTTTTGTCTTAGTCCTGGTCAGCCTAACTGCAAGCCAGGCAGAGGGACTTAATTTTCACTGCTGCTTCTCTGTACCAACATCAGCTGGAGGCCAGTTATTAAATATTATGATGTAATTTTGCTCCCTGTGTTGGGAGGTCAGGGAGCCATATTCCAGGAACACAAATTCTGGGGAACTGCAGCTTGCTATTTCCAGTGTCTCCGAGTTACTTATTTTTTTCAGGACGTTTTATGGTGCTGACCCTTCATTTGTCAGAGTCTTCCCGTGTTAAACGTGTGAGGGTCACATGTCTCTTGGCCTCATTGTGTCTTGGGCTTTGACCACTTGCTAATGGGCCATACCATGGGCAAAGTCCATACCATGGCTAGTCCATACCATGGGCAAACCATGGCCACCGTGACCTCATCTAATCGCAGCATGGACTAGCTCCTCTCTCCCCCGAGGTGGCATCCGGACGGACTCCTGTGTCACCACTGGGTGGGAGACACGGGAGCTCTGGCAGGCAGCTCTGACTTGATAGATCCCCGGAGGCTGTGTTTCCTCCCCCCACCTCTGGGCGAGAATGAAGTGCTGCCATATGGCTTAACTGAGTGTGCCGTATGGCTTCACCAGTAAACGCTGAAATGCTCAGATGACGAGCTGGAGAGGAGAAGGTGTTAACTACTGGTGGGGCCAATCTTGACCAATGAAAGAGGGAGACGATAGGAAGCTGGAAACACACGCTCTGGCTTTGTCCTCTGACACCCTGGTCTGAAGTCGGGATTTGCTGCGTGCAGCCCACCAATGTCCTGTGTACCTAGTGACCAGCTCTTTGTCTTTGGGAAGCAGCAGGCTCCCGGGTAACGCATTACTTGTGTCGGGAAAGAATTCCTGAGTTTTCCAGGTCAACATGGCACCAGCTGAAAATAAGAATTCAACCCTTCTGTAATGACATCGCAACTGCTAGCATATTGGCATCTACGATAGGCTGGAATCCACATAGAATAGTAGAAATAAAAACACAAGCAAGTGTTACAAGAGATCATCTAATAAAATGAATCACGTGTGTTACCTAACGCCTCAGAGGACTCCAGCTGCCCCATCCAGGTACTTAGACAGTTGGATTCGGAGTACAGAGTAGATGTTGAGAAACAGGACTAATGATTGCATAGGCCCAAGTAACTGAAACGAACCGGCCCCTGAGAACAGGACTGGCCGAATCTGTGGTTCTGGGCGCGGAACAGCCACGCGGGAACCCCCTGGTCGTGCGGGGCCCATCGCTTCTGGCTTCCAGGTGGAAGTAAGTGCGGGCCACCCGGACCGGAACAGGCCGAAGCCGCTGTTCCCAGTGGACCCATAGCAAGGGAGTCAGTCACCGTCATTCGCCTTGGGCAGGGACTCCAAGGTAGATGGGAGGAGAAGAGCTTTCTGGTGCACAAAACCCAAGGCTGCGGGTGGCCCTGGCTGGAGGCTGTAACCGGGGCTGACCCCAGGGGGCGCATCTGTGTGGTTGGGTGGGGCTGCGTTCTCCTGGGGCCGCGGGGAAGGCTTTGTCCGTGGGCCCTAAGTTGGAAGTGAGGGCCGAAATGAGGAAGAGGGTCGGTTATTCCAGTCCTGACTCTCTGGGGACAGTCGCTAAAGGAGTTGCTGTCTGGCTTCCTGGCCTGGGTCGTGAGGATCGTGAGGACTGTCGGATGGCTTCCTGCAGGTGGTAGCGCCTGCGGGGGGTCCCATCTCCCCGTGTGTTCTGGCTCTTGTCCGCTTGTACCTTCAGTCTCTCAGCCCCGAGCACCGTGAAGTACATAGTCAAGAAACAAATGCTATTGTGTGTAAGTGCTATAGAAATGAACCGATTCTAAGTACTAAATCAGGGTTATAATCTAGTCTTCACTATTATTTGTTTGGAGAATTATGTTCTAGATTTTTGTTAAACATGAGTTCCAGGGAAAGGTCATCTTGATACGATTTTAAATAAAAAGGGAGGGCTGGGTGTGGTTGGAGAGGGGAGGTAAAAAGGTGAGAAGGTCGCCAGGATAATCCACCTGTCATAGTAGAATGGCTACATGATTCACAAGACAAAGGACAAGCTCAATCTGAGAAAGGGAACATTGAAGACCTGACCCATAGTTGCTCTGCCTTGAAGGCATTTAAAAACGTCAAATAAGGTACTGTTATCCTTCTCTAGCCTAGCCTTGGGAACGTTTCTGTGCGTGGTGTTGCTCGATAAGGGTCGGAAGGTTAGAGATAGTTGGAACCATGTAAGTCCTTTCGGGGCTTTGGTTTGATAAAAAGGCAGTGAATGGTGTTCCAGTTCAGGTCATCTGCTCAGTGTGGACAAACAGGATTTTGGCCTCCATGAGTTTGCAATTCAGTTATTGTGAAAAAGGAAGAGTATTTGAATAAGAATATTAAGAAGATAAATTGAGGTCAGGAGAATACCAAAATAGCCCAAACTGGGTCGTGTAAAGCAACAGTAATGTTCACAGTTCTGGGGGCTGGAAGTCCAAAATCAAGGTGTTGACAAGGTTAGGTGTTCTGGGAGCTCTGAGGGAGAAACTTTCCCATGATTCTCTCCTCACTTCTGGTGGTTGTAGCAAATCCTTGCTGAATTTTGGTTTGTGGGCACCTCACTCCAGTCTCAATCCCCTCCACCTTCACATTGCCTTCTTCCCTGCGCTTCTGTTCATTCATTTATTCCTCTTCTAAGAACAATCACATTAGATATAGAACCTGTCCTAAACCAGTATGATTTTATTCTAGTTCTCTTTTTCTTTTTAAGCACGGTCAATGCCCAATATGGGACTTGAACTCACAACCCCAAGATCAAGAGTAGGATGCTGTCATCGACTGAGCCAGCCGGACACTCCAATTCTTAACTAATTACTTCTGCCAAGACCCTATGTCAAAATAAAGTCACATTCAGGTGTCCTGAGTAGACATGAACTTGGGGAGCATAGTGTTGAACCAACTACAGATGGATTCTCTGAATGATATATCTTAGACAAAGATCCAAAGAAGGCACAGGAAGGTTTTTAGTTAGAATTCTGCTTCATTGACTAATAGAAAATACGACCTTAATAAACCAATCCTGGAAAATTCTGTGTAGATTTCTTCATTATTTATAAGAATTTTCTTATAATAGTGATTTATCTATCAAACAGCATGGTTATGGGCTTTGAAGAAAGTAGTAATTACAAAAGTTTGTTGACAAGTCTAGAATACTATCCATATCCAAATGCACCGTGAGTTTAATTTTATTATCATTGTTTCCTTTTTTCTCCTCTGTTCTCTATTGGCCAATTTCAAAAGCCATTGGACATCCTGCATATTAGAGAAAGATTTTAGGAAGACAGTTTTTCATATATATGTAAAACTTGTCATTAGTAGCCGTTTCTAGTTTGCTCTTTGCTGATTTTCAGACATCGTTGATGATGTTAGAGAAAGAATACGTATGCAACCCAGGTCAGTCAATTGGAGTCCTTTCCAGAAACTGAGGAACGGAGGGCTTCGTGCAAAAAGAATTACAAGATGAAGTGATAGCTGTGTTCTTTTGCCAGTTCACTAATTCCCGCCTCCTCCACCCCACAGCCACGGATAATTAACGGAAGTGTGCTTCTCTGACTCTCCCCGTAGTCCCCTCGTCTATCGGTGTACCTCTGCTACCATATATGAGTGTGGACCGAGGACTCTTCCGTCCTGCCCAGGCGACTTCTGTGAGTTCCAGACATACCTAGCCATGCATTTATTCAGGCTCTTTGATCTCTCCAAGACCTTTCAGATTTACCACTTGTCTGGGTTGCAAACCATGCTTGGGGCCCCACCCTTTCCCCAACCCCACCCTAAAACCCGCCTCTTTTGTGTGTCTCCTGTTGCAGTGGATGACCTTCCTGGCCACTCAAGCATGTGGCCTGGAAGTCTATGAGTCACCCTGTTGCCTACGTCTCCCATCGCCCCCCACCAGTCCCTGCATCCCCCACCTCTGCCCCTGTCAACCTAATGTAGACAGTAATCCCCCTCACCTCCAGTGACCTCTGCAAACCAGTCTGGCTTTATAATTCTTAACCACAAGTTGGTACTTCTTCCTCTGTACCACACACACTGCCTCCGGGATTATTTTGAAAACCTTCTAGTCATCACATCATTTAATCTCTAACTATTTGTATCTACCTATACGAGATCAGGAGTTTTTAAAAAAGCATACCTACAGGTTCATTGTCACAACTGAAGCATTAACCACGATTCAAGGATTGACTAACTATTTAAACTTCCCCAATTTTGTCTCTTTTTTATTTTTTACCCCCTCATACAGTTTTTTTTGAGTCAGGATTTCTTGTAGTCCCTGGTCGCATCAGCTACCTGATGGATCTCTCTGTGGCCCTCAGGGATTTCAGGAGGAAGAGGGTGTTGCCATGGCCATGATGGGTGCCAGCATCCTCCTCTTGGATCCCCTTTCCTCTCTGCTCTCTATTCCTCAGACTGGAGTTCTTTGCATGTATTATTTTTATTATTCAGTTAGTGTTTATTTCTATCAAGACTTTTGCGGAAACTTCCTTCCACCAAAACACTTTCCCCTCCTCACTGTGAGATCCCAGCTCGGCAGCAGGTACTCAGGGTCGCTTGCCTGAGTGCTCTGATGGGGTCTAGTCCCCTGACACACACAGTCCTGTACCTTGTGTTCCCTCTTGGCCCTCCTTAGTCACAACTTATGCGTGTAAATCATTTACACACCATCACACGCCATTTGCTACTTGTGGTTGTTGACCCTCACTGGCTCCATTCCTTCCCCTTTCCAGTTGGTTTGTAATTTTAGAGCCCTGGGTTTTTTTGGATTGAAGCATGTCTTCAAATCTGCAGGGCTGGTGCAGGCATTGTGGGAGACTGCTGAAGCCAAGGATAATTTTTTTTTTTTTTTTTTTTTTTAGAAATACTGTGCAGAGGGGCACCTGAGTGGCTCAGTTGGTTGAGCTTCCGACTCTTGATTTTGACTCAGGTCATGATCCCGGGGTCCTGGGATGGAGCCCCATGTTGGGCTCTACGCTCAAGCGTGGAGCCTGGTTGGGATGCTCAATCTCTTTCTCTCTCTCTATCTCTGTCTTTCTCTCTGCCTCTGCCTCTCTCACCTGCTCATTCTCTCTCTCTTAAAAAAGAAAAAAACCATATTGTGTAAAAATGTCAGCAAGTCTCTCAACTCTTTAAAACCCTTGGTGATTGTAAGTCAATAATCAAAACTTTTTTAGGGACAGTGAAGTATTATCGTACCTCTCTCTGAGAGATCCTAAGATGTGTATATACTAGATTTCCAAGTTCAATTATTCTAAGTTATAATAGTATGCTATTTTAAGATTATCCAGAGTTTTTTATATCCCAAATCTCAGAAATGAGAAATTAAGTCAAATAATGCATTTTTTTTTAACTTCAGAATCAATGGGAGATCTTAGTATGCACTAAAAACAGTAAAGAAAGAATAGCAAAAAACATGGACAGATACTTTGAGGGGAAAAAAATCAATAATCTCTCTGGTGATAACAACTGTACAAAAACACCAGCAAGACATCAGAATGGTCATGATAGAAATAAAACCGGGGAAAAGTTTTATCTAAAGTAAGGAAAACAGAAGAAATGTTATTTCCAAGGATTGTAGCTTATTCCTTTTTTTTTTTTTTTTTAGTTTGTGAACTTTATATATAAACATCAAAAGGAAATTTCAGGGAAGCTGTGATATATCTTGAATCATGTGTCAGTCACTATCTTCTGTATGTTATTACATTTGGGAAGACAAATTTCTAAAATATTGGTAACATAACCTGAAATTTAGTATTTAGTAGATTCCCAGTTCATTGTTTCATAGAGCCTTATTTTCACTTTTTAATTTTTTGCTTCGTAAAGCCTTTAAATTCAATATTTTACAGTGAAAAACTATAGGTCTGATCAAATTATCTTGTAATAATAAGAAAATTATAGCTTAGGAAACTTCTTTATCCAAGAAACAGTATGGTCTGTGGTAACCAGTCATCACGTATGTCATGATGATACGTATTTGACCCCCAAAGAATCCATTAAAATGAAATATCTTCTCTGTAATTATTATTTTTTTGAAATAAGTCTCTGGAATGAGTCTTTGGGGGAGGGAATGAGTCTTTGGGAGGGGAGAAGAATAGATAAGGAGGGAGGAACAGAGATGAGGGATTCTGGAGAAGACCAGACTTCCAGAATCCTCGAATCTCTAACACAGTGCCTGTCACACAGTAAGCACACACAATATGTGTTGAGTAAATGCATGATCAAGAGGTGAGTAAAATTCAAGAGACTGTCATTGATGGAGGGTGATGATAAACCATAACGGATATTTCTAATCAGCCAGTTGGGTGGCCAGTCCCCATTCCTTCAATTGCTATAATAATGATGCTTGAACAGAAACCTTTTTGGGATTCTTAAAATCAAGAGTCACATGCTCTTCCAACAGAGCCATCCAGGTGTCCCACCCTTTTGTAATTCTTCAATTTTATTTTTGAATCTGAGGTCCATGGTTTTGAATAGTTCCCATTGTGGCCTTATCTTTTTCTTTTTTTCTTGTTTTCCTTCCTAAAATGGAAAGCTTAGTGTTTTGTAAGAAGCTAAAAGTCATCTGTTGACTACAAAGAAAAATGTAGACTATTTATTTATTAACTCCAAAGTGGAACTATACAGCAATGAATCATTTCTACTTCTAGATGAAATTGGGAGAAAGAGTCCAAAATGTGCTGATCAACACTACTAAAGTAAGGATCTGGCCTCAAGAGGTTACTACTTAGGAAGTCCTCACAGTCTTTGAGTAGAGTTATTTCTTAAAAGTCTTTTCATTGTTTCAAATAGTGGTTTGAAATGTTTTGTGCAGAGCTCTGGAGTGGCTCTGTCATAGAGCTCAGTGCCTAAATTTTGATTTTGATTCTATGTGTTTCTAGATTTTCTCTTTATTGTATCTGGAAATAAAATTGACTTTGCTTTCCGACCTTATACCCAATGACTTTGCTGAACTATCATGTTAATTGTAATAGCTGGTCTCTGTATTCATTTGGATGTTCTATGAGGCCAAGTCAACTCTGGATAATGGTGGTTTTATTCATTTTCTAAGCTTGCCTTGTTGCATTACCTAGGACTTTGAGCAAAATGTCAGAGAGAATTGGTGATAGCAGGCATCCTTATCTTACTCCTCATCTCCAGGGAAAGTTTCAATAATTCACAATGAAATGCAAGTTTTGCTGGAAGATTCTTGTAGATGTTCTCTATCAGATTAATGAAGTTCCCTTTGATTCCAAGTTTGCTAAGAAAGTTTTCATTAATGAAGGCTGAATTTTATAGATTTCTCTGTCTGCATTAATGGGAATCTTTTATTATTTCCTCCATTAGTTTGCTAATGTGACGAGTTGAATTATTTTTCTCCTTTTTGGGGGAAAATGTTATTAAAGTATAGCATGCATACAGAAAAAGGGCACAAGTAATGTGTAGCTCAGTGAATACAGTCAAGACCAGTGATCAACTTTCACATGAAGAAGGGAGTTGTTATCAGGACACCCAAAACCGTCTGGGACTCCTTCTAGTTTAGAGACTGAATGACCAGTATCTAGACTTTTAATACTATAGGTCGGTTTGCCTTATTCGGAGGGGGGAAGGGTTAATCTGGCTTCCTTCCTTCAATATTTTTTTTGGTGTGTGATTAAGTCTTGTTATTGTGAGTAGTTGTAGTTTTTTAATTCTCATTGCTGAATAGTATTTCATTGTATGACTATGTGACAATCTATTTACCTGTGCTGTTTATGACCATCTGGTTTGCATCTTAATTTTTTTTTTTGACTGTTATGATTAGTGTATATAACAACATTCTTGGACAGGTCTCTTGTGACTATATCCTGTATGCATTTCTCTTGAAGACACCCACCCACCTACCCACACCCCCCCCCACACACACACCCTATAAAGAGTGGAGTTTCTGGGGGCGCCTGGGTGGCGCAGTCGGTTAAGCGTCTGACTTCAGCCAGGTCACGATCTCGTGGTCCGTGAGTTCGAACCCCTCGTCGGGCTCTGGGCTGATGGCTCAGAGCCTGGAGCCTGCTTCCGATTCTGTGTCTCCCTGTCTCTCTGACCCTCCCCCGTTCATGCTCTGTCTCTCTCTGTCTCAAAAATAAATAAAAGTTAAAAAAAAAAAAGAGTGGAGTTTCTGGATCAGAGCTTAGGCATATGTTCAGCTTTAGTAGATACTGTCCAGCAGTTTCCCAAAGTGATTGAAATTTGCATTTCCACCAACAGTGTGAGATTTCCTAGTAGAGTCTTATTAAATAATAGTTCTGGGGCGCCTGGGTGGCTTGGTCGGTTAAGCGTCCGACTTCAGCTCGGGTCATGATCTCACGGTCCATGAGTTCGAGCCCTGCGTCGGGCTCTGTGCTGACAGCTCAGAGCCTGGAGCCTGTTTCAGATTCTGTGTCTCCCTCTCTCTCTGCCCCTCCCCTGTTCATGCTCTGTCTCTCTCTGTCTCAAAAATAAATAAACGTTAAAAAAAAAAAGATAATAGTTCTTATCATTATTAGAGAATGTCCTTCTTTCCTTTGGAAGTGATAGAGGGCAGTAAAAAGTGGTGAAACTAGCTCTGGTCAAATGGATTAGATTATATGGCGGCTGGTTCTTCTGTTTTCCTTCTACGATGTTGAAAGTATTACCTTGCAGTAAGTAGCAATCCAGCAAGCTTTCATTGAATCAAAAGGTATCGCTTCACAGGATCTGGCCTGTGGAGGGAGCACTTATATCAAGTGATATGCTAGTGGATGGAAATGGGTACCATTGTGAACAGGGAGAATGAGAGAGAAGGATATGGAAATGGACAATGGGAGGATCTTGAAGATACATTTCCTACTTTTCATTTTCTCTCAAGGTTGTTTGTGGGTGAATTATCGATATTGATTATTCCACTTGTTTTCCTTATTATAAAATACTGTTTTAAAACTGGAATTTTTTGGGGTCAACCTTCAGAGAGATAAGTGGGAGATCCAGTGTCTGGAATTCCAGCTCCTTCACCCTCCCCCTGCCTACAGTCAGGGCCTTTCCACCCATTTCAACCGACTGCCATAGAAGATTTTGTTTGAAAGTCGTGTTTTGCTAAAAAAGAGAGAGAGAGAGGGAGAGAGAGAAAGACAGAGAGAGAGAGAGAGAGAGAGAGAGAGAGAGAGAGAGAGAGAAACCATTGGTACAGCATTTAATGAAGAAAAATATTACTAAATTTTCTGTTTCCCATCTTAACTACATGTTAACCATTTTGTAATGATTCTTTTCAACTGTCACATGATGACACCGTAGACATCTGTTTTTCTTTGTGCAAGGGTCATTCTAACACATTGGAGTTTTTTGTTTTTCTGTTTTGGGGTGTTTTTTGTTGTTGGTGTTGCTGTTAAGCTTTGCTTTTAATCACATCACCCCTTTACTTACATTTTTGTCAAAGAATGTTTATTAGTCTTTCAGCGACACCTGTGACATTTTTACTGTTCTTAACATGGGTCATTTTTAGCAAACGAAAGAACTGGAAGCCGATCTTTAAATCTGTGGGATTTTAGCAAAGCAATTGCCTCTTGATATATATGACCTGACATAAATGAGCCAATTAAAAAAATTTCTCATTCTCTAGAAAGGAAGTGGACTCCGATAAATAATTCTCGATGATGCTGTTAATATTGGTAGCTCATAAAAGCATGATTTATTTAATCATTTAATTAGAAGAAAGGCAAATTTCTCAGGGAAGCATCCATGTTAGGTAATAAACATTGTATAAAAAGTATTTTATCATTTCGTACTGTTAAAGTTAGAGACATTTTCCGTAGTAATCCAATCACTTTTGAAAATTTTGTTTTCCTTCAGCTTTTTTTGTGGGTGTTTATTCTGTTCCAAGAACAACAGTTAGTTGCTCTAAATGTGTTACAACGTGTGCATGTAGAATATGAGATCTCAGCTTCCTTTTAGCATATTAGCATCCGGTGTATGTGCATGATTTGTGGAGCAGGAGGCCTTTCTCTGACTATTCCATTACAGTGTCAGGCCACTTCTAAGAATCCAAGTTGATGCTTTTTTCCACATGTCTTTGAGTACATCCCTAGTATACTGACTTCCAAATACCAAGCACATACTGAGGAAATATATGTAACATACACAAATCAGTCATCTTACATATGTGTGGGTACAAACTCCTTGTTAGGATCCCCTGGCCGTGAGCCAGGAGATGCTTTGCAACCTGGTGCTGACGTTGGGAGTTGACACTGACACTCTGTAAAGTCTCAGCCACTCCCTCCATTATCAGAGTTGGGGAGTTAAGTGACATTTAAGACGTCAGGGCATGCTCTGCTGATTATTGGCACCTGCCAGTAAGAATTGGCTCTATTTTTTTTTTTTTTTTTGGATGCTTGGATTCAGCTTGTCTGCTCTCTTCTCAAGTCTGTTTTTTCTTTTCTTTTATTGCCAGGGACCAACAGTCGACAATGCTGTCGTTAGTTTCAGAGTGATATTCTCGGGCAGCAGTTCACCATATTTTTGTCATATCAGAGTTCTAGAGTCTCTGCCGATCTTGAGTCCTAAAACAGACTCAGTTCAGTTTTAGGGCTGGGGTTTTCCAGCTTTCCAAGCTTTGTTACCTAAGGGTGTCCTTCACCAAAATGGGAGGAAAGACTTAAGGCCAAATATTGCTGTGCAGAGTCATAACCAATGTATAATATGAGACCCACCCCAGCACACATAAACTGTGGTAAAATCTCAAGAAGCCAGGTTTGAGAGCGGTGGACGTGGGTTCAGGAACATTTTGTCAGGCCATTCCTATTAACTGGCTGGGAGAACAACTCAACAATAGAATTGTCTACGTACTTACACCTTAAAGAAAGAATCAACTATAGGCATGGGCCATCGCCCTCAAATCACATTTTTCTTTCCCAATCTATAGTCTCTTAAGTCACATTAAGTGCTAATGATTCCGTTACTGAATGTAATGTATCATAATTCCCAGCCTGTATGTCTGCTGTGGTCTAAATGTTTATGTCCCTCTGAAGGCCAGATGTTGAAACCTAATCCCTGAGGTGACGGTGTTAGGAGATGGGGACTCCCGGGAGTGGTTAGGTCCTGAGAGTGGAGACTGATGAGTGGGATTAGTGCCTTTCTAAAGGAGAGCCCAGAACATTCCCTGGCCCCTTCCGCCATGTGCGGACACTGCAGAGAAGCAGGTAGCCTGCAGCCTCGGAAGAGGGCTCTAACCAGAACCCAGCCATGCTGGCACCCCAGGCTTGGACTTCCAGCCCCTAGAGCTGTGAGCGATACATGTGTGTTGTTCAAAAGCATCCAGTCGGTGGTATTTTGTTATAGCAGCCAGAAGAGCCCGAGATAATGTGCACAACTATACAAGGTCTCCTTTCCCTCCTTCCTAGTTGTTAGAGCAGTTTTCCTGATGGAATCCTAAGACCTACCATCTCACCTTCATGGAAATTCTGCTTCTCTCTGCTGGAGAGGGCAGGGGAGGGCAGGGGGAGAGGGGCTCCTGGGGATTTAAGCAGTAATGCCAAGGATCATGGCATCCTTTGGGCAGCCACTGGATTTAAAAGTTAAAGCATCTTCTCCAGTTGTCCGGTTCTGTTTTCTCATGGGACCGTACGGTATTTGCACAATCTTTCCAGGATGAAAACTGATAGAATAGAAACGTCTGGCATTTGCTAATAACTAAGATTGTTTTGCTACTGACACGTTGTCGGGTTGAACCCACGTGGAACGCAGGTCTGTGTTCCTCACGTCTGGGGCGACCTGCTGTCTGGACGGGAGCTTGTGTCTGCCGTGGTAGCAGAGTGAGTGTGAGGTCAGCAGAGCGAGCGAGTAGCCACAGCTGTGACTCTTCAGGGGTGCGGAGCCCAGCGAGATGAGCCTGACCGCAAGGGTAGCCAGCGCGTTACTTGCGCCTAGAGCCTGTGTTGCAGAAAACGTTCTGCCCGTGATTTCTTCTGAACCTCTCAAGGCAGCGTATTCAGCAAACCAATACTTGGGATCATTTTTAAAAGTTCAGCTTCCAATTTTGTTTTCTATTTTGGTTGAGAAAAGTTAATGAGATTTTTTTTTCATATCAGAAAGGATTTTCTCCACTTCTTTTTTTTTTTTTTATTTTTTTAACGTTTATTTATTATTGAGAGACAGAGAGACACAGAATATGAGCAGGGGAGGGGTAGACAGAGGGGGGAGACATAGAATCTGAAGTAGGCTCCGGGCTCTGAGCTGTCACCCAGAGCCCGACGCGGGGCTCGAACTCACAAACTGCGAGATCATGACCTGAGCCAAAGTCGGTAGCTTAAGCAACTGAGCCACCCAGGTGCCCCTCTCCAATTCTTTTATTCGTTTACATTTGCAAGGTGCACATGTCCCATGGGTCTTCAGATATCTGGAAGAGGAGTTTCCTTTGGCGTTGGTGGAAGCATATTTTTTTCTCTAATGGAACTATACCAGTCTCTACCCTGCTAGCTCCTTTAAAATACTCACCCCCTGACGTAAAACACCCTGTATTCATTTATAATTTTTTGTCTCCCTTAATCTCTTGAGCACTTGGCCTCATGAACTAAACACGATGCACTTCATTTTACCGTTTTGTAGACGTTCCACCCGATAGTTTGTCTTCCCATCTCACAAATGCCTTGTTACCCTCTTAGCTCAACCATCCTATCCGGAGTGAAGACCCTAGATCTTGTGCTGTCTCTCAAATCTCTCTCATATTCTTTGCTGTAGATTTCCAGCTTCCTTCTAATGGTACCTCCTCTCCATCCAAAATCCCCCCGCTCAGGCACCTCCTGTTCAGGGAGCTCAGTGTCGATTTACCAAGGACACTGGCCTCTGGTCCTCATTTCTGGCCTTATGTGGTTTATTTTTCACAGTATGTTGTCCTAAGTATGCTCTCATCGTCTCTCCACTCGTTTTCCCTTTTTCCAGCTCCGTGATGGTCACTGGGCACTACCCCTCCTTGGCCGCATAACGTGTTCCTCCTGCTCTGTGTCTGTGACTGGGCAGCTCTTTCTGGCTGAAGAGGAGAGCTGGCCCGTCCTGACTGGCCTCACTTTAATTAATGACCGCTGACCTCAAGTACAAGTTCAGACTCGGGTGATACATGTCCCTTTTATGTGATTTTTTTTTTTTTTCAAACTCCCCTGGTCTATAATTCCACAGAAAACAGAAATAGAACTATAACTTCACTCACGTTCAGGAAGACTAATTTAACAGACCAATTTAACCAGGGGCCAATTTAACAGTATTCTGTATCAAAAAATTATGAAGATTCTACAAATAATTTACAGCCAAAATGAGTTCATATAACTTTATTGCTACGGCCTCTACTTTCAACTTCCATTATTGATTATTTCAACAGAGCTTCAAAATGAAAACAAATAGACATTAATTAAAAATGACTCAATGATTTAAAAATATATGACTTGCCTTTCCAACTATCTAAAATTAACATCTAGGCCATTACACTCGGGGAGCAATTATGAAGGTTTGAGTGTGAAACGGCACATAGAAGCAGCACGGACTTATTTTTAAATCAACTTAATTGTTAGCAATAAAACAAAGTGAGGAGAGAAGACGTTTATCTTCCACAGATAGAGTAACTCTCATGTTTTGTGCCATTTCTTGATGGAGCAAACAATTTTGGGGTCTTCTCAGTGGGAGAGAAACCCCCCACCTCCCTTAGAGGGCCATCATAGCCACACAAAATAAAGAAGACTGATCACATGTTCCAGATGAGGACATCTTCCGATCGGCCTGGGCAGACCCTGACCCTGGATATTGATAGAGAGAGAGATGGTGTAGTTATTTAGGGGAAGCATAAGAAAATGGACACGATAGAAAGTGCTAGAACTGTTTCCAGGCTTGTCTTTGTTCTCAGATCCTGGGTTTCTTCCTCCGTGTTTCACTGGGTGTTACTGTGCAAAACCAGGCAACACAGAAACCAGTAATTTAGTTAGTTCTGCGAAGTGTAATTCTCTAAAGAATTTTATGAAAGAACTTTAAATTCAGTGCTTTTTTTATGGGACATAGAAAGTGAAGATAGAAACTTACAGGGGAAGCACAGAAATAACAAAACACAGGTGAAGGAAAAGAACAAGATTAAAAAAGAGGAAAGTGAAAAGATACATCAAGGAATATGCAAAAATAGAAAAGTAAACTTAACTATGGAAAATCAAATGCACTCAAATTGGTAACAGTATTGACAGTCTCATTAACATATATACAGTGCATATCTAATGCCCACAGCTGTTCTGGGACTTGATATGGATTGATTGAATCTTGACCTTGGCCCCAAAGGTAGTTGCAGCTACTGTTCTTATTACTGACGTTTATAAAACAAGGTAACATTCCTGGCTGGAGACGGCGCAGTCTATTCATTCATGATTGATAATGAAGAGAAGAACAAACATTTTGGACAGCATTTTGGTAATGGACATTGAGAGGCTTAAGAAGAATTTGCCCACTAGTTTTCAGTTAAATCAGCTCCCCTAAGGAAGCAAGATTGGATAGAATAAAGCGTCCATGATTTGAAAATATTCAAGTTAATATACAAAAACAGCAAGTCAGGGGCGCCTGGGTGGCTCAGTCGGGTAAGCATCCGACTCGGCTCAGGTCACAATCTCACGGTTCGTGGGTTCAAGCCCTACATCAGGCTCACTGCTGTCAGCCTGTCAGTGCAGAGCCTGGAGCCTGCTGCAGATTCGGTGTCTCCCTCTGTCTCTCTGCCCCTCTCCTACACAGACTCTATCTCCCTGTCCTCTCTGTCTCTCAAAAAAAAATAAACATTAAAAAAATAAAAAGAAATAGAAAAACAGCAAGTCAGAGTATTATGCAGGCTTGAAAAAATCATGAGGCTTCAGAACAATAGAAACTGGTGAAAACCTATGCAAAATAACCAAAAAAGATACAAATAAAAAAAAAGATACAAGTCACATGTACTTAATGATTCTTGTTTTGTAAGTGGGAATGTAAATAATCACAAAAAAAGGGGAAGAAATAGGACTTTTTTTTCTTATAGATAGTGGAATATGGTGAATTTTATACCTTTCATCATTCCCAAAGTTTCTACGGTTAAACAAACATCAGGTGTGGTAGATTGAGTGCATCAGTGCTCCCTGTATCCAGACCTTTCCAGAATGCCTTCCCACAGTGAATCTGGCCTCAAACAACTTGCTTTAGCCAGAGGGACAGTAGCAAATTAGATGCTTGAAAAACATTAGTGCATTTCCAAGCTCTGCTGGCCTTACCTCTGATCACCATGAGAGCATTTCCCAGATGGAGATAGGAAGGAAACACAGAGGAGAGTACATTCATCCCAGTCTTGGCCATCCTAGGTCTGGTAACTTCCAGCCAACGGGCCAGCTACCAACAGTTGCACGAGCCAGCTCAGCTCAGATCAGTAGAACTGGCCTCTGAGACTTAGGTGTGAGAGGAATTAACAAAAGTGTGCTAGTTACCTGCCTAAGATTCAGGTAGTTTGTTTTGCAGTGAGTTAACTTACAGAGGGGGCCATTTGAAATTTGGAACTTCCCTGAGGACCAAACCCAGGTTTCAAAGCATCCGTCAATAATGATACATGTGAGGTATTCCGTTACTCGTTTTTCTACTAGCCCTCCGTTTATGATATGTTCCAGGGAAACCTGGCTTTATATCATCTGTATATTTAACTGGACACCTCCACTAATCTTTTCCAATTCCTGTAGTTGTGATTAGATTCTTCCTTAAGACACCCCCCCCCAGCTTCCTCTGATCACTTGGGCTTACGGCTATCTAGAGAAGCTTCAGGAAATTTTCCTTGCTCATTGAACTCTTAAAATTCGCAAGGAGACATCATTTTCCTTAGCCTTTTGCCCTACTTGCTACCACATCTGAAGCTCAGAGTGGTAATGTGTCTAAAGAGGTATACAGCTGTGGCTGTAGTGTCTCTGGCACTTTCTTCCCTATTTGAGCCAGGGCTCCGTGTTTCCCCATCACATCCGGTGAGCTGACACCTGCATTTCGGTGACTCTCATCCCATCACTGATTTTTTTCCTTGACCCCCATTCCTTACTGTCCCTTCTGTTTGCTGTTTGTCTTTGCAAGCCTCCCTGGTCCTCAGGCTCCACTCATCACCTTTTGAATGCTGCTTCCTGAAGAGCTTGTGGTCCAGCCTTCATCTCACCTTCTTGGTTCATATATATATATATATATATATATATATATATGTATATGTATATATATATACGTATATATGTGTATATATATATATATACATATATACGTATATGTGTATATATATACGTATATATATGTGTATATATATACGTATATATATATGTAAAGTTTATTTATTCTGAGAGAGGCAGAGGCAGCACGAGTGGGGGAGGGGCAAAGAGAGGGGATCCCAGGCAGGCTCCATGCTGCCAGTGAAGAGCCCGTCGTGGGACTCGAACCCAGGAAACCGGGAGATCATGACCTGAGTGGAAACCTAGAGTCGGATGCTTAACTGACTGAGCCACCCAGGCACCCCTCACCTTCCTGGTTTCTGTTTGACTTCTGCAGCCCTGCTCAACTATGACATGCCAAGCCTTTCGTCTACTCACCACTTACCTGTGAGGTATTCATGTCCCAGCCAGTGTCTTACGTACTTTGGGTATGAAGTTTAATGATGTTTCTTGTTTACAAAAACACTCTGAGATGACCACAAATAGGTACATGGGCAAATGGTTTTGAAGTAATGTATTAACGGTCAAATCAAAGACATTTATAAAATGCTATCTTCATCTTAAGTCTATTTCTGACCGTTCCTGACTCACTGACGGTGCACGGGGGGTGGGGGGAAGGCTACTTTGATGCTGGAACAGAGGAGCAACCACCGTGCCATCCTTTGCCCTGTGCGGAGCTCCCTGGGGCTGAGATGTGTTTGCCGCTCGGAACAGGGTCATCTGTGGGGGTAGTGGCAGTGTCAGGCATGCGTCACGAAGCCTGGTTGGCTCCAGCAAGAATAAATCGTTGTCCAGTTATAAGGACAGAGGGTGGAGGTCGGCTAACACATCCAGGTGTGTTGGAGGAAGCACACAAGTGTTCACAGAGAGCGACAGGGCCCCGTCTCCCCTGACTCCCTTCTGAGTCCTTCGAAGTGTATTGCTGAGACTCTTAACCTTTTTTTTTAGAGGCTGATTTGCATCTACTTGGAGGGAAAAATCACCCAAGTAAAGAAATTCTCCCCAAGGCACTATTCAGAGCAAGCCCATTAGGTGCCCTTGGCCTAAGCGTGAATACAACTCATTATGACCTTTTCCAAATTCACTTTCGCAACTAAATAACTATGGTTCTTATCACTACATCAGGATGCAGTGAAATCCCAAAAGGTCCATGTTGTTTCCTTCAGATCAGTTATCTCAATAGATGGTATATATGTGTGCACACGGAAGTATCCTGAGCCCATCTGATTGGCTGAGAGTGTGGTTTGGCCTTCACTCCAGAGAATTGTACTCATGTATAGATAAATGACCGCTTTCATGTGGAATTTTGTGCTTGGTGTATTCCCAGGGCTTTGGAGAAATGTTGGAAAGTATCTCGCTACCCAGAGCTGTGGCTCTTAGTGTTAACATAGTATCAAGTTTCACACATGGGTGGTTCTCAAAAATTAGTTCTAAATAGGAAACGGAAGTATCCTCTGTGACCAGGTTAGGTGATCAGATACAGAAATTAAGATAGCTAAAAATACGTATAAAGGTTGTAAAAGCATGATGCAGTACAGTATTCTACCAGTGTGGTCCCCAAATGGCAGCATCAGAATTACCTGGAAACTTAGAAATGCCCGTTCCAGTTCCCCCTTTATCCAAGGAACCAGCAGCACCAGCGAATGGGGCCCAACAAACTGTTGTAGAATCTCCACTGTGATACATGTGCAAATTTAAGACCTACCAGTTGGAGTCCCTTGTTTCTTTTTTTTTTTTTTAATTTTTTTTCAACGTTTTTTATTTATTTTTGGGACAGAGAGAGACAGAGCATGAACGGGAGAGGGGCAGAGAGAGAGGGAGACACAGAATCGGAAACAGGCTCCAGGCTCTGAGCCATCAGCCCAGAGCCCGATGCGGGGCTCGAACTCCCAGACCGCGAGATCGTGACCTGGCTGAAGTCGGACGCTTAACCGACTGCGCCACGCAGGCGCCCCTGGAGTCCCTTGTTTCTAACAAAGGATCACAAAGTTAGGCATTGTAAAGTTAACTTTCATTTACTTTTCTAAACAGTTGGGAGATCACGTGATTGACGAAGACTGTGTCAGAAAGGAAAACAGCACAGTTCCCAAATCCTGTATCCACAACTTAATCTTCCCAGTATTTGAAGGATTCTTTCATAGTTTAAAACAATTCACAGTCTGTTTTAAAAGTCACATTGGGTCAATTGGAAAATTTCCATACGGACAGGTGTTAGACGGTAGGAAATTGTTCATCTCATTTGTGAAATGGTATTGCAAATGCAGGAAGGTGCTGGAACACATATATATGAAACAATTATCATATAAATGCACCCAATTGAGATAAAATGGAAAATTTGTGAAGTTTAAACATATACACACGTTTTTAATGGCTTTAACTAAGACAGGACCTAACAAATGAAAAGATGACTATTGAGTACAAATCAAAGAGAATTGTTTCTTCTTAGGATTCTAGAGGAAAGTTACATGATATCAAATTAAAATGTGAACACTGTATGAGCAGGGGTGCCTGGTTGGCTCAGTCTGACTCTTGAGTTCGGCTCAGGTCATGATCTCTTACTTTGTGAAATCAAGTTGTGCTTAGGGCTCTGTGCTGACAGCATGGAGCCTGCTTGGGATCCTCTCTCCCTTTCTCTCCTCCCCAGCTTGGTGCACCTGCCTTCTCTCTCTCTCTCTGTCTCTCAAAATAAGTAAACATAAACAAATAAAATCTTTAAAAATATTTTTTTAAACTGTGTAAGCAAACATATTACCAGTTTTCTTGTTCTGATTACACGCCTAATGGCAAGAATGTTTAATGCTTGCCCGTATGTGTTATTCTGAACCTCATGTCAGAATCCGTGCCTAAGCCTCCTTTCATCTCTAGGACAACAATGGAAGGCAGCTGTTGCACTCCCTGGGTAAGCACAGGGAGAAAGTGAGATGTAAAGAAATTAAGTAACTTGTTCAAAGTCTTTTTAACTAATAACAGTATAGTTAGGATTCATGACAAATTCTGAAATCAAATTTTGATTTTGTAGGGAACAGATTCTTCTCACATAGCATGCATCTGATTGAAGGAGCTTATGAATAGCCACAATTGTGGTCTGAATGCAGGCTGTTTCAAGAGCCATTTTTGACAAAAGCATACACACACATGGAGCTTACTGGATTGGGATTGGGAGTAGAGGTGGAGATGGGGTGAAAGAGGCAAAATAAAGTCCTTAATGAAGATCAAGTCTGGGAGATCCCTAGAGACCAGGTGGATGTTAATGCCTAGAATCTGGAAAAAATCAGCAGCAAAATGCTACAATTTTTGCAGAGGGACACTAGGTCACTTGGAAAAAACAATTCCTAAGAAAGAAATATAGACTCTTGACTGTGACCTCAAGGACCCTACACCCTTGGGTCCCTTCCTGCCTTCTTGATTTCTTTTCCAACCTCCCTTTTTCTGTCCACTAGCCCTGGTTCCCTCCCTGAGGCTGATAGTGATCCTGCCTCAGAGCCTTTGCACTTGCTCTGTGATCTTCCCTAATGACTAATGACCTGTGTGTTGATTTTATTCCTAAGTATAACATTTTTATGTTATAAGTAATACTGGTTTTATTTTCATGCCAAACCCTTAGTTCCTAGGACATAGCAATGTAATTTAGTTTTGTATATTGATCTTTTACAAGTTTTGCTTAACTTAGAGTTTTAAGAGTTTGGGGTGGTTTTTTTGTTTGTTTTGTTTTGCTTGGTGTGTGGATTTCACAGAATTCTCTGTATGTGTATTTGGCTTAATGTATATTATACTGTTTTGCTGTAGCGTTCTCTAAATGGCAATTAGGTTAGGTTGGTTAATAATGCTGTTGAAGTATTTTATTTCCTTCCTGACTTTCTGTGCACTTTTTCTATCATTCATTGAGAAAGGAATGTTTAAATATTTGACTATAACTGTGAGTTTGTCTATGCCCTTTGCAGTTCTATTCGTTTTATCTCCGTATATTTTGAAGCCATGTTATTAGTTGGATAAAGGTTTAGGGTTATGTACTCTTGGTGCATTTTTCATTATGACTTTATCATTATGAAACGACCCTCTCTGGCCCTGAACTATTCTCTTCTCTGAAATCTACTTTGATATCATTTTCCATACTTCTAATTATGAAATATTCGTGTCTGTATATTTAATGTGAGGTTCTTATAGGTACCCGAAATGTGGGTCTTGCTTTTTCGTTTCAGTCTGACTGTGTTTGTCTTCAATAGTGTGCTTTTTAGACTACTTACATTTAATGTGATTATTTTTATGTGTGGGTTTAAATTCAGCATCTTGCTCTTTGCTTTTTATTAGTCTCATCTGGTATTTGCGGTTTTCCTCTTTTTTTTGTAATTTGGATCGTGCCTTTCTTTATTCCATGCCATCTTGTTTCTAAAACAATTATTTGTTTCATTACCTTAGGGTGTAGAGTGCAAAACCTTAAGTCATCTCATCTCAGTCCGCTCAAGTGATACACTTTTTTTCCATGGAGCAGAGGCATATTTTAGCTCTCCCATTTCAGAGGTGAAATAGGAATTCTAGTCTCCTGATGGCTGACTGCTTGCTTTTCCCACAGTGTGATGGTCAGATGAGTGTGAGCCTGCTTTCTCTGGAGAATAATACCGAGTCCCCGCAATTGGAAGCACCAATGGGAAAAAGGTTGGGATTGTTTTTTTCTTGTTTAGGAAAAGAAAGGCTTTGAACATCCTATAGAAGAGCTCTAAAAGTTCCTTGCAGACCGCTTGGGTAAGCATCAGGCATGAGCATCAGGTAAACCATTGGAGATAAATCTGGGAGCTCGCTTCTCAGTTGGGACCCTGGGGCCGAATTGGGATTCCTTTGGCTTTACACATTAGTCGCTCTGGGAGAGCAATTCACATCCCATAAATCACATTCAGTCCGTGGCTTGTAGGGTTGTCTGGAATTGTGTTTACCCATCTTATTCTGTGTGCCCGAATTAAAGAGTATCTGATCCTGTCAGCACGATACGTGCCTCTCTGTAGGCCTGGTTGTTTAAACTTGAATGCAAGACACATACTTACTTCTTGCATTTGTATCCTGAGGATTGTGCAATTAATCTGTTAATGTGCTCCATTTGGGCAGATCAGATTTCATGTTGCATACATCATCAAAGGAAGATTCGAGGCTGTTAACGATGTAAATCAACATGTCAACAGTGCTTTTAAATACTACTAAGGCATGCACAGGAACCGATATTTATTCAAATTCGAAATAAATGTTTGAATTCCCGCAGTTCTTAGATATGTGTTCCTGACTATAACTGCATTTGTGTCCAACTTTAAGCATTATATTTTTTTACATTTATTTTTTGAGAGACATAGATAGAGCACAAGTGAGAGAGGGGCAGAAAGAGGGAGAGGGAGACACAGAATCCAAAGCAGGCTCCAGGCTCTGAGCTGTCAGCACAGAGCCCGATGCGGGGCTTGAACCCACGAACCGAGAGATCATGACCTGAGCTGAAGTCAGATGCCCAACTGACTGAGCCACCCAGGAGCCCCTCTAAGCATTATAATTTGATACAGGATTAAAATGAAATGCCCTCGGGGCACCTGGGTAGCTCAGTGGGTTGAGCATCTGACTTTAGCGCAGGTCATTATCTCACGGTTCTTGAGTTCGAGCCCCACATTGGGCTCTCTGCTGTCAACACGGAGTCCACTTTGGATCCTCTGTCTCCCTCTCTCTCTGCCCCTCTCCTGCTTGTGCTTTCTCAAAAATAAATAAAACATTTAAAAATTAAAAAAAATGCCTTTGGAACACTTGGGTGGCTCAGGTCATAATCTTGGGGTTTGTGAGTTCGAGTCCCGCATCAGGCTCTGTGCTGACAGCTCAGAGCCTGGAGACTGCTTTGGATTCTGTGACTCCCTCTCTCTCTGCCTTTCCCCTGCTCTCACCGTCTCTCTCTCTCAAAAATAAATTTAAAAAACATTAAAAAATTATATATAAAAAATGTAATGCCCTTGGATATTTATGTTGTCCTTATTCATGGGCTCTAAATAGCAGATACTTAAATCTCTGAGCCTAGGAGACAGGTCATAAATGTAATCAGTTGTTATAACTAGTGCAATTTCTGCTGTTCTCTGGTTGAAGAAAATAACAAGTCCAATTCTTGGGTTCAAACAGTTTGTCAGACCAGGAATTTATGCATGGGTATATGTATGCATTTTTCCAGAACTTGTTCTTAAAGAACCTCAATGATGCCAAAATGCCCAAGTTTCTTTCCTCTATTTAAAAGAATATTATATTGAAATAGACTGAAAATGTAACTTTGTTTTAGACTCTGTTTTTCGGTCATTTGACAGTATCGAATCAGCGTCCCCGAGAAGTGTGCAATGTATTGGGGAGAAGAGGAGGGAGGAACCACAGTTCAGTGGATTCCACACTGCACAATAATGGTGGTGAATAAATGCTTGATAATGGCTGTGTGTGCGCATTCAGGCAAAGGCTCATCACCAACAGGCCACAGAAGACAAGGGCAGGAAGAGTTTCATGCTGGGCACATGATAGAAGAGAGTGGGAAGGCAAAAGGACAATAGAGGACAGGGAAACGAGGCCACTTAGCCTGGTCCAATCACTCTTGCTCTATAGCTCTGCGACTTTGATGCTATTTGTGGTTTACAGCCTTTTCCATATGGTTTAATAAAAATTAGAAACATCTCCACATTCTGCAGTGCAGTTGGGATAGATGTTTAGCTGGCAGTTTCACGCTCTCATTTCGTTATAAGAGACTCATTCTTAGCGCTCTTGGCACTTCAGTTTCTGGAAATTGCTTTGTTTCAGTTTGGTGGCTCTCTTCTATCCTAGGCTCGATGACGGCACATTGTCGCCCTACATGTCCACCGAAGGTGAATGGGATGAATGCCATACTGGGGGTGGCTTTGACTTCACTTCCTAAACTGTAGTTTATTATTTTTAATTTGTTTTAATATTTATTTATTTTTGAGAGAGAGAGACAGAGTGGAGCAGTAGAGGGAAAGAGAGAGAGACACACAGAATCCAAAGCAGGCTCCAGGCTCTGAGCTGTCAGCATAGAGCCCAATGCAGGGTGCAAACCCATGAACCCTAAGATCACGACCTGAGCTGAAGTCAGACACTTAACTGACTGAGCCACCCAGGCGCCCCTCCTAAAATGTACTTTAGATAGGCTGATCATTTGGGTAAATGGTAACACAAAACCTCTGTAAAAATGAATGAAAATGTTTGCTCAGGAAAAGCAAGAAGGCAGGGTGAAATTTTATAGAGGATTAGTGGCACAAAAGATCGTATTTTATTGATGAGATGTTCATTCATTTATCCAAGAGTATTTCTGATGCCCTCCATGTTCTAGGCACTGTATTAGGCTTGGTTATGAGTGCACACACACAAAAAATATCACTGCTCTGGGAACTCAAAACTTAATCTGGGAGAGTTTCAATCAATAAAGGACTGAGCAATTAAAAATTTAAATTTTATATTATAATTATATTTGAGTGCTATGGTAGAGAACAATTTAGCTTGGCTCCTATTCAGAAAATGTACTTTTGGAAAGTGCTCCAAGGAATTTGTATTTATTTATTTTTTTTTTTAAATTTTTTTTTTCAACGTTTATTTATTTTTGGGACAGAGAGAGACAGAGCATGAACGGGGGAGGGGCAGAGAGAGAGGGAGACACAGAATCGGAAGCAGGCTCCAGGCTCTGAGCCATCAGCCCAGAGCCCGACGCGGGGCTCGAACTCACGGACTGCGAGATCGTGACCTGGCTGAAGTCGGACGCTTAACCGACTGCGCCACCCAGGCGCCCCAGGAATTTGTATTTAAACCAAGACTCAGTGACGACCAGTCCACCGTATAAAATATGAACAGTGTCATTCTAGGGAAAAGATGAGAAGAAGACTGGAGATGGTCAAAGCTTTCACATATTTAAGAAATGGAAAGGGAGCCAGAACACTGAGAGGGAAGCAGAATTGAAGTCAGGGAAGATTAAGTTGGATTATTTGGGGCTTTGTAAACCATAGTAAGGTGTTTGCAATAGACACCAAAGATGGGCCACTATGGTAGTAATTCCTTCTTTACTGATTGGTGTTATTTCTGTTATTCAATTGAAGTTATTGAGTAAAATACATTTATTCTGGGTACACTCATAGACACCCACTTCAGTGATGAAGACAGGCCATCTCAGACCACCCGATGGAGAAGAACAGACTTTGTGATGGGGCCAGTGTGCTGAAGGGAAGGACAGAGACTTTGAAAAGACACAGACTGAGGTTAAGTGGTGGAAGCCGATTTAGATCTTAATTCATGTTTAATCTTTAACATGATTCTGTTGAACTTCAGTGGATTAGAAAATAAATCCTGGAATTGCTGATGTATGCTGTTGCAACGCAGCCCAATAAGCCATGGGATAAGGTGTCGTGTCAAGCGGGATTCAGGAATTGACAATGCCATGGAGATGGCATGGTTTTCCAGTTTCGATCTTGTACTTTCAAAAGAAGACGGAAATGGGTAGAAGCTTAAAATCTTGTTACGTGCATATACTGTAACCATGTATGCATCAAGAATGTTAAAATTCAGTGCTGTACCAATAATGTCCCCAATTTATAGAGCATTGGCTTCACTGGAGAGTTTGGGGGAAGGGCGTGCAGGGAATATGGTCAATATGGTGGATGGAATTATCCTTGAACGCCTAGTTCTATACTTAGTTTTTCTGCTTTCAGCCTCAATGTATTTGTCCCTTTACCAATTATCCTTTCATGTCTTCCTGGGCCCTACCCTGTTTTTGAGTCTTTCAGACAAAGGAAGTGCTGTGTAATATACCCTCTCTCATGCGGTAACGCACTCTTTTCTATAATTGCTGAAATGCCTACCATGCTGGACATACAGGAAAGGAGATGCTGTCCTTCCTCGCAAAATACTGAAACTGGATTAGTAGGAAGAAATACTTAGATGAATGACTACAATGTAGGAAAAAAGTTAGGGTTGGTGCAGGAGACATTGAAAACACCCGAGGGTGGAATTGCGAAGAGAGAGTAACATCGGGTTGGAAGGGGAGGTCGAACACCTTTATGGAGGCAGCAGCATTTGAACGGATACCTGAAGAACGGACATTGTTTTACAGGCCGGGAAAGGAGGTCGAGGTGCGGAACGTGGTGAGGGGCGGTGAGGCGTGCACGCGCTAATCTTGGGGAGGGTGGAATGATTGCCTCCAAATGATGGTTTGGAAGGAAGCCAGTATTACCTGGCTTGTTCATGCCCTTTATTCGTCCTGTTGGCACCAAATGACTTTGGTGGTCATCAGAAATAAAGCCTACCTAGTAAGATAAAGATACCTATTCTGATACGTTTATGTCTGTGTTACTATCGGATTCAGGATCCTAGTGATTCACACCTTTTTGCAGTTCACTCCCACCTTGCACCAAGGTTGGTCTCCGGGACCAATATAATGCAGACGAGAGGATGGGATGTCACTTCTGAGATTAAGTCATAAATAACTGCTGCTTCTGTCTTGGTGGTGTACTTGCTGCCTCTTGGATTGCGCGCTCAGGGAAGAAAAGGTCAGCCGCCATGTCATGAATAGCTCTATGGAGGGGACATACTCAGTGAGGAACTGAGGCCTCCAGCCAGTAGTCACGTGAGTGGCCTTAGAAGAAGATTGTAAAACACCAGGGAGGCCTTCGGATGACCAAAATCCTGGACTCCATTTTGATGGCAACCCCATGGGAGACCCTGAGTCAGAACGACCCAGCTACACTGCTCTCAGATTCCTGATCTTCAACGTTTTCTGTTTTCAGCTGCAGAGTTTTGGAATTTATTTTGTTATGCATCAATAGATAACTAATACAATTCCCAATGCCTACAATAAGGTCTGATATATATAAATGATTTTAGTAAAGGCTTAAAAGAATAAGTGAATGGAGTGTTTGCTTTTTATACTAGGGACTTTTTAAAAACTTTTTGATCTGAATATATAAGCTTCTATTTGGAAATCAAATTATGTTTCAAGAATTTTTTTTAAATACTATTTGCAGTCATTGAATATACTATTTACTTGTTTACTCCCCAGGTTAGTCCCTGACATTCAAATATCGCTGCTGGCTGCAAGTTAAGATTGAATTTTGAGCAGCTGTCTTCATCCCATATAAAAGGCTATGATTCTATTTTTGTTTATCACCTATGATTTTATTTTAGTCTCCAGAAGCAATTTAGAAAAAAAATAAGGTTCACTAAAGTGTTAATTCTTGAGTGAAAAATTCCATGATGAAGATGTAAACATAATCAGGAAACTTAATGTTTTTAAAGTTCTTTATTTTTCATTACATTTAAAAGTTTCTTATTATGAGGATATCTGATTTGAGAACTTAAATAACATTTATATGGATCACAGTGAAATGGGGACACCGGGTATTACTCCAAATGACTTGATCAATCCTTTATAATTAAAAAAAATTTTTAGTGTTTATTTTTGAGAGACACAGAGAGAGCACAAGTGGGGAAGGAGCAGAGAGAGAGGGAGACACAGAATCTGAAGCAGGCCCCAGCCTCTGAGCTGTCAGCACAGAGCTCGAGGTGGGGCTCGAACTCACGAACCGCGAGATGATGACCTGAGCCGAAGTTGGCGCTTAATCACCTGAGCTACCTAGGCGCCCCTATAATTTTTTTTTCAAAAAAATGTTTTTAATCTTTATTTATTGTTGAGAGAGACACAGAGTGTGAGCAGGGGAGGAGCAGAGAGAGAGGGAGACACAGAATCTGAAACAGGCTTCAGGCTCCGAGCTCTCAGCACAGAGCTTGACACGGGGCTCGAACCCATGAACCGCGAGATCATGACCTGAGCCGAAGTCAGACACTCAACCGACTGAGCCACCCAGGCACCCCTATAATTTTTTAAAAATAAATTATTTTCTTAGAGAATGTTAAAGTTCATAGCAAAATTGAGTAGATGGAGTAGAGATTTCCCATGTATTCCCTACCGCTGCCCCGTTGTTGACACCCCCCCCGAGAATGGTACATTGTTATAATTGATGAAGCTTTGTTGACACATCATAATTACTCAAAGGACATAGGTGACATTAGGGTTCACTCTTGGTGTTGGCCATTCTGTGGGTTTGTTCAAATGTATAATGACATATATCCATCATTATGATGCCCTGCAGAGTATTTCCACTACCCTGAACATCCTCTGTGCTCCACTTTTCATCCCTACCCTGCATGAACCCCTGGAAAACACTGATCTTTGAGTTTTGCCTTTTCCAGAATGCCATAGAGTCCTAAAGTATGTAGCCTTTTCAGATTGCCTTCTTTCACTTAGAAACATACGGGTAAGGTTCCTCTGTGTCTTTTCATGTCTTTTAGCCCTGAGTGATATGCCATTGTCTGGATGTACCACAGTTAATTTATCCATACTTCCTGAAGGACATCGTGGCTACTTACATGTTTAGGCAATTATGAATAAAGCTCCTGTAACATCCATGTGCAGGGTTTTGTGTGGACACAGTTTTCAACTCCTCTGGAAGAAATACCAAGGAGCTTAACGGCTGGATCATATTATAAGAGTATATTTAGTTTTGTAAGCTGCTGCTAATGTGTCTTCCCAAGTGGCTGCACTGTTTTACATCCCATGCCGCTGATCCAGCGGTGGGTGAGAGTTTCTGTTGCTTCACACCCTTGCCAGCATTCGCTGTTGTCGGTGTTACATGTTTTCGCCATTCTAACAGGTGTGTGGTTGTATCTCACTGTTCTGAGTTTTCCTGATGACCTATAATAGGAACCATTTTTCGTATGCTTATTTCCCATCTGTATACCTTCTTTGGTGAGGTGTCTGTTAAGGTCTTTGGCCCATTTTTTCATCACATTGAGCTTTAAGAGTTCTTTGCGTATACCGGCTAACAGTCCTTTATCCGATGTGTCTTTGGCAAATATGGTCTTCTGGTCTCTGGCTGGTCTTCTCATTATGTGGACATTGTCTCTCCCAGAGCAGAAGTTTCTCATTTTAGTGAAGCCTAGCTTCTCAGTCATTTCTCTCGATACTTTAATTTTAGGTAATTGAGATAATGGACACATACGTGTTTTTACAGGTTATCCCTGTGACTTAGTGTAGCCGACGAACCCTACCGTGATCCCCAAGGAGTCCCAATCCCTGACGTTCGTGCCTTTGTGCGGCACCCTCTGGAGCGTCGGCAGGACCCGTGCTGTGCTTCTGACCAACAGAGCGAACACAACGGGATGTCACTGCTGTGATTATCTTAGGTTGTAGAAGACTCTGTCCAGGCAGACTGGAGCTAGGGCCTCCCCTGGTGAACCGGATGGAAAAAAGTGGCCATGTCTGAGAAGGCCCTGAGGTGAGGACCTGTAGGAGGCTTCTAGGAGCTGTGGGCAGCCCCCGGGACCCTCAGGCCTACCGCCCGCGAAGAGCCAGGCACTCCCACGGCTGCGAGGGGTTGCCTCTGAGCACAACCCGAATGAGCCACTGAGCGTGCGCAAGCAGCTTCTTCCCAGGGAGGCCTCCGGGTGAGAACGCAGGCCAGCAGGTGCCTCGTTTGCAGCTTCGTGAGACCATGGGCAGAGGACCAGCTTAGCTGTGGCGGGACTCCTGACCCGTGGCCACGGGGGGGGGGGGGGGGGGGCGGAAATAAATATGTCCTGGTTTAAGCAGCTAAGGTTGTGTTCATGGAGCACACAGTGAGGGCAAACTCACCGTCTGTGCTCTAAGTTTTGCAGTCCTGTTCCTAACCTTATTAAACCCACTTGTGTCTTCGATAATAACAAATATACATTAACTATTTCAAAATAGATTAAAGTTACTTAAAAATAATTACACTGGCAAATCAAAACAAATCTTTTTCTTTTTAAGAGCCTATTTCCCCCTGGATGTTTCTTTGTTTTTTTTGTTTTTTTTGTTTTTTTCAGGTAATGATATAATGATAATAATTTACATAATATGTGGTAATGTGATAGAAATTGGGGAGATGCTATAAAGTGGTAGTAAGGGCTTCTGAGAATGATTCTTTTTTTTTAATCCAAGTTAGTTAACATACAGTGTAATAATGATTTCAGGAGTAGAAGTTAGTGATTCAACACTTACATATAACACCCAGTGCTCATCCCAACAAGTGCCCTCCTTAATGCCCATCACCCCTTTAGCCCATCCCCCCACCCAACTCCCTGCCAGCAACCCTCAATTTGTTCTTTGTATTTAAGAGTCTTTTATGGTTTGTCTCCATCTCTGTTCTTATATTATTTTTGCTTCCCTTCCCTTAGTGTCATTTGTTTTGTTTCTTAAATTCCAAATAGGAGTGAAATCATATGATATTTGTCTTTCTCTGATTTATTTAGCTTAGCATAATATACTCTAGTTCCATCCATGTGGTTGAAAATAGCAAGATTTCATTCTTTTTGATCACCAAGTAAAATCCATTGTGTGTAAGTGTGTGTGTGTATATATATGTGTGTGTGTGTATGTATGCATATATATATATACACATAAATATTTGTATATGTATATATATATATATATATACACATATACACACACAATGGATTTTATACACACACACACACACACACACACACACACACACACCTTCTTTATTCATCAGTCAATGAACGTTTGGGCTCTTCCCATAGTTTGGCTGTTGTTGATAGTGCTGCTGTAAACATTGGTGTGCATGTGGCCTTTCAAAACACCACTCCTGTGTCCTTTGGATAAATACCTAGTAGTGTAATTGCTGAGTCAGAGGGTCATTCTATTTTTAATTTTTTGAGGAACCTCCATACTATTTTCCAGAGCGGCTGCACCAGTTGGCATTCCCACCAGCAGTGCAAAAGGGTTCCTCTTTCTCTGCATCCTTGTTGACATCTGTCATTGCTTGAGTTGTTCATTTTAGCCATTCTGACAGGGTTGAGGTGGTATCTCATTGTCGTTTTGATTTGTATTTCCCTGATGGTGAGTGTTGTTGAGCATCTTTTCATGTGTGTGTTGGCCGTCTGGATGACTTCTTTAAAAAAGTGTCTATTCATGTCATTTGCCCATTTCTTTACTGGGGTATTTGTGTTTTGGGTGTTGAGTTTAAGCTTTTTTATAGATTTTTGGATACTAACCCCTTATCTGATAGGTCATTTGTAAATATCTTCTCCCATTACGTCGGTTGCCTTTTAGTTTTGTTGGTTGTTTCCTTAGCCCAGTTGAAGCTTTTTATCTTGATGAGGACCCAATAGTTCATTTTTGCTTTTGTTTCCCTTGCCTCTGGAGACACGTCAAGTAGGAGGTTGCTGCGACCGAGGTCAGAAAGTTTGTTGCCTGTTTTATCTTCTAGGATTTTGATGGCTCCTGTCTTACATTTAGGTCTTTTATCCATTTTGAGTTTATTTTTGTGTATGATGTAAGGAAGTGGTCCAGGTTCATTCTTCTGTATGTCGCTGTCCAGTTTTCCCAGCACCACTTGCTGAAGAGACTGTTTTATTCCATTGGCTATTCGTTCCTGCTTTGTCAAAGATCAGTTGGACATACATTTCTGGGCCCATTTCTGGGTTCTCTATTCTGTTCTATCCCTGGATGTTTCCAGTACTGCTCTTTGAGGAAGGAGATGCATTGATGAAATTTTCCTTTCCTGACACTAAATGGGGACCACTCTAGAACACATAGGCACCTGTTGGATTATTTATATATGTAGGAAAATGAAAGGGAAATGGGAAGACAGGACCACTTACTGTTGGTCCCTCATGCATTTTATTGCAAACAGATGTGGTCAGTGCATGGCGATAACTCGCCTCTGGGGTGAATGACTGGGATCTCTTTCCAGGGTAGAGTCGCTGGCTTCCGTTGTGCAGAAAGGACTGCCTGCTACCAGTTTATCAGTCTTCCTCCTACCTCAGCTCCAGGCTCCACGTACAGGCATGTGCAGAATGGCTGCCCTTCCCAGAATCCATTCAGTGTGGTTTCCACTGTTAAGGGAACCTCACATTTTTTTCAGTCCCTATATGTCATCCAAGGGCTTGTCATGGCAAAAGTGAACCAGAAACAACCTCACATGCTAGAATCCACATACTCTGCTTTTGTGAAACATCCAACATAATCTCATCTTGAATGGAAAGACTCTTCTCATCTGTACTGATCTCTCTAGTAATATTTTCCATGTTATTATGTTCTGTGTATATAGTTCCCTGCCCTGTGACACAGCAGTATCCCTGAGGGCAGTAGTACATTTCCTTTTGTGTTCCTGGCCTAGAGTCTGGCTTGTCGTTCTGCTTCGCGCCAGTTTTCAGTTGCTGCTGACAGGTGCTCACCTTGTCCATCACTGTTTCAATCGGTTCCCCTAATAACCTTGTATTTTAGATAACACTGTTATCTCCAATCTACACGTGAGGGAACGGAGGCTTAACAGATTCAATGTTTGAAGCACTTGACATGGAAAAGGCAGGTGGAAAAATATTTTGTAAATGCAAAGAAAAAGCAAATGAAAGGTAAATTAATTTTAAAAGGAAATATATTGAGGAAAAAGAATATGACCCAGGAGAATTTTGAGGGGAAAATATTTGTTGAACAACACATTTTGAGGGCTCTGATCTAGGCTCTGACAAGACTGAGGATATATTCATCTTGACCTGATTATGGAGGAAACACACTGCTTTCTGGGCGCCCCATCGTGAAGGAAGTGTGGCCCCAGGGCTCAGAGCTGGGGGACCTCCCAGAAGGGAGTGGCCATTTTACCCTGAGCTGGGTTTCATGCGCAGTTTTGTAGATGAGACTAGTAATGGTATTATGTATTTTGAATGGGCAGAGGGAAGGAAACAGTTCTTGTAAAGCAGGAAAACGTTGGGACCAGTAGTGGGAAAGTAAGAAAGTATATTTGGGGCAAATTTGAAAATAAGTACAGAAGTGAAATCAGAAGAGAGGGCAAAAAAATCACTGTGCCTTTCTCTGCTTGAAGGTCAACACCATGACCCTCATCTCCCCCAGTCTGAAATCCAGCCCCCTTTTCCACACGAGATATGTTCATTTGCTTCAGTTGTTAAGACAACTAAAACAGCTGAGCTAAAAACACAGTTCCCAGCTGAATTAGATAAAATCTCCGAAGTTGTACGCATTCTTGTGAATTATTTTATTTTAGCTGGGTGTGTGCATGGGCCACATGAGCCCTAAATGTCTGTGCCTTGAGGGCAGGATCCATGTACAGTTTGTTTGCATTTCACAGGCTGCCCGCTGGGCACAGACCACTAAAGGCAGCAGGACCTTGGTAAGTATGTGTAGAATAGTCCTGGGGCTGGGGTGGGGGAGAGGAATTACATGGAAACCGTTGGATCAAAGGTTACTTCCTGAGGGGAGAAGGAAGAGGAGTGTTGAGAGCCCAGTTGGGACCCAGACACAAGAAGTCTCGGTTGTGCGCATTTTATCACATACTCAGGAGCACCCATTGAAAGGTTCCTTGAGCAGTAGACTGGTCAGGAGCAGAGCCACTCTGAACAATGTAATGGAGCAGGAAGCTGAGGTTGGAAAGATGATGTTGAATCTCCTAGAACAGTTCAGAAGGAGGCAGCAGGGGCCTGACCCAGGCAGTAGGCAGAGGAGACAGAGATGATGGGTCTAAAGACCACGGGAGTGCCAGTTCAATTCTAATTCTTTCTTTGAGCGGATCTAAAGTCTGAAAATCAGGAGAGTGATTTCGTTATTTTTATTCTCAAAAAGGAACACCCTGTTTGGTGGGACAGGGGTTGAGTTGTAGTATTTTGGTATAACGCCACTGATCCTGTGTAGCGTTTCAGAGCACCTGCTGGATACACATACGTGCATACAGGGGTGCTCAAGTTCTCACCTGACTACCTGGGTTCAAATCCATGCCTCCCCACCTGTGTGCCCCTCCCCAGTCTCACTGATTCAAATACATGTGAGGTTAGCCGTGTGAGTACAGCAGGGCCACTGTGGGGATTAAGGATCTGACCCCCAGTAAGAGCTCATGCTCACTAACTAGAACCCACCCTGTTATCACGGCATGCATTTACCAAATTTTGATCACCACATTCAGTGAACAAACCAAGGAGCACATTATCCCACTTGATATGGTCTGCTGTGTGTATTGTGTTCTTAAATATTGGCTTCTCAATTATTTTTACAATGGAGTCTATTAAGCTTATTTTCTTAAGAACAAAATTGGTATGCATTGCCCATTTTCAGTGAAAAAAAAAAGATTCACTTTCGAACTTTCTTTTGAATAAGAGGAAATTTTCTACGCAATGGAACTATAAATTTAAGTGAAAGAATACACTTTGGAATTTACAATAGATAGCAGACTGTGTTCTTAGTCTTTCTGAAGGTGTGAAATTGTAGTTAATTGCTTTGTTCTCAATTTTAAAGAGCAAAGAGTTCATAAATAATAAGCTTGAGTGGCAGTTTCCAAAGGCTCTAAAACCTTTCAATGTGTTTTTCATTGCCAAAGATGTAATTCTTCTGAGTGTTGATTATTCCCATGAATTTTAAAATATTTTAAAATACCTTACACAGTCTGAACAGATGAAATTATCTGTGAATTTCCTCTGAATAGAGCTGTGCCAATGAGAAGCATACAACCTTTGGTTTCCTGTGACCCACGCATCCCTCATCTAGTTATAATATTTCTTACAAATATAATGTAGGGTGCCACAGTGAAAAGTAAATAAGGAGTCACTGCTTCCTAACTATGAAATCATCATCATTTATTATTTTTTTAATGTTTATTTATTTTTGAGAGAGAGAAAGAGAGACAGAGAGACAGAGCATGAGCCAGAGAAAAACAGAGACAGAGGGGGAGACAGAATCTGAAGCAGGCTCCAGATTCTGAGCTGTCAGCATAGAACCTGATGTGGGGCTTGAAGTCGGGAATGGTGAGATCATGACCTGAGCCAAAGTTGGATACTTAACCAACTGAGCCGCCCAGGCATCATCCTCATCATTTACTCTTTTTTTTAAGAAAAATATTTTAATGTTTATTTATTTTTGAGAGACAGAGAGAGACATGGCATGAGTGGGGGAGAGGCAGAGAGAGAGAGAGACAGACAGACAGACCGACCGACAGACAGAATCTGAAGCAGGCTCCAGGTTCTGAGCTGTCAGCACAGACCCCGCCACGGGGCTCGAACTCACAAGCTCAGGACCTGAGCCGAAGTCGGACGCTCAGCCAACTGAGCCACCCGGGCACCCCCATCATCATTCATTCTTAAAAATGGTTTTGTCTATAAAGAACTTCCGCGTTAACAGTGTTAACAGAGTCCTATTTTTATTGGCTGCATATTGAGCAGATGATACTAGCTTCAGTAAATATGTAAGCAAAGCAACCAATCCAAGGCATGAATATAGCAGTTGTTTTCCTCACTCAACCCTCTGCCTCAGGAGCCCATGGTGGTGTTGGGTATTAACATTTGTTATCCTGACACTCCCAAGAATCCCATTTTCCTCTGGGGTCTTTGATTCCCACAGTCTCCCACACAGGCATTTGGAAGTCAGGCTTGAAAGGGAAGCACGACTCAGAGAGAACAATCAGTAACTGGCTAAATTTGTTTCTGAACTTTGATATAGTTTAATCTGATGTTTTGTCTCTGGGAAGTTACACAAGGTCAGAGTCTGTTTGAGGTGACCTTAAGCAATGCGGTGTCTGTGCCTGGAGCACCAGGATTTTGCAGTGAGTGGAAAGTGGCCGGTATTCAGGCTGTGAACATGGCATTCACCTTCCAGTGTGGCCGTGAAGAAACTGACCTCCCCTCACCACGCTGTGCTGTTGTCGTTGGGTTTCTTGGCTGGGTGAGATGCTGGAGAAAACGGTTTGTAAGTTCAAATCCTACACAAAGATGAGTCGCTAGGTTTTCCTTTTCCCTGATTTCAGACTCTTTGGGAGCTACCTTGTAAGCTCGACCTGAGCGTGATCCATAGTCATTTGTGATTTGAATATCACGTCCATACTATAACGAATAGTAATACCATTGGTGTGGATGTGGGAAACAGCAGAGAGCAGGCGTGTCTGAGAACAAGTGCATGTCCCCGCCGTCTTGGGGAGGTTCTTTTTTAGGAGGCAGGCTTAGAAACTGCTGGTTTTCTTCACCCCCGACCCCAGCCCCAGATCCCTTGTGTTGGGTTTAGGCTGAACGACCACTTAGAGGATACAGTGTAGAATATAGTGAGACTCACAAGATGATTGTACTATGTGATCGCTCAAATCTCTATGGAAGAAAGCTCTTGGTTACAAACTATCTCCCGCGTGGGGGGCAGGTGCTCCAGGTTGCTAGCCGTGGTGACTGTGTGTCGATGAATTTTATACATCAGAACCACATTGTATCCATTCTCTTCCTCAACTTGTATCATCTGACATTTTTGCCTCCAGAATAATGGGGCACTTCTCTGCATGTGCTTTCAGGGAAGGCGCGGCTGGACAAGAGTTGAGCTCTTTTCAGATTTTCATCAGATTCTCAGTAAAACACCCGTACCTCCCCCTCCTCTCTATTTGTATTGCTCCTGTCATCCAACAAAGAAATACTGACTACTTAAAGGAAAACTCGGTCTTTTAAAGCTTATTTTAAAGAACAATGTTTAGGGGCGCCTGGGTGGCTCAGTCGGTTGAGCGACCAACTTTGGCTCAGGTCATGATCTCACAGTTTGTGAGTTCAAGCCCCGCATCAGGCTCTGTGCTGACTGCTCAGAGCTCGGAGCCTGGAGCCTGCTTCGGATTCTGTGTCTCCCTCTCTCTCTGCCCTTCCCCCACTCATGCTCTGTCTCTCTCCGTCTCAGAAATAAATAAACATTAAAAAAAATTAAAAAAAGAAGAGAAAAATGTTTACTGAGAGTGCGTGAGCCAGAGGGGCAGAGAGGATCTGATGGGGACCCTACCCTGTAAGCAGAGAGCTGGATGCAGGACTCGAACTAAAAAACCGTGAGATCATGACCTGAGTCACCCAGCCACCCCGTCTTTTAAAGTTTATTAATCCTTCCTAACATGTGGGGCACCTGGGTGGCTCAGTCACTTCAGTATCCTTCAGCTCAGGTCATGATTTCACAGTTTGTGAGTTTTAGCCCTGCATCGGGCTCTGTGCTGACAGTTCAGAGCCTGGATCCTGCTTCAAATTCTGTGTCTCCCTTGCTCTCTGCCCCTCCCCCATTTGCACTCTGTCTCTCTCTCTCTCAAAAATAAACATCAAAAATAAAATCTTTCCCTATGTAATATCTAAAAGTATTCCATTTCCCTAAGTTAATATGTGTATGTTTCTTTTTTCTTAATGTTAACTCTATATATTTTTGAGAGAGAGAGAGAGAGAGAGGAGAGAGAGAGAGAGAGGCAGAGAGCAAGGGAGAGGATCCCAAGCAGGCCATACTGCTGTCAGCATGGAGCCCAAAGTGGGGTTGTTGTCACAAACCATGAGATCATGACCTGGGCAGAAATGAAGAGTCAGACGCTTAACCTCCTGAGCCACCCAGGCGCCCCGTACAATGTGTGCATTTCTGTGTATATATGAACATTCAGGATCTAGAAGGAGGAAAGAATTGTGGAATAAATAGGACCCCTGGCCGACTTCTCTGAACCTGGAGAAACTTTCACTTACTAGTTCACACAGATCGGCTTGGTCCAGCTTCCCCTTCCTCTCTGTGCCCTTCGGACAAGGGGTGCATTTGCAGCAGGGTAGATGATTATGGGAGGGGGCAGACTCTTCCCTGTCCTGGAACTCGGGAGAGCTGCTGTGTGATCTCGTCCACTCCTAGTGTGTAAATCCTCGTGTTGCATCACTGAGGACCCAAGAAAGTTCTAGCCTTTAAACTTAAGTGGAACATGTTTCATACATACGTAGTTATAAATGTTTTATAAAATTAGAGAAGGAAGAATTCTGTTTTATTAGCCGGGGTTCACCTGTGGCGATCATACATTTATTCTCACTCAAAACACGGCAGCTTTCTCTCCTCTCTTGCTCACTCTGTCTCCAGCTTGCAGTAATTGAAAGCATGTGGGACACATTTTGATCCGATGATATCTAAGCTGCCTGGACCAGATAGCGGCCAGTGGTAAAGGTTATGGTTGGAAATAGTTGCAGAAGAGTGGGTATTGGGATAGAAAGGTTTTTTTCGGGGTAGGGTCCCTTTTGATAGGTGCGATTGGCTGCCTGTAAGTGTTAGTGGAAGGAGCCGTGCTGTTAATGCCAGGAGGGGTGTTGAGAGTGAGTCTGAGAAAAATAGTAGTGAGAAGCTAAGGCTGTTACTTTTGAATTGGTTGAGGTAGGTGAGGCTAATGAGGCTAATTAGTAAGCTGTAGGCTGTTGAGTTAATTCAAATTATGTTGAGCTTTGACAGCATGTTAGCAGTACTATTATTATGGTTGGAATGATTTAAAAAAATGTTTTTTTATGTTTATTTGTTTTTGAGAGAAATAGGGAGGGAGAGAGAGAGCGAGTGTGCATGGGGGCAGGGCAGAGGGAGGAGACACAGAATCCGAAGCAAGCTCCAGGCTCTCAGCTGTCAGCACAGAGCCCGACGCGGGTCTTGAACTCAAGAACTGCAAGATCATGATCTGAGCCAAAGTCAGCCGCCCAACCGCTTGAGCCACCCACGTGCCCTGCATTTGGAATGATTTTTATCATTGTCGGAGATTTAGGTTTTGTACGTAATAAGGGCTGTATGTATTAGATACTGTTACTAAGAGGGACAGGCCCAGTGTTGTTTCACGGGCAGCAAATATTAGTAGCATAATAGGTATTCTGGCTAGTGTGACGTGGTTAAGATTACTATGGTTATTATGATAAATATAGATAATATCATCCCTACTAAGTATAGAAGGGATGACATTAGGTGGGATCGATATATTAGCAATCCTATTAGAGATATGATGAAGGCCAGGAAGATACTAATATACAATATAGAGATTTGATAATTATAGTATTAACCATAATCTAATGAGTCTAAATCATTGGTTTTGACTTAAACTAATTATCATCTTCAGTCCCTTGTAGTACTTTTTTGGATTGATTCATAGGCTAGGCTTATGGCCAACAATGAAATTAATAGTAGTACTATGGTGAGTGTAGTTGGTAGGTTATATGTGAAGCTCCAGGTAGAGGCAGGACTTGTACTATTTCTAGATCACATAGTAAGAATGCAATGGCGACTGGGAAAACTTTTATGGAGAAAGGTAGACGGGCCAGTCCTAGTCGGTCAAATCTGCATTTGTAGGGACTTGCTTTTTCTGCATAAATATTTAATTGGGGTAATCAGAATGCAATTAACGTGAGTAGAGTAGATAATAGCATGTTAGTAAGTAGGGCTCAATGATATTTATTATTCCTTTTTGGATTATACCAAAACTGGTTGATTGGAAGTCAACTGTACTGATTAATACTAAAGGAGTAAGATCCTCATCAGTAAATGGAGACATAGAAGAGCCATACGACATCTACGAAGTGTCAACACCAGGCAGCGGCTTCAAACCCGAAATGGTGATTAGATGTGAAGTGGAGTTTTAGTTGTCGCAGGAAGCGAACAATGAGGAAAGTAGAGCCAATAATCACGTGAAGTCCGTGGAATCTTGTGGGCTATAAAGCAAATAGAGCCATAGGCTCCATCTGAAATTGTAAAGGATGTTTCGTAACATTCTGAGGCTGGAAGTAGTGTGAAATACACCTCTAGGGAGATTGAGATAAATAAGGCTTGCGGCGTGTGTTTTCCATTACTTTCTATTAAGCTCTGATGGGCTCAAGTGACACCTGTTTCCCCGGGCTGCTTCTCTGAAACTCCATTCGCTGAGGCTGTGCGGGGCTTCCTTTGTCAGGATGATTTTGGCCTCAGGTAGACCCTATCCTTACTGTAATGCCCAGTGTGGTGGTGAGCAGGTGATTCTCCAACATGACAGTTGCTCTGGGGGTGATTTTCCTGCAGCTTGACTGGTCAGCCCGTCACTGACCTCTTCAGAGACATTGATGCTTTCTCTGTCTCTGCTCCGTCCTCTGCTTTTCAGCCCAGCCCCCCTTCGCATGCTGCGTGTTGGCTGCAGAGACGCCCCGCATCTCGTCGTAAAGGCACAGGTGAGCCAGGAGGAAAGAAACAGCCTCCCTTGAATCTTCTAGAGTTTGGTCAAATGACTTTTGCCTCCACCTGTGGCTGCCGCATTGCCCTCTGGGACACCCTGGAGACGGTGTTTTCACCTGCCTTGTTTCAGCGTCTGCCGTCCCTGCTCTGAGCAAAGCGTTTCTAGCATTTCCAACATGTCCGACGGTTGTTATGTCCACCGCGACTGCCCTCTGCCTGCCCATCTGTCTGGTAAGTTAAAACTTACCTCCACAGAAGGAAATCGATTTTTGTTAGTAATGTGCCAACGAAGTCCTAAAGATACAGGAACCTTGGTTTTCCCATAAGCAGTATATTATATATATATTCTTTTTTTTTACTTCAGAGAGAAGTTGCAAATGCCATCGTCACAATAATCAACAATCTGTGTTGTAGGCAAGATTGACCGATGGATACTGAAGTTAGGAATACTCTGTGATCCTAAGATGGAATTCTTGAATGCAGCTTGCAGGTCTTACATGGTTTACAAAGAACTCTTGGATAAGTTTGCAGCCTCCTCTCTCTGTCCCCTCCTCCCCTGAGCATTCCAAACCTTGCAACATGGATCTTACATTAACTGCTGAATACTCTCTCTCCTCTGTGTGCATTTTTGGCACCGCATGGCCCGTGTTTTCCCCGTGTTTTATCTCATTCACTTCTGTAGCTCTTCAGATGTCAATAGAGAGGCCGCCACCTCCTGGAAGCCTTCCCCAATTCTAAGTCATCCCCCTGGCCTTTACCTAAACCCAGGACTGATCATTCTGTGGCAACACTTCTTGCTTAATAATCCCTGTTCCCCGCTAGCCCTTAAGATGCATGTGGACCAGGGTCTACTGTGTGTCTGGCATATGGTAGGCAAACCAGGAGTAAAGGAAGCAAAGGGTCCTGTTCTGTGTCTTCCCTCATCCAGGATTCCTCTTGGCCCACAGCATGCCTGCTCTTAGCCCCACTTTTAGTGCTTTCTAATGAGTACCTTCTATTCTGTCTTACCAAGATATTTGTACTTTCCCAAGTTACTCTTGAGGACCAAAGCCTGTAACATCTACATGGATATGTTGGGAACAGTCCATGGGCTTGAGAGCTTGCATATTAAGGTAGGAAACATTGGACCAGTCCACTTGGAATATGTACCCCCCCCCCCAGGTGGCTGCTTCTTGTGAGGGTCACACCTGATACACTCTGTATTTTCTAAAGTAGAAGTAAGGAACTAGAAGGAGATAAATTTTAATGACTTAATACTATCAATTTATTCATTTCTTCAGTTCACTTGATTCCATATTTAGACTCATTTTGGTGCTAAGCTAGATCTATAGAACGTGGAGTATGGAGATGGGGAAAAAAGAAAAAGATTTCAGACTTGGGCCTTGGCCTCAAGAAGTGAAGAAGCTACTGGGATGACAAATATATAAAACAAAATTTCAATACAATCAAATAATTGCTACAGCGGATCACTGCAGAAAGCATGGGGGGAACATATGGTGGGAACGTCTGTTAGAAGTCCAGGAGGAGGAGAGTATGAATTCTATGCATATTAAATTATGAAACGCTCAGTTGTTTAAACTGGGAAAGTATTTGAGGTTGTCTGGTTTCTGCTTCCTACATCAAATTCACACTTTTTTAATTAATTAAAAAAATGTGTCTGGAGAGATTATTTGGCTTTCCTAAGATTGCCAAACAGTGTCAGAATCCTCATCACAGCCAAGGTTACTTCCAAAAAAAAATCAAACTAGGGCGGGGAGGGGGGGAGGAAGTATTCATGATCTTTAATTTGTCTTGGGAGTCATGTTTGCAAACTGCCAAACTTTAAAAATCTTCCATTTGTATTCATGGAAAAAAAAAATCAGGGTGTTTGTGCAGTCAAGGACAATTTACTCTTCCTTTCTACAAGTCAGTTAATAGACCAGAGAAGTTGGCCTTAAGCACTGGGCAAAAAGATAATGTTAGGATTTCAGCCCAGTGTGGCCGAGAAATCTAATAATCTTAGAAAAGTGGTTTAGATAGTTTTCTTATACTTTAAAGGGTGAGAGCCATTTCATCAAGAGGCTGGTTAGAAATAACTTAATTACTAAAGGTATATGTGTGTATATACACATTTGTGTGTGTGTGTATATATATATATATGTGCACACACTTGTATTATGTATAATAGATAACATTAACTTATAATGTGTTTTCTTATTTTTTCTAGTTAAACTGCAGTTTTTAATCCAAATCCTTTTTTAAAAAATTTGTTTATTTATTTTGAGAGAGAGGGAAAGCACGAGTAGGAAAGGGGCACAGAGCGAGGGAGAGAGAGGATCCCAAGCAGGCCCTGTGCTTTCAGAGCAGAGCCGGATGTGGGGCTCATACTCATGAAACATAACCATGAGATCGTGACCCAAGCCAAAATCAAGAGTCAGATGCTTAACCAACTGAGTCACCCAGGTGCCCCTAATCCAAATCCTCTTCTGTTTACCGGAAGTATCATGTCTCAAGCAAACCTAGGTTGAGCTCACACACACACACAACTGCTAGCAGGGAAAAAAAAAGGGGTGATTAGATTGTAAGGTGAAGCAGACAGTGGTGATCTTGTACAGAGTTGGTGTTGTGGGCAGTGAGCACAGAGCCTAGAAAAGAAACTTTCCCTCCGTCTCCTCCTCTGGTTAAGTATCTAGTAGAGCTGCAGTTCTTTTGTGTGCAGTTTTCACCTTCTCTAATACGATGTTTTGGGATAGAGAACTTGCCATTGGACTCTGCTTTGGTACATCTGAAAGCTCTCCTTACTGCAGTCACCCAGAGGGGCTTCAGCAGTGTCGGTCCTACTGAAGGCTGTTTTTATTGGCTGCTTCTCTCCTGCTCTGTTGTTTGTTTATTGGCTTAGGGACCGCTTGAACTAATTTGGGGAAGTTTCTTCCCCCACCCCCCACCCCCGCCCCGGCCTCCACACACACCCCCAAAGGTCTCTTGTTCCGCTGAAAGTGTTTCATTCCCTTCTTATAATCCTGGAGCCTGGCTACCTAGGGCCGTCCAATATTATGATTAAATAGTCTTTGCCAATTTGATGTTTACCCTTTATCATTGGACGTGTCTGTGGCTTGGAGAATATTATCGTAGTTCAGGGGTTTACATTGTTTGCCTTCTCTTGAGCCAGGGTCTATGAACTTGGAAGGTCCCTCTCAGAGGACACAGGCTGGAGCATGCACAGAGTCTTCCAGACTTCCGAGGATGAGTATGATTTTATTCTGAAACCTGATTCCTATCTGTTCCCTCTGGGTCAGTTGCTTGCCGTTCGGTCAATATGTGGTCGGAATTTGTGTGTCAGCCTATTGTGCCAGTAAGGCTTTGCCCTGTGTTGAAAGAACATTTCTCCCTTTACTGTGTGCTCTTAGGACATTTTCCAGAGAATTAAAATGATATTTAAAATGCTTGTTAGACAAATTGCTGTTTTGCTAGGGAGAGAGGTTTTTTTCCAGCTCCTTACTCTGCCATTTTATTCGTAAGAATTTTTGAGCCTTGAATGAAATCACATATGGGAATATGTTTTGCACATAGTCAGTGCTCAGAAGAGTATTGTTGTCTCTCTATCAACTAGTGAATTGGGTACAGTGGTTTTTAAGTTACGATCATTATGTGTACAATGAATGAAATGTATCGCAGAATTGATATGAACATTGTGTATATATATATGTATATTTCACGTAGCTACATGTATAATTTACCTACACAGGTGTATATTACATGTATCTCCATCTGTATCTGTAGCTAATCATAGCATTATAGTTTTTGTTTTTGGAACACGCATTAGTTTCTTCTCTTACGCCATGAAAGAGCGAAATCAGTGAAGCTATAGATAGATTTTTAACTCCAGGTACAAACGTTTGCAAGGAGGACGATGCCTGTTTAATTACTACTGTTCTGAATATACTAATGCCTTTGATTAATAATTAGTAAGATTGGATCTGATTGAGTTAACTTGGATTTATCTGTCACTTTACAGTCATCTAGTGTAAAGGCTCTGTCCTTGTTCTCGACAGAGCTGACAAAACCCAAATTACAAAGGTTATTTCTGAGAATGAGCCCCCCGAGGTTTCTTCCCTTGACTCCTTTATCTTCTGCCTCCTGAATGGGTTTATCAGTCTTGAACTCCCAGCAAGACAGCCTTACTGAATTTTGCCTTGTATTCTCCACATACAAGAAGGAAAGTTATTTTATTTGAATAAACCCGCAGTAACAACGATTGCTTGTCAAGTCTTCGAAAGTCTATCACAAATACATCCCACACGTATGGATTGGTGCTTTTACGTGACTCCTGTATCACCTAAAAATCAACAATAAATGTGGATGTAAAATACCAATTTGGCATAGGTTTCTGGTAAAAAGAGTGAACTTCCTAGGTACGCTTTGTCCAACAAAGTCCGAGAAACTGTCATCCAGGACAAGGTCTGTCTCTTTGTATCCATCGCTCATCACATGCATGCATTCGTATCGCACTGCGGCAGAAAGTGTGGCCGAAATAGAGAAGAAGCAACCCAGAGAAATAAGTAGGAAGGTCTCCATTGATGGGGTTTGTGCAGAGGGGGCAAAATGGGAGTGTGCAGGAGGAAATCATCCTTGCGGGCACACACGTTTTCACGTCCTTCTGTCAGAAAGAGAAGAGCGCATACTTCAACTGATGCTTTTGAGAATCCAAAGAGAAATATTGATGAAGCGACAAACAACGCGCGGCATATTCCAGAGTTGACGCAGGTCACGTCTCAACACCAGCGCGTAAAAACGTCATGCCATTCACATGACACTGTTTACGCTGTACTTTTTTGTGAGCCTTGTCATGTCCTCAAATAAGGTAGCTCCTTTCAGGAGGATCAAAGATCTCTTGCCTAGCAACAAGAGCTAATGTTGCTGAAGTGACTTGAAAGAGTTCTGATGCGCAAGTCAGGAACAGATGTGTTTTCTCCTTCACTCCGAAGGAAAAAAAAAAAGAAAGAAAGAAAGGAAAAGAAAAAAGAAGAGGAAGAAATGCCCCCAGCTTGTCAGTATTCAAAATGGACTGGAAGAATTGTTTTATTCTTTTTGATATCTGTCTATACAATATATACAGCTATATGTGATGTTTTATATATTTATCTTATATATATTCTATATACAATGAGGAGCTGGTTACTTTAAACACTCAGAAAATTATGCTGAGATGCATTTTTTAAAAAAATTTTATTTTTAGAGTGTGAGTGAGGAAGGGGCAGAGGGAGAGCGAGAATCTCAAGCAGGTTCCATGCTGAGCACGTGGAGCCCGACACGGGGTTCAATCCCATGACCCTGGGATCTTGACCTGAGCTGAAATCAAGAGTAGGATGCTCAACCGACTAAGCCACCCGGCCACCCTGTGCCACGATGTTTTCCCAACTATTATACTTAAGAAAATGACAAGAAAAACTAGGATAGCAGGACAGCAGAACTAAAAACTTGGGGAAGATATGACACAGAAAGGAAAAATAAATACAAATCAACAATAATGTTTTGAAACCCTAGATGCAGCCCTTTAAAAAAAATGACTTGTTTTATATATCAGACAAGTTCTAATGTTAAATTTACAAGTAAGTGACTCAATAAAACAAATATAGCATAAGTTGAGTATTTATATTCGCAAATACTTGTGTGTGTGTTGTACATAGTATTTATGTGAATGTGTTTGTGTCTGTGGTGTGCGTTGTGCTACTTTTGAGTGGTGTGTGTGTGTAAGTGTGCGCTGAAACTTTGTGTATGTGTAAGTATAGTGGGTGTAAGGGTTCACCCACCAGTTCCGAGTCAAATGGGCTTCAATTGGAAGGTGGTGCCACAGCTCTGATCCCCTTACAGTGGAGGGGAAACTGTGGATTCTCTGTTCTCATAAGATTTTCAGGACAACTACAGAGCTTGGAGTTTGGAACAACGTGAATAGACTCACATTCTTGGAAATGATTTGAGAAACGTGCCCCCCCCCCCTTGCTTTTTCCCTTAGCTTTGCCCTGCTGTTGGGGAAGAAGGTGTTTCTTTGGAAGAAGAAGGTGGCTATTTATTATAAAACAGCAAGACCGGACCTCTCTGGGCGTGGAGGAAAATAGGCTCAATGGGAATATCTCCTAGTTTTAGTTATTTTTTTTTCCCCCATGGGTGGCTCAGTCACAGAAAGTGAAGTAACATGTGCTCTTGTTGAACAGAACATCAGGAGTTTCTGTTGATCCACAATGAGATTAACTGTTTCTTTAGGAAGTGAGAAACTAGTTACTCGTAATTCAGTCATGTCCGTGTTTCTACCTGTTCCAGCCCAGGTTCCACCCATGTTAAACTTTATATCTCACTCCTACCAGCAGATTTTCTTCCCCAGTGCCCTCGCATTGGTCTTGCTAATAACACTTCAGTTGGCCTCATGCCTCTGGATGCAGTAGCATTTTTTAATGCTGCACGCTGTTTACCAAGCACAGGCATTGTGATTTATTTCCTTCACAATTTATGAATATTAATGAGTACTATGCCTGCTTATTGGAGCAAGTGCTTGAGATGAAAGAGATCAAAAGCGATACTGTTATGTGTCATCGAGGTGGGTTTCGACTGTTGATCTTGAAAATAAGACATCCAGTTATTCTACCGCCAAAATGGGTTTATTCGGAAATGGCAAAGGAATTGCAGTTGTGGGCCACACAGACTGTGCCAAAACCACAGGCAAATCTAGAAAACAGAGGAGAGTGGTGTTACCACATTTGTAGAGAGAAAGGAGGAAGTTGGGAGTGGCTGCTTTGCCTGCAAATCCATTGGAAGAAAGTGAGAGTTGAGGATGGTGACAGTTGCTCATTGGCTGGGTTGTTGCCAGGCAAGGAAAAATTCTTCCTTCCTCCTGCCATGGTGGTAAATTTCACTTCCTCCTGTTGGGATTGGCAGTTGACTCCAAGTTGGTGGGTCATGGCAGCTTTCCCCTCTGGCCTCCCAACTCTGTTTAATTTTTTTTAATGTTTATTTATTTTTGAGAGAGAGTAGGGGAGGGGCAGAAGGAGAGGGAGACACAGAATCTGAAACAGGCTCCAGGCTCTGAGCAGTCAGCACAGAGCCTGAGGACTTTGGGGGAAGCTCAAACCTTGAGGTCATGACTGATTGGAAGTCCCACGTTCAACCTCTCAACCGACTGAGCCACCCAGGCGCCCTCCCAACTCTGTTTTAAATGAAGGTTTTCTTTGTTCTGTTTCACAAGACCTTGAAGAGAAGGTGATCTGCTTTGATTAACTTAATGACATAATGAGAAAGTGGTCTGCTTTTCAGATATATTCTTAGCAATATAAAGAAATAGGGTAGTTAGGAAATTTAGCTATTTTACCTGGACATAGCCATTTGCAGTATATGATTTTATTACTATTTTTTTGTAAAAGTGCTCACTGTAATAACTTACGTAGTATGAAACTGCATTGTTCAGTTTGGTAGATACTAACCATATGACGCTGTCGCATGCTGAAAATGTTGCTAGTTCACACTGAGATCTGCTGTAAGTGTAAAATACACAATGGGTTTCAGAAATTTTGCACGAAGAGGATATACAACATCTCAATACTTCTGTATTGACTGCATACTGACATGATAATACTTTTGATATGTTAGGTTAAATGATAGATATTAGGATACATTTTTCTTTTTTTTTTAACGTGACTATTATAATTTAGGGGCATCTGTGTGGCTCAGGTGGTTAAGAGCCCACCTCTTGGTTTCAGCTCAGGTCATGATCTTGTGGTTTCATGAGTTCAAGCCCCATGTCTGGCTATGTGCTGGCAGCATGGAGCCTGTTTGGGATTCTCTCTCTCTCTCCCTGTCTCTCCCTCTCTCTCTGCCCCTCCCCCATTCAGTCTCTGTCTCTCTCAAAATAAGTAAACTTAAAACAATTTTGTTTTAAATCCTATATGTGGCTTCCATTATATTTCTCTTAGACAAAAATGATTTTGAAGGATAAAGTAAAATAATATAAGTAAAAATAAAGTGAAATAATTCAGTAATAACCAAAAAGCTTCCATTGCCTTATCTTCCCGCAACTCCGGCTCCTCTCCTGAGAGTCAAGATATTTCTTTGGCATTTAAAAACACATATGCGTACACATAATTGAACTGTTTTCTTTCTTTTATCTCTCTCTCTCTCTCTCTCTCTCTCTCTCTCTCTCTTTTTTCTGAGAGAGCATGCGATAGAGTAGGAGAGAGAGAGAGAGAATGAATGAATGAATCTCAAGCAGGTTGCATGCCCAGTGCAGAGCCCAACCTGGGGCTCGATCCCACAACCCTGGGATCATGAGCTGAGCCAAAATCACACATCAGATGTTCAACCAACTGAGCCACCCAGGCGCCCCTAATCAAACTATTTTCTAACACAAAATGAAATCAAAATACATGATCAAGTTTTGCAATTTGCCTTTTCAATTACAGAGTATGTAATGGAAATCTTTTCACAAATACACACTTTTCTATATTTGCTCCACACACACACACACACACACACACACACACACACTTAAATATATAATGGAACGAGGAGACTTGCCAAAGACCGCCATTTGGTACCTACAGAGCATCCCTTAGCCTGACCGTAAGTGGTGGAGCCTACTCCATGTTTCTACTGCTTGACTTCAAGGGCATGTCAGAGGCTGGCCTGGTCCCGCTCGTCTTCCTCTCTGTGACCTCCAGAGGATCCAGCTTCTCTTTCTTGTCTGTGAGGGCTACTCTAAGCCCAGGCTGTGCATAGAGTAAGGTTCTCCATGAATCCTTCTGTTTTGGTTCTGAGGAAAGCCCACAGACTTTACTTTTTATATTTGAAGGCTCCTCTGTTCATCAACTGTGGAGTAACAAAGCTTTCAAGAGACCTTAAAACAGAAGCTTTGGCGGGAGTGGTTCCAGATGTCAAAGTGCTTCCTGGTCATGGGGATATTTAATAACGACATTCAAGAGAAGCTTTTGGTCATAAAACATCAGGTGGAAATGAGGGTCAGCGAGGTGAAGGAATTTTACTGAAAATCACTAGATCGTGTGAATGTCCGCTAAGTACACGTGGAGATCCCATCTCTCTCCTCGGGCTTGGCTCCCAGTATCTTGGAACCAGATTTGTAACACCAAAGCAGAGAGATTGGAGGATGCCTCTTTGAGAAATTAAGTATTATTTTTTCTCTATGGGGGTGGGAGGCTTACTCAGAGTCAGAATGCATGGTTTCCACTGTGAGTCCTGAGAAGGAACAAGCCTACCACACCATTGGTGAACCTGATTCGTGATTGAATGCGCTGAATTGTAACATGGCGCCTGGGTGGCTCAGGGTGATGCTTAATTTCTGTGGTTAAAAATCCCAGTTTCCTTAAAGAGGTCAGTTGTATTATTTTATGAAAGCATTACTTTTATCGTTGGCTTATCTTCCCATAGAGAAGTTTCCTGCGAAGGAATGCCTCTTTCTAACTCTTTCTTACAGCAGAGGGAGATTTCATTCAGTGCTTGCTTGACTCCTACTGTCTAATTGAACGCAGGTTTTCTTTGGGATTAAGCATGTTGGAGTGCTTGCTTTGGTCCCCAAGGCAAATATTCAAGGACATTAAGTAATAAAACTTGCTATAGGAGCAATTAAAATATGGAATATAATTTATGAAATATTAGAAACCGAGTTGAATGTTTATTATTGCAAACGTTAATAAAAAGTTAATTGTGCCCTTTAGCAATTAATTTATGCACAATTATCTCAAAGTGTTACTGGGCCTCCTGAACTAATTATAATTATATAGAGGCATTAAAAAGAAAACTCCAAAGTATGTACAAAATAGCTCCATAAAAACCTGTATGCTTAGCTGACACAGAAGCCGTCAGCTCTGTAAGTAATATTAAATGAGTTAAGACTATACTCCAATTACTCTATAAGAGTTGATCATTTAAAATTAGTGTCCTGTGGCTGGGTATATCCAAAGAGCTTTAAAAGCATCACAAGACATTCAAAACAGTTACTGTCTATTGTGCCTTTTATTTACTCACAGACTCCGTCTCGTGCGTTGGCACTGCTGCATTTAATTTAGTAGATGTTAAGTTAATGCCCTGGAATAATGTAAATCTGCATAATATTATCTTCATAGCTGCAGGGTTTTTTTTTTTCAGGCTTCCGCAACTTAAGTAAAAATTAGTCACTTTTTCTCAGTTGAATTTATTACAAGTGATAACCATTTATTGATAAGCTACTGTATATTTTACATATAACAATAGATAACTCCATTGAGGTTCTTAGATCATGCCAGCTCTTGCGAAACACCACTGTATTTCTAATGCCAAACTAATATATATAGTATATATATAGTATATATATAGTAATATATATGTGTAGATATAATCATGTTTGGAGCAGAGCCTAGCAGGATCTAAGAGCCTATTTTACACACACATACACACACAATGTATTTATCATGGTTAACAGACTTTCATGTAATTCTGCTGTCTTTAGTAAAATCCATGAACCTTACCGTCATTTCCATCTGCTATTTCTCAATATAAAGCCTCTCTTTAATATATGAATTAATGCATCATCAGTGAATAATATTTTTTACTCTTCATCAGAATGTTGCTGCTACTATGATTGCAATTTTGAAGAAAGAAAGGCACAGGGAAGTGAAATGACTTGGCCAATGTTGTGGCATTGCCAGGTGCTAGAGCGAGCCTTCAGACCCAGGGAGCACAGCTCTGTACGTGGTGCGTCCTAACCACCTGTCTTTGTTGACTGTTTTGAGCCATCTAAGTTGGGGTTTGACACTCTGCTTTGCTTCTTACCAGAGTTGTGACCTTGGACACGTTACTCAACTCACTTGTAAAATGGAACATCGTAACTGAACCAGTCTGATAGGGATGTTAACGACGTTAAATGAGATAATCTGTGTGTATTGGTAAGAAGAATGCTGGCACGTGGTCCAGGAGCTGTAGGCTTTTCTCCTCTATTGTAATTCTCCAAGTTAAATATTATTACCCAAATTTAACAGAAGAGCAATCGGACGTCCACAAATTTAGATACATTGCCAAAGGCGACGTTCGCTAAATCCCAAATTCTACATGTTGTTCAGCCTGTCAGAGATACTATAGTAGGATGACAGCTATTTTCAAGGCTACATGTAGTTACACGTGTTGGGGGTGGGTAAGTGTGGTCTTTATTTTTTGAAGACTAATTTTCTCACTACATCTACCTATAGCTAGCTCGTGTTCAGTCACGTGCTTTTTCGTTTAAGAGTCCGGTGATTGCAGTCACGTCCAGTTGATTGAATACTTACTTTTACACCCAGAACTGAGTTGTGCTGGATTTGGGACAGTGTGGCAGAAGATGGGCGTGAGGGGTGTGAGAAGGGGAGTGAGAAGAAGGCGGGGTGAGAAGAGATGCCACCCAGGATTTAAATCTTTGTCTTGATTCACTATGGAGACTTACTTTTATTTTCTGATAAAGTAGCCTAAATGTTTGTTTATGCCTAAAATGTTTCTCCCCACTTAAATTGCCTTTCTGAGACAGCCTCGAGCTGATTTTGTACTCAATATTGTAGCATCTTTTTCTAAATTGTGAATATTATTGAGAAAGGTTGAGCCCTTTCCTTTAGTTTAGTGGGTTTGTTTTTGGTGGAGAAAGCATTTAGCTCCTTAAAGTGCATCACAGTGACCAAAATTGCTGTGCTACTTTTCTCTAGAAAAGAGCTTTAATGGTTGTTCTAGTAAATGTTTAAGTGCAGAAAGGTGTAAAAGGTATGAAAATTAAACACGTAAGAATGATGCAAGGAACTACCGTAGCCCAATTCACTAATTGTTAATATTTTGTTTCCTTTGCCTCATCATTCCCCACCCCCACTCTGTGTGTGTGTGTGTGTGTGTGTGTGTGTGTGTGTGTGTGTGTTTCTCTGTCTTAACACAGCACACACATTTCATTTGGCCACTTAGTAGACAGCAAGTTGTAAATATGCCCTTTTATTTGTGTATTTTATAAATACAAGTATATTGTGTCAAATAACCACTGTGAGTGTGTATATCAAGAAATTGACTCTTGGGGCACCTGGGTGGCTCAGTTAGTTAAGTGTCCGACTTCAACTCAGGTCATGATCTCACAGTTCGTGAATTCAAGGACTTTGTGAGGCTCTGTGCTGACAGCTCAGAGCCTGGAGCCTGCTTCGGATTCTGTGTCTCCCTCTCTCTCTGCCCCTCCACTGCTCACACTCTGTCTCTCTCTAAAAATAAATAAACATATAAAAATTTTCAAAAAAAGAAATTAACCACTGATGCAATGTTATTTAATCCTTAGTCTATCATCTGATTTCACCATGTGCCTCCAGAATGTCCTTAAGGTGTTCTTTTTTTTATTTTCACTCCACGATCTAATTCAGGGTCACGCATTCCATTTAGTTGTGTCTATTTATTATCTGTCAGTCTACAACAGTGCCTCAGCTTTTCATTGTTTTTTATGACTTTGAAATTTGGGATGTGTACGGGCGGGTCATTTGAATGTGCCTGATGTTTCCCCATGATTAGATTCACATTATGCATTCTGGGCAGGAACACCACAGAAGTGATGTGTTTTTCTCTGTATGAGAAGGAAATAAAGTCAATTTGTTTCATTATTGGAGATGTTAAATTTGACCATCTGGTTAAGGTAGTGCCCATCGGGTACTTATGCTGGAAAGCTACTATAGTTCTTCTTTGTGTGATTAACAAGAAACACATTTTGAGAGTATTGAAATATCTTATTCTTCTTTGAAGTTCCATCCTCTGCAGTGGCAGGATTTTTTCAAGTTTATTTATAAATATTTAGTGACTGGCCCAGATTTCCTCTACTCTGCGTTAATTTATCTGAAATAGATCATAGATAATAATTAATGAAAAAAGCAATCTGCCCAAAGCTAACGCATCCTTCAACATCACTACATATAAATGAACAAACACAATACTTTTATGCCAGTATACAGTGGTGCTACGTCAAAATGAAAGCCATCTTTCCGTTCAGTTTAAGAATTTTGACAAGTCAGGATTTTAGGCTGTGATTACTTTTTTGTTCCTCAGATGGGCTAAAAAATAGTAAGACAGGGAAGTATGGAGGCAGGTCTGAGAAACGCCCCCTTCCCCAGCCAAAGCCTAAAGCTCACGGATCTGAGAACAACTCAGTTCTTTTGGTTTTATTTTTTTTTTAATTTTTTTTTCAACGTTTATTTATTTTTGGGACAGAGAGAGACAGAGCATGAACGGGGGAGGGCCAGAGAGAGAGGGAGACACAGAATCGGAAACAGGCTCCAGGCTCTGAGCCATCAGCCCAGAGCCTGACGCGGGGCTCGAACCCACGGACCGCGAGATCGTGACCTGGCTGAAGTCGGATGCTTAACCGACTGTGCCACCCAGGCGCCCCAGTTCTTTTGGTTTTAAATCTTTACATCTTGTTAGATTATTTCAATTTGCTTGTCTGTCTACATTCTAGAACAAAATCTCTCTCTAGTAAATGTTTTTACAGTTATGTTATAGAATCAGGCCAGTCTTAGAACATAAAGGATAGTAAAAATCATCTCCTCAGCGTTCTTATTTTACAGAGAAAAAAGTTGAGCCCTAGCAGTAATGTGAGTAAGTTAGTTGCAGAGTATCAGGAACTGGGATTCAGATTGTTGGCTCCTGAACTGGTATTGCACCCATGAGATGACCTTGGTTTTTGAATATGTTCTGCTTGATTACAGCTGAGGATTTGGGGGAAGAAAAGTATGGGGCTGAATTTATGGTGGTATTCTTTCAAGTACCTGTTTAAAATATTGTGTGCCCTTGCCTCTCTGCTGTAATAGCCTCTCTATGGGATAAAGGGGCACAGGTGACACCATTGTGACGCATTCTTAATATCATTATTAATTACATTGTTCTCACTTTCGATGGTGTATTGTCTGATGCCTAGGGGAAATAGACTCTTGACCGCCCGTTCTTTTTAATGAAAAACTGTGTCCCCCGCACCCATCACATAAAATCCTAATGAACTTCTCCGAAGAGACATCGGTCATCCCAACTTTGAATGTTACCTTCACTTTAGGAAAAGCTCTAATGTAATCTTGATTATTCTTTGACATATCATTTGGCTTAAGGCCAGAGAGCTCAAGAATCCTTTCGGAGCCCGAGGCACTTGGAGTCTCCCTAAGTCTTGGCGGTGTGCACTTCGTCTTTGGAATCGTACCAGAAAATCCATTTAAAATCAATCTCTTATGAGAAGCAACATTACTCCCATCATTTGCCTCACACCCGATTTGTTTGGAAAATAGAGAGCACATAAAAGAAGATCTGGTTGTAGTTTATATCCCTTCTAGTTTTCCAGTTGGATGAGACTTTTATAAATGTCTGAGCACCACTGCCAATAAGGATTTGTCATCTGTTGTCAAAATAGTCATACATAATTTTTATTTTGAAGTTCAGCTTTAGATTTACTTAAATGTTTTTTTTTTGACCCCATTGGCTTAATGTTTTAAGCTCTATAGTTATGATAATATATCTTCAGGTCCCATTTCCAAACCCATCAATAACATTGCAATTCAATTCTGCAAAAGAAATTATTAGTCAATGCCTGTATATTAATCACTCAAAAACAATAAAAATAAAATTGAGGGCAGAACACTAGTTGCCTTGAAGTATTGAATAAGAAAACTCTTCTGGGAGATTTATTATCAGGATTTACAATTATTTATTTTTTTGATGAAATTGAGCCTTGTCTCTTAGAATGAAATTGAAGATCACCTTTCCTGAGTCCTAAACTATGAAAATATCTTCTTGACGAGAGTATTTAGATCAGGGACCACATGCATTTAGCATGTTTCTGTTGTTTCATCTTTTACTGTCGTCAGTAAAGTAAACTGTATATTCCTTGTAAATATAATGATCACACAGATATTACTAATTTATCAGGGTTGATTTCAGCCTGGGAATTTCCAATGAATGAAGAAGTATCTCAAACAGTCACTAAGTTGAATAGAATAAAACCACCTGGAAACACATGCCAAGGACTAAAGACCTATTGTATCACTATAAATCATACCAGATAGAATTTCACTGAGATGATAAACATTTTAATCTTCCAAAATATGTTTTTTTTTCAACATTTATTTATTTTTGGGACAGAGAGAGATAGAGCATGAACGGGGGAGGGGCAGAGAGAGAGGGAGACACAGAATCGGAAACAGGCTCCAGGCTCTGAGCCATCAGCCCAGAGCCCGACGCGGGGCTCGAACTCACGGACCGCAAGATCATGACCTGGCTGAAGTCGGACGCTTAACCGACTGCGCCACCCAGGGGCCCCCCAAAATATGTTTTTTTAATTTTTTTTAACATTTATTCATTTTTGAGGGACAGAGAAAGGCAGAGTATGAGTGGGGAAGGGGCAGAGGGAGAGGGAGACACAGAATATGAAGCAGGCTCCAGGCTCTGAGAGGTCAGCACAGAGCCTGACACAGGGCTCGAACTCACGAACTGCGAGATCATGACCTGAGCCGAAGTTGGACACTCAACCGACTGAGCCACCCAGGTGCCCCGGACTCTTCCAAAATATGTGATTCTTTTCATGTACAGTGTCCTCCTATTTACAAAGTTAAATACATGGTCAAAATTCTTTGGCTGCAAGCAACGGATTCCAAAACACAGATTAGGAGGGAACAAAATACTCTTTTATTTACACAATTGGGAAGTCCAAGGTGGATAGATTTGAATTTGGGTACCTCAGGACCAGGAGTTCAGACCCCGATGCCTTCATATGTGTATTACTGAATTCTGCTCTTAGGCTCTTGTCTTCATTGTTGGGGTTTTTAACAGGATGGATCACGGAGGCTCTGGGCTCGTGAATTCACAGATTTCAGGAAGGATGCAGAGAATCACCCTCCCCTAAGATCTGTCGAAATCTCATGAGACCTCTATGAGAACACTCCAAAAATGGGAATGCTCGCATGAGTCGAGTGATAAAAAAGCCAGTCTGGTTGACTGCCAGAACCCTGGAACAGGAGTCAGGGAATCTGGGTTTCCATCCTGTATTTGTTAGGAGCAAGACTTCGATTTTTGTACATTCCATGAGGCTGTGATGTCTCATGTGTCAAACCGAGAGCATCGCTGATTTCAGCAATACTTCTCAAGGACCAAGTATATCCCATGCATGTCGGGGAGGTGGAATACAGCCGCGGAAGAAACCAGAGGAGGCCCTCCTGCCACAGAGGCTTCATTCTAGCATGAGGGAGACTAGCAATGAAAAGACAAGTGGCAACGATAAGGTAATTGAAGTAGGGCCACGTGCTAGAACGAAAACGAGACTGAGGAATGAGAGGGATTTAACCAGGATAAGGAGAGAAAGTTCGTTTAAAGGGACACAGATGTGAACGGAGACCTCTGTGATGAAAGGAAGCGCATCTCCTGAGTATTTGGGAAGAGTGTATTCTGGGCAGCGGGAAGGGCGCAGAAGTGCTAGGCTGCCAAGAAGCTAGGCTTAAAGACTCGTTAGAAAGCCCATGTGTGTGATCCATCCTGAGAAAAGGAAAGAGAACTGAGTCCAGGGAAAACCCACAGGGGCCACCAGGAGATGAGAATCCATTGCATGGTTTCAGACAGGAGGATGATACCCAGTTTTTGCTTTTAAAACCTCTTTTGAGATGGCTTGTCTAGGGGGGAAACACTGGAAGGGATGAGTGCCGTTACACAGGCTGTGGTAATAATTGGCAGCTTCACATAGGCTGTGGCAATAATTGGTAATAATGTGGCAGCTTCACATAGGCTGCTTGGAAGGAAGGTAGTGAGAAATGTTTGTATGTGGATTTTTTTAGGAGGCCTTATACAGGCAAGACCTAAGGATAGACTGAATACAAGGAGGGAGGAAAGAGATTAAGGTGGATTTCCAAGGGAGGGGTCCCTGGGTGACGCAGGCGGTTAAGCGCCTGACTCTCGATTGCAGCTCAGGTCGTGATCTCGCGGTTTGTAGGATCAAGCCCCATGTTGGGCTCTGTGCTGACAGCACTGAGCCTGCTAAGGATTCTCTCTGTCCCCCTTTATCTGACCCTCCCCCCAACCTGTCTCGAAATAAATACATATTTTTTTAATAAAAGATTTTCTAGGGCGCCTGGGTGGCTCAGTTGGTTGAGCCTCTGACTTCAGCTCAGGTCATGATCTCACGGTTCCTGAGTTCAAGCCCCACGTCAGGCTCTGCATTGACAGCTCAGAGCCCGGAGTCTGTTTCCGATTCTGTGTCTCCATCTCTCTCTCTGGGCCCCCTCTCTCCCTCCCTCCCTCTCTCTCTCCCCACCCCCAAAAAAAGATTTCTAAGGGGGTTGTGCCTGAGTACCCAAATATAGGGTGGTTTAATGAAATAGTATGGGGAGGACAGAGGGATGGGAACATCAGAGTTTGGCCTTTTTGATATAAAGCACCAGGATTCTTTGATGTTGAACTTCTGGTGAGTTCTGGGCCAGTGAAGGCAGGATGGCCTCCCCTCTGTCTTCTCCCGGTGGCTCAGTAAAATGAAGCTCCACAGATAGGAGTCTGGGGCTTTCTAACACTCTTGAGTCCAGCAGTGTCGTAGAAGCTTTTTGGCACATGACGATAAATATGCAAATGGAAGATAGCCTTTTCCGCCTTGCTGCCCGGTTTTTAAAATTCCCTTCTATGATTTCTTCTGTTTCCAAATTGGTAGACAGGCATGAATTTGGCAGTTGCTATAGAAATGTGAAAATTAGAAGGCATGCTGAACTACTCAGTGACTAGATTTATCTTTGAGATGTATTTTTCCTACTTTTGCTCCTAATTAATTACAACTTTGAACATTTGGGTAGCAGATAAATTGACAGAAGGCTTTACCCCCTCCGGCTGCAACGATCATAATATAGCGAGTAGTTGTTCAGATTGTGTGACCCCAGACTGTGATAAGTACAACTGTTTTTCGCGATGAGTTGACAGTGCCTGAGACTGGAACGCCAACGAAGGTGATGCGTAACATGGATTTCTGCTCTGCAGAAAACGTACGCCAACAGCTTTGAAAAGTTGTTAAAAGTTCAACGTAATTTCTCTTCGGTAACCTTAAAGAATGTTGACTTGCACAGGGGTGTTTATGTTTAAGTCCTGTGACCTGGAAATTCAGGCCTGGGTGAGAAAGAGGGGAGGCACCTTCTGAGCTTGGAAGATATTTCGGTATGTGCACCGTTCCGTGCTTCCCTTTGCCGAGTCTCTACCCACATGCAGTTGCAGAAAGGAACACCCAGAGGTGAGCGTTGTAAGTTGATCAGCAGGGAGAAAGATGGGGCCCACCGCTCAGTGTCTGCTCCCTCCAGAACTTACCTGTAGGGACAAAACAGTGCCTCGGTTTTCAGGAGCTACAAAAAAAAAAAAAATACCCTGTCAGTGAGGTGGATTCTCCGGTGTGGATCCAAAAGAAAAAAATGGCAACACGATGCCCAAATGAAGGCCCTGGTCTAGAGCAGGGGTCTCAGACCCCATCCATGCTGATAGAGCCACTGGTTTCATTGCCCCGTCCTTGCTTGCTGTGGAAGTAAAACGCAGTCTCATGAGTTTGCTGGCATTTTATTTTGTTACTTATTTTTTTTACTGGCATTTAAAATTTTCTTTTTGAAATAGCTCTTTCTGTCCTTTGCCCTGTTTTCTAGCATTTTTTAAATCATTTTTCTAACGTAAGTTAGAAATATCTTTCCTGGTTTTGCACGTGTCATATAATTTTTATGGGTTTTTTCCCCCCCATAGACATTTTTAGCTCGTACCAAGTCAAAAAATTCAATTTTTCTCTTTCATGGTTTCAAGCTTTGGGGGCCTTAATTAGGAAGTCTACTCCTGATTGCTGTTTAGGTGGGGGTGGTTTTGCTTTTGTTAGGAAAAAAAATATTGTTGTTTTATCATTCCATGGTTGATTGCAAGGTGAGAGCCACAAATTCAAATTTTTGTATTTTTCTTAATGATTAGCCTAATGAAGCCAGGGACCCTATCCATCTCCCAAGGCCTGGCATCGTGTTTAGCACACAGTAGGTTCCCAATAATTATTGAACCAAAAGAATAAATGAGCTACGTCTAAAACCTGATGGCGCCCTACGGTATAAATGATTCATAAAGGTGAAGGTTTATAACAATCTGCTAAGTGGCTATTAAGTTAGAGAACTGGATTCCAAGGGCTCTGTAGTACTTAGTAAGAAAAGAGGAATCCTTTTCTGTCTAGGCTCTAGGCTCTGGATTTTAAAGGCATTAAAAAAAAAAAGACACTGTACTCAAATGAGAGACAGCATAGAAATGAGAAGGTTTTAAGTGAAATAAATTCAGGCTTGGATTCTTGCGGGGTTTTTTGTTTGTTTGTTTTAATGCTTATTTCTTTTGAAAGAGAAGGAGAGAGTGTGCAGGGAGGGGCAGAAAGAGAGGGAGAGAGAAATCCCAAGCAAGCGCCATGCTGTTAGCACAGAGCTCAATCCCACAAACCGTTGAGATCATGACCTGAGCTGAAATCAAGAGCCGGATACCTAACCGACTGAGCCACCTAGGTGCCCCAATTATGGGTTGAATTCTAATCTAATTCCTTGGTTTTCAGTGCACATGCTATTCCTGATCTTCTGACTCAGTTTGCTGCTGCTGCTGTTGTTGTTGTTGTTGTTGTTGTTGTTGTTGTTGTTGTTGTTGTCTTCGTCTTCATCTTCATCTCTAACGTTGGACTAAAAGTACTTTTCCGGAACGTTGTTGGGATTGTAGTGTTAGCACACACAGAGCATCCAGGCTAGTTCCTGTTAGAATAGATGGTGTATTTCAACTCTTCCCTGAGCATCCTTCCAGAGTCCTCAGCATTTGAGATATCTGTCAGAACGTTTAGCACAGAAGACTTACAACTTGTGTTCCTTATATATGCTTTGACATGTGGGTGATTTACTGGTATCGGCGTTGACTAGTCTCTAATCGATCATTGTGGACAGAGTTGAAAGAGTTCAGTTGAATGGAACGCGCAGACTGCAAACTTCCAGGTGATTTGCAGTTAAATACGTTGTTTTCCAAAAGACCACACAGTTGATGTAGTTGTGATGAATCCTGCCCCGCCCCACGGTGCTGCAGACACACGTCTGGTGTTCACTTCAATAAATAAGCATCCAGCAGTGTTTAAATTTGACTTTTGAATTGCCCTTTTTAATGAGTCGTTGGTATGTTCACAAACCCAACTCAGATGCTCACATGATATTCTGTTGCCCAGGGAAAATGCTGACTGAATTGCTTAATGATCTGAAGGATAACAAAACTCTAAGGAAACTACTCATGTGTCTGCTGGATAGCAGTGACACAGTCACTGTTGAGAGCGTGTGCCAAAGAAATAAATTATGCAGTAAAGCTATTTCTCTTGTTCCACTCCATGGACAGAAGGACGAGTTTATATCCTCCTATAAAAAGCATACTGTGACTGGCAACAAACAATATTCTTACATACTTTCCCTAAAAGGCTCAGCATGCTGCTTTTTACATAAAATAGAATTCTCTCCAGCAAACGAATGAAATACAGTGAAAAGAAAAGAACATCATTAGGAGTTAAACAAAAATGCTGACTGAATTTCTGTCACTCTTACTGCTGTAGATGTCAAATGTTCAACTTTCAAAAGGAAACTTGACAAGATTAAATGCTACCGGAAATAACTTAGGCAAACCAGGCTGGGCCTGCGCACATCTTACAAGAGCATCCACTGCCAAGCAAAATGTTGAGTCAGTCTAGTTTTTTTTTATTTTATTTTAATGTTTACTTATTTTTGAAAGAGAGAGAGAGAGTGGGTGTGTGCATGCACACAAGTCTGGGAGGGGCAGAGAGAGACACACAGAGAATGCAAAGCAGGCTCCAGGCTCCAAGCCATCTGCACAGAGCCCGACACGGGGCACGAACTGTGAGATCATGACCTGAGCCGAAGTCAGACGCTTAATTGAGTGAGCCACCCAGGTGCCCTGAGCCAATCTAGGTTTTATCTTCTGTCGCCTTTTTCTCCCTTTGCACCAGTGGGTCCTTTTCCTATAAACGTTTAGAACCTTCTCCAAGCTGCTTTGCTTAAGAGTGCTAATTTGTTCTGTGTTAGAATTAACTTTTCCACTAACAGCTGCATGGCTTTGCCTTACTGTTTTTGAAGTTAACAAATTAACATCTTACCCTAATAAAGACTGCAATCCCAAATGACTAGAGTACGGATAGTGGAAAACACATTCGCGAACCTTTTTTGGTTATTATTTACTCTCTTTGGGGATAAATAGGATAGGAAATAGTTGAGGAGAATCCGAAAAATGTACTTAATTTTATTTGAATATTACTTATTCATTAGTGATGAGCATATTCTCATACCCTTGAGAGAATTAATAGCATGTATTAAATAATAAGTACAAGAAAACAAAACCAGATTGTCAAACGTCATGTACTCATTGTTATAATATGTCCTGTTAAGTGTTTAAGGGCTGCTAGAAGAAACAAAATGAAGATTGATTTTTATGTGCAAATTATCTCATTGGTTCTAATTTTTAGTTCTGGGGTTAAAGTAATAAGTTTTTCCAACTGAGTTATCTGCAAGTAATAATTGCACAAAGCTGAAAGAACTCTCAAATAATCCTGTGGGTTAATAGTATTCATAGCGTGAAATCATATTATATTCTGTAGTATCTTTGCAGTGGCTTAGGTCTGAAGTTCATGAATAGACTTTCTAAAAAGTAAATTTGATCTTTTGTTTTTTTCTCTATCTTCTACTACGTGTCACACAGTGTCTTGCATATAATAGGACAACCATTTGTTGAATGAATGAATGAATGAATGAATGAATAAGGCAATGAGGAGAACACAGTAGGCCTCGGCCACTTTAACAATCATTGGTCCCAGCTAACCATCAGGGCCCAGTCTGTTATTCTGTCCACTATCCTTTGATAACTATACATTTGCCAGTGGAGGCGATCATGGTCAAATGCCAGTACGTAATTTCATTCAGAAAAGTGATACATACCATATGTTTTCACTCATATGTGGATCCTGAGAAACTTAACAGAAGACCATGGGGGCAGGGAAGAGGGGAAAGAAGTTCCAGAGAGGGAGGGAGGCAAACCATAAAACACTGTTAAATACTGAGAACAAACTGAGAGTTGATGGGAGGGTTGGGGAGAGGGGAAAGTGGGTGATGGGCATTGAGGAGGGCACCTGTTGGGACGAGTCCTGGGTGTTGTATGGAAAGCAATTTGACAGTAAATTACATATATATATATATATATATATATATATATATATAATTTATATTATAATAATATTATATAATTAAGCGTCCGACCATTGATTTCCACTCAGGTCATGATCTCACGGAGCCTGCTTGGGATTCTCTGTCTCCCTCTCTCTCTCGCCCCACCCCCCACCCCCCACGTGTGTGCAGGTGAACACTTTCTCTCTCTCTCTCAATAAACATTTAAAAGAAGAATGATACAGAAACTGTTTCTTCAGAAACTAATATCACTGTACCTAAAATGACTATATGTAACACATTTTTAAACATTTACTCTGTTCTTTCTTGATCCTAGCCCTTCAAATCTAAAACCAAACTTTTAAAATCTGTAACATTCTTTGCTTGAATAACAATGCACTGGGACATAAGCTGTAATTAGATGAATTTTCTTTCCCATTTGGAGAGCGTCAGTCAAATGAACAGAGAATTGTTAATAATTGAGATAAAAATGTGCGTGTCTAGGTGAGTATGTGGATTGGACAGACGTCACCATAAAAATTACTTTTGCAGCAAGGGGTTGCAGCAAGTCCATTAAGCTACACTGAAACGGAATTATTGCTTCCTTTGTGGTTTTCTTTCCTGTGAACTGTGCGAGGATCGCGAGCAGTCTTGGGCTCCCTTTGGCTGCTGCTGCTGCTCTTGGCCCTGGCACAAGGTTGGCAAGATTTCCCAGTTTCCAGATAAAGACTGTGCCTTGTGGTCTCTATTATTTGAGTAACGTGGGAGTCCTCCTGCCTTTAGGACAGTCTTTGTTGGTATCTCTGGCCTCGCCTGCCTTCTCCACTCTTCTCTTTGTCCTTTGATGAGCCTGCTAAGTCTTGTCTCTGTCGTGTGTCTTGAAGCAGCAGCTTCCGGGCTCAGCAGAGCTCCCCTGCAGGTCCCTGGGTTCTTGACAACCCCTGGATCAGCACGCATCTTTGTTGCGACTCTGGCTGCTCAAGACCTGATGTGTAACCATTCACTCTCCTCCTCACGTGGGCATCCTTCTCATCCTTGACTTACCCCCTGGGATGCCAACCGAATATGTTGAAAAACAGGTTGTAGGTTTGAAATGGCAGTCTTCCTTTCAAACAAATAAATGATTTACCAACAAATAAAATGTCATCAGGTATTTAGTCATCAGCCTGTGCCTCATCAGCGGGGCTGGTCCAACCAAGCTGTGATGACACATGCGTATAGGAAAGGTTTGTAGTCTGAGCTCTGCCTCGCGCCCGGACCCCCAGATCCACTTCTGTGGAGGTTTCTTTTATTCCTGCCATGGGGAACCAGACCTAAGACAGGTGGGAAACGCCTGGACTTCCCAATGTTTGGAGTTAGGGGGGTTAATATAGGAGCTGAATATAATGTCCAAGTATAATATTATATAATAAGAAATACAGATGATCTCCAACCTATGAGGGTTGTACTTAAACAGTTTTGACATTACAGTGGGTACAAAAGTGATAGGCATTCAGTAGAAACTCTACTTTGAATTTGGATCTTTTTGGCTAGTGGTATGCGATCTTATATTCTTTTATGCTAGGTGGTTGCATCCCCAGTCTCCAGGCAGCCAAACAATCACAAGAGTAAACACCCAAGACACCTAGGATCATTCTCCACCCGTGCAACCGATTCTGTTTCCCTCTTTCAGCACAGTACTCAATAAATTACATGAGATTTTCAACACTTTATCATAAAGTAAGCTTAAAGTTAGATGATTTTGCCCAACTGGAGGCTAATGGAAGTATGTGTTCTAAGCAGTTACAAGGTAGGCTAGACCAAGCTACGATGTTCAGTGGGTTAGATGTTCTAGTAAATGCATTTTGACCTAAGATATTTTCAACTCAGGATGGGTTTATCAGGACATAACCTCTGTAAGTTGAGGAAGATCTGTATATAGTTGGTCTTTGCCTCCAGTTCCTGGCACCAGAATTGTAACTTCCTGAGTTATAGGGGTGATAGGGGCATCTTTTTGTTTTCCATAATAAGCCCCTTTCAACCAGACATGTGTGGATGTTACTGAGATGACTGGCTAGATGCTCCCAACAGCTTCAGGATGGGGGCTGGTTTCCAGAGGAACCAACTATGTAATTGGAGGGTTGGAATTTTCAGCTCCACCCTCCAATCCCCAGGGAGAGGAGAGAGGCTGAGGATTGAGTTAATCACCAGTGGCCAATGATTTAATCAGTCGTGCCAACATAATGGAACCTTCATGAAAACCCTACATAAGGGAGCCAGGAGAGCTTTCTGGGTTGTTGGGTGCATCCATGTGCCAGGAGGGTGGCATAACCAACACCAGGGGGACAGGAGCTCCTGTGTTTGGGTTGCTTCTGGACTTTGCTCTGTGTGCCTCTTCAAATGCTTATTCATTTGTATCCTTTATGACATCCTTTATATTAAACTGGGAACAGTAAGTAAAATGTTTCCCTGAGTTCTATGCTATCATAGGAAATTATTGAGCTTGAGGGAAGAGGTGATGATGATCCCCAGTTTGTAGCCAAGTCAGACAAAAGGGTGGGTAACTTGGTAACCCACTATTTGTGATTCGCATCTGAAGAGGAAGGCAGTCTTGAGGAACTGAGCCCTTAACCTTTGGACTCCATGTTAACTTGTGGTAGTTAGAGTCAAAATTGAATTAAATTGTAGGATGCCCAGCTGGTGCCCTTGGAGAACGGGAGAACAGATTGGTGTGGAAAAGTCACACTTGGTGTCATAAGTGAGACAGAAATGTTGAGCAGAGATATGTTTGCCTTGGACAGGCAATCTGCATTAGTGTATATTTTTAAGGTACAATTGTCAGGAACACAGATCGTCCAGCCACATACTGTAGTTCATGTCAGTTATTAGCCATGTGAATTTGTTTCAAGTAAGAATCTCTTTGAGCCTCCATTTTCACATTTGCAAAATAGAAATATTCATAGCACCGGGCCATTGACTTATGAGGAAGATTGCATGATTTGATATTTGCAGATAACTTAGCAACTTCCTGGCTTACAGCAAGAATAATGCTTCATTAAATGAATGAATAAAACAGAGTAAAAGGAATCTGAGTTTTCCTGCCCTACTCAGTATCATTTTCTATATCTTTTTGTCCCAGGGAGGATTCCTTATCTATTTATTTGTCTAGTTGTACAGGTCTGCCTGTCCTCTCTTTAAATGCATCATCTTCAGTTGTAGTTTCTTAGATGCTTCGTGCCAGGCAAACGGGTTCAAGCTAATTGGAGTTCCCTGGACCCACACTGGGAGGGCTGGCGGCCCTTGCTTATATGTGCTATCTGAAATGTCAAGAAGAGAAATATTTTGGACAGACAAACATCAAAACCCTTTTTATCACCTCTTTGATAAAATAATTGTTGATTGTGACAGAGGAGTTGTTAAAATGATACAAGGTGGCTGACTAGAAAGGACCCTGGAAATGCACTCAACGTGGTTGAAGTTCGCCTATAAAATTTTTGTGAATGTTTCCATCTGGAATGTGCTTTGAGACAGGGAAGCTCCTTCCATGGCTCCCAGAGCATTCTTGGTTTCATAAAATTTTCCTAAGGCTCAATAAATCTTTTGGTCTTTGTCTTCTCCATTGTACGCCAAGTGTCTAAGATGTCCTGGTGCTGGGAACGCGGGCAGAAGAATTTCATGATGGTGGGAGAGTTTGTAAGATAGATAATCCTTAAAGTTGATCAAGTGAGATCTTAACATTTCAAAGGTGAGGGAAATGCAATTAATCTATTCTTTATTTCAATCAAAGTTGAATGGGACATTCCTTGCTTTATCTTGAAATACTATTCTGAATTCTAAGGGAAGCCAGTCAAGTAAGGATTTTAAGCAAGGGATGGAGAGGGGTGGGGGATAGATTTCATTTTCCAAGGTGACATGACAACAATATGAAGAAAAAAATGGCGGGAAACAGGATTGGAGGCAGGAAGATCTATTATAAACTCATCAGAGCAATCCAGACAAGGGGTGTTGGAGGTCCAATCTCAAGCAGGGGCAGTTTAAATGGAAAAGAAGAAATGGGTTGGAAAATTAATGTAGGATTAGATTTATGGGGCTTGGCCATAAGTCAAATGTAAATGGTGGAGAATAGGGATGGGAGTGGAATATGAGGAGATGTCTAAGATCTCCCAAGAGGCTGAGAGACGCAGAAGAGGTAAGTAATAATGCCGCTCGTTAAAAAATAGCAATCAAAGCCAGCCTACAGACTTGAGGGAGAATGACAGGTTGAATGGAGATGTTGATTTAGAGGTGACTATTGAACTTCCCATCAGAGACAACAAAGTAGTTCAATAAACAACTGTGTGTGTGTGTGTGTGTGTGTGTGTGTGTGTGTGTATACACTTTGAAGTCTTCAAGATATAGTAGTAAATCGTCAAAGATACTAATTGATGGGGTGCCTGGGTGGCTCAGTTGGTTAAGTGTCCAACTCTTGATATCGGCTCATTATCTCACCAGTTCATGAGATCAAGCCCCGCATCGGGCTCTGTGCTGAGAATGTGGAGCCTGCTTGGGATGTTCTCTCTCTTTCTCTCTCTCTCTCGCTTGCTCTCCGTCACCCCACCCCCCGTGTGCCCATATGCTCTCTCTATCAAAATAAATCAACAGACGTTAAAAAAAGATATTAATTGACTTGTCAGGATCTCAAAGCATCATAAGACTGAGAGTGGGGGCTCATGACTTGCCTGCAACTGTGTATACGACAGGCCGTGTTACCCTTACAGAGACACTTATGAAATATAAATATGTGCTTTGACCTGCTTCTCTCTTCCCTTTCTGCGTATATTTGAAACTGGCATATCTCTACCTAGTTTTAAATGCTTTAAGTATCTCTGCTTTATATTCAGTAAATGTCTCACATTTAGTCTTGTCTCAAATGGTTATTATATGTTCCTACGGTTGGAAGTTTATCATTAATGTAATTCATCTTATTATAGCAATGCTCACATTTTAGAGAAGAAAACAAATCACTTGACGGGTTAGATGTTACCTTGTAGTTTGTTCAGGAATATTCTGAGAAAGTCTTGGAAATGTGGGTGGGAAGCAGAATTGGGCAGAATGTAGAGAGTTGGTCTGCAGTCTGACTCTCGTCTACTTGGAAAGAACATCAACCAGAGTAAAACTTAAGACATCTGCATGAATGGAAATCAATTGAATTGATTTTTGAGGGTCTTGGTCCTTTGCTGCCATTTCAAAACTCAATACCATGTAATGTTCTAGAATAAGGCCATTAGAAAGATCACCAGAAAAAAAAAATACAAAGCTTTACTTACTGCATGAAGATGATACATTTGCAAAAAAGGTTTAATTGTACAAGTTTTCAGTGAAACTTGAAAATTTAATTTAATCGCAAATCTATAATATGGAAGTAGGCAGTGTGCTTTCCAGTACTAAGAAATCTGTTCTTCCACTGATGTGTGAAGGATTTAAATGGCCGTCAACCCTCAACACTAATAGCTTTTCTCTTTTTCCTCACGTAGCCGCAGCATATATTGTTATTGCCCAGAGGACTCTGAACAGTGTTTTTGAGCACATTTAAGAATTAAACATTAAAATTCTGCTAAATCATAATGCCAACGTGATAAAATGTCTGCTGTAATTATACCCACCGGATTATGACAATAGAACTTTCTTTACTCCATTAAATATAAGAAGAATCAATAAAATCTGTAAGCAGAGGTTTTCATTCTTTAAAAAGTGTTTGCTTACGAGTGGTGGTGTTTTTTTGGAAAATTCAACTGAAGTGTTTACATTGTGCTTGTAGCAATTTTTGGCTTCCTAAGTCACTGTTAGATACCACTGTCTTTGGGTTTTTAAATTGGGCTTGTAAACATCATATAAACAGTTGCGTACGTAATGTACATGTATTTGTGCATGAACTTGATTAAAAAATTGAAAAGGAAGGAAAGGAACATCACTTGACAATTTCTATATAAAGGAGCCACGTCAACTGAACATCAGGATAAATTCAAGCAGCTGGAAGACAGACTGTCACATAGGAAATACCTCATTTATATCTAGATAGAAATATATTCTCTTTGGTTCTCCTGGGGATGACGGCTTCAGTCATCCCTGGAAAATGGAGAGTTCCTGGCCCCAAAACTTCTGCCAGGATAAGAAGATGTGGAAGCAGCCAGAAGGGTGTCCCCACTCCGTGTGTTCACCGGCTCATCTCCCCAGGCTCCCGTAATGGATCGCTTGTGTTTCGTGGTAGCCAGGAGGACTGCTTAAGTGTCCCCTCTCTTGCTGGATGGTTCCATGGTTCTTCTCTTCACAGAGTAAACCTGAGGTCTGCTGTCCAGAATTGTGCTAACGGAACATCCCCGGCCCCTCCAACACTGCTGGGCCTCATTGCTTTTTTTAATGTTTGGAGTTGAATCTTACGTTTGTTACCTTTAACCAAAGGATGACTGAGAATGATCGTAAGGAGGAAGGGAAGATATACACCATAATATATTGGACCCTGGAGGAGAAGCGAGCACTGTGCGAGGCATGCAGCACATTTTAAATCTGTAATCATGTTTAATCTTCACGAAACCCCTATGAGGTGCGCATCAACTCCATTTTACACAGAATGAACACGAAAGCTAGGAAACATAAGTCGTATATCCTTGTTGATATGAACTGATACGGGGGCTGGCTGAAATTCAATGCCAGGACCGTCTGGCACCAAAGCCCTTCCTGTACAACACGCCTCACGTGATTTTTTTAGGCGCGTTAAAAATTGGGAAAAGCAGCCCTCACCATTTTGTCCCAAAGTGTGTTGCGTGACTCTAACCAAACCTTGAATGGTTAAATGTAATCATTTCTCTCCTCAAGGAGCCGGACACACAGCTAACATGTGACTGACGTAGCAGGTTAGTCCCTTCTGCCCACGGTGAGCTCCTGAAACTAAAGCACCCGCATCTGAGCGCATCCTCATCTGTGAGTGATACGTAGCGCTCTCTCTCAGCCGGGGTTTCTGACTTTTGATCTGCAAGTCATTTGTATCGATTTTGCCTTTTCTGCCAGTTTACACAGAACTTTGGCCCAGGCGTTTCTCTTGAGTAGCTCAGTAATGACACCACCTCTGTGATCTGGTGCTGTCCATTCTTTTTGTCTATGTGGGAACACTTTTCTCTCACTGTTGCTAAGATCTGTCGTGAGGACTGTGCTAACCCAGGCTATTCGCAAGGATTCCATGATATCCACCCGATCATAGAACTTCCTTTTTACAATTACTGCCTGCAAGCCATGCAAAAAATGCTTACTGCCCTTTGCTAAAATTTTAGGTGAAATGCTTTGGTGGTTTTTTTGTTTTTTGGTTTTGTTGTTGTTTGCCAAGTTAGATTTATTTATTAAGGCTCAATATACAAATTGAACTTGGTGCAATCCTCATTTTTCAGATTTTTATTAACTACTATATGTCTTAGATAACTTTATAGCTAATTTTTCATTGTCTCCTTTAGACACCAAAATTGCCTAGAAACATTTTACTAAAAGCAGGAACTTGTGATTAATGCTGCTGGCACTTTAGATAGATAAACATAGGCATGCAAAATCATAGGAGGAAGACAGTAGAATACGATGCTAGCAAGGATTCCACTTCAGAGATCTCAACTATATACTAAAATATATTTTCCTAAAAAGTAAATATCAATAACTCACCGTAAGGGGGAAAAAATTCAATTGAGGTGTTTTATCAAAATATTCTAAGCCAGTGTTCTAAGCCTGATTAGGAGGTTAGCACCCTTATCCTCTGACAGTTTCTGAGTACACTGGTGGAAAGCTATATGTAGAAATCTTATGAGACACGAAGTATATATGTATATAGGTGTGTGTGTGTGTATCTGTGTATGTATATGTATGTATGTGTATGTGTATATGTATAAATCTTATGAGACACCAAGTATATATGTATTTATGTGTGTATACACACACGTATACACATACACACCCACACATACATACTTGATGTATGTATATGATATGTATATAATGTTGCCAGAAATATAAAATCTGTGAGGATCTTATTTTAGAGTAATTGCAAAATTCTGTATCTTGGTTTAGTGTGCTGGTTAGTCATGTGCATACATTTACCAAAACTCATCAGATTTTACATTTTGTAAGATCCATGCACTTCGCTAATGGAGATTTTACCTTAGAAAAAACTAGGGGTGGGACGCCTGGGTGACTCAGTTGGTTAAGCATCTGACTCTGGATCTCAGGTCCTAATGTCAGGACTATGAGTTGAAGCCTGTGTTGGGCTCTACACTGGGTGTGAAGCCTACTTGGAAGGAAGGACAGAAGAAAGAACGGAAGAAACAAACAAACAGGCTCCTGGGCGGCTCAGTCAGTGGAGCATAAGACTCTCGATCTCAGAGTTGTGAGTTCAAGCCCCATGTTGGGTAAAGAGATTACTTAGAAAAAAATCTTTAATAAGGAAAGAGAGAGAGAGAGAGAAGAAGAAAGAAAAAAGAAAGAAAGAAAGAAAGAAAGAAAAAGAAAGGAGAAAGAAAGAAAGAAAGAAAGAAAGAAAGAAAGAAAGAAAGAAAAAGAAGCTATTGGTAATATATTCTAGAAATGTATATTGACGCTTAAGTCCAAAAGAAATATTCATGATTGAAAACGGGGAACCGAGATAGCTTTTCACTCAACTTGCTTTTTCCTTAGGCAGATGAATTATTTGAGAATCTCCATCTTTATTTCTGCTTCCTCTCCACACCTTCTCCTTCCCATCTTGAAATTTCACTATCTGTATCTGTATGTGCTAATAACTGTGGTTGGCGGCATAATGGCCCTTCAGATATCTCATCAGTCTAATCCCCACGGCCTATATGAATATGTTACCCTACATGGCTAAAGGGACTTTGCAAATATGATTAAATTAGGTATCCTGAGATAGAAGAATTATCCTGGATTATCTGGGTAGGCCCAGTGTAATCGTAAGTGTTCTCAAAAGGGAAGGAGGGAGATAGGCGAGTCAAAGAGAAGATAGGACTACAGAACCAGAGGTCAGAGGGATGCATTTGCAAGCTTGGAGATGAAGGGGACCATCAGTCGAGTGATACAGGCAGCCTCTAGAAGGGGGAAAAGGCAAAACAAAACAAAACAAAATAAAACACAGCGCTCAGATTTTCCCCTAGGAGATGCTTCTCTGCCTCCAAAAGGAACACAACACTGCAGACACCTTGATTTTAGTCCAGTGAGACTAAAATTACAGATTTCTGCTGTCTTGAATTGCAAGATGGTTAATTTGAGCTAAGTGACTACATTTGTG